>NC_057861.1:245131224-245469796 GCF_019393635.1 Dromiciops gliroides | reverse complement strand
TGAATAAGACAGCTTTAGTCTAATTATCCTAGTTACAACTTAGAACATCTCAACTAGTCTTATGGCTATATAAGTGGAGAGAATGGGATATTCATGAGAGATCTTGTGAAAATAAAAATGACATCTAATTTGATATGCCCAAGAGGCAGCTGAGAAAACACAGCTTGAGTTAGGAGAAAGCTGAGGACTAGGCATATAGATCTTTGACTCAGCTTGATAGATATGACAATTAAACCCATGAAGGATAAAAAGCAAGTGAGATAATATAATAAAAAGTGAAAGAGACTTAGGACAGAGTATTGGGAGATGTCAAAGGTTAGTGAACATGACAAGGATGAAAAACCAGTAAAGAATACTGAGAAGGTTTTATTAGACAGGTGGAAGGAAAACACAAATAGGACACTGTCCTGAAAAAACTATCTCTACAAAATGAGAGCACATACATGTTTTAAAAGCCTGTACCCCACCTTGTTGTATGGAGATGCCACTATGTCAATCAAAGGGAGGCAGAATAGACATCTCTTGCCTCTTCTCCTTCCACCATTCTCCAAACGAGACTTTAATTCCTGCCAGAAGAGGAAACAGAAATGTGCGGTCAAGGTTAATATGTTCTCAGAGATATGAAGCACCAGTATATAATTATATACACCTGATCCCTTAAATATTATTAGTCTGGGTGATATCATCAAGTTCAATCTCATTTCTGATAGCTGTGCCATTACTGAGGGGAAGCAGGACCCCAAGCTCTATATCCAAAGCTTAACTACCTTCCCAACAAATGCCTGTTCTGCAATCAACACACCTAGCAAATAAATTCATTTATCCAAATCATAGCAAAGCAGAAATCATAGAAGGTATACTTTGTTGAATATATACCAGATAATACAGAACATAGGCACTTTCCTTTTGGGTGTGAGGCAATTCAGTTCAACCAAAGGACAGAATCCTAGTTCTCATCCAAGTAGAAGTTCCCTGAAGCTTCTATGTTATCAAGTTCAGGATAGAGACAAGATGGAGATTGTGAGCTTTTCTACTGTTTTTTCAGAGCATTTTCTTTCAGCAACCTAAAGTGGGGTTGTCCTCTTCCACCTTCTCCCTTTAAGGTGGAAGTAGAAGTGCCTGAAGCAACTCAAATCTTGAAAAAAGAGTGGGACAAGAACTGAAGCTCTCTTGCTCTCTCTAACTCTGATCTATCCCATATATAGGGAAAGACATTTGTCTTCTCTAATTAGAAGAGTCTCATACCAGTGGACTTTATGACTAGGATTACTTATCATCTGCCTGCCTATCTATCTATTTATCTATCTATCTACCTATGATCTTTTTATTGCTGTATGTATCTCTACAGATCCAAAGGTATATGTAGAAATTCATATATCTTATATCCATTTATTTTTATGTATTGACACACACATTTATTTATCAGTACCCTAGAAAAAAAGGGAGAAAATACTTCAAAATCGAGTGTTCACTTTTGTTGTTAAGTAATTTCAGTTGTATAGAACTCCTTGTGACCTTATTTGGGGTTTTCTTGATGAAGATACAGAAGTGGTTTACCATTTCCTTCTCTAGTTCATTTTACAGATGAGGAACTGAAGAAAACAAGGTGAAATAACTTGCCCAGGATGACACAGTAGTGAGTATCTGAGACTGGATTTGAACTCAGATTATCCTGACTCCAGGACCAACACTCTATCCACTTTACCACCTAGCTGCTCAACCATAAACTATAAAAGTCTTATTCTGATTGTCCCAAGATTCCAGAAATAGAAGCAATGGTTAAAATTTACATAGGGATAAACTGTAATGAAGATACAAGTTTCAAATTTCCTAACAGTATTAGATTTCCTTGGGAGTATTTTAAAAGGCTGGATAATCATAGTATATATGGGATTTTAAAAAGCAAATACATTCAGAACTGGAAGAAACAATAAAAAATCCATCTCAAAGTCTTCATTTTGCTGATGAGGAAGTATAGGCAAAAAAGGTTGAATGACTTGTCCAAGATCTCATGGTTTAGTTGTCATGTTCCACTAGAGAAAAAAAAAAACATTAGGGGAGCTCTGGAAGCTGCAGAATGACCAAGAACAGTAGAGATCTCGTCATTAAACCTAGAGCAGATAATGTGGGAAAGATTGATGGACTTTGAAAATCATCATCATTTTACAGTTACTGAATAAGAAGTAGCACGGAATATTTTTAGGTATATCAATAAGTTGGGGTTATTTTGTAATAGCAGTTCTTGTAATAGGTTTTCTCATCCCTTGCATCTCATTAAAGAAAGATATTGTAATATAGCTATTTGCCTTTACTTAACTCTGTAAAAGGGAGGAGTCTTAGGGTGAAGGAGGTGGGTTTATTGAAACAATGAATGAGAATTGAAGCTATGAGCTCTCTGATGAGCTCTGCCTAGTGACAATAATGTGTCATGGCTTAGTACAGTTTGTGCAGATATATTGTTTCACTTATACAGCTAATTCTATCATCTTATTCATGAAAATCCAATTAAGTTCATTTTTAATTGTGTGAAATTGAGCATGAAAACTGATTAAAATGCATGTCTAAGGTAAAGCTAAACCTCTCTAATGCTGGCATCTTTCCTAGGAACAGGTTAAAACTTTCATCCCCCAAAATCAGATATTAAAGTATGGAAAGGAAGCTCAGAACCACAACAGTATTTGAGGTTCCAAGGTGCTATGATATATAGACCCAAGGTGTTTTTATTACCTGAAGGCATAGTCATTCTAGTTGGTATGTAGGCCATCAGTATTTTTCAGAGCAAATATTTTAAACTGGTCATTGACCATAAAAGGCCACTTCCATTCTCTGAATGCAAGTTCTTAAATTATTTTCCATCAGTGCTATCCTGGAAGCTCATCAGAAAACAACTCTACTTTGTAGAAACGAATTTGCATGAGCATTAATTGTTCTGGTGATAAAAATGAAGACAAAATGGAAAATAGGCAATAAGATAGCTTTATACAAGTGCTCAGGATAGTGACTGGGAAGGCCTTATACAAGAACAAGCACCTATGAGGTTTGACAGTACACTCTTTGGTACCATCCTTTGCAATGACTTGAACTAGAATGTCCTCTACATCTTGAAAACAAAGGAATGCCATTGGAAGTCTATTCTTTCCTAAAGAAGGAATTGAAGTTTGAGGTATCTTCTACATTTCTACCATTAGCATAGATGGATAGATATAGATATGGATATGGATATGGATATGGATATGGATATGGATATGGATATGGAGATGGAGATGGAGATGGAGATGGAGATGGAGATGGAGATGGAGATGGAGATGGAGATGGAGATGGAGATATAGATATAGATATAGATATAGATATAGATATAGATATAGATATAGATATAGATATAGATATAGATATAGATATAGATATAGATATAGATATAGATATAGATATAGATATAGATATAGATATAGATATAGATATAGATATAGATATAGATATAGATATAGATATAGATATAGATTGCAGGGCAACGAGGGTTAAGTGACTTTCCCAAGGTCACACAGCTAATAAGTGTCAAATGTCCAAAGCCAGATTTGAATTCAGGTCCTCTTGAATCCAGGGATGGTAATCTATTCACTACACAACCTAGCTTCCCCTCTATAATTAGCATATTAACAAGAATATAAAAGTTTTCCTTCATTTCTATAAATTTATTCTCGTTTCCTTTATCTTTTTTTCAACCAAATTAACTTATTGTTACCTCAGAAGGCAAAAACCCACATTCTTATGAAATTTAGGGAGAGGTGGCATGGAGTAGTGACTAAAAAAATCAGTTTCTGACTTAACATGACTTGGACTCAGGTTTTTCTTCTGTCACACATAGGCTATTTGACCCTAGACAAGACAATTTACCTCCCTACCTCCCAGGGAATTCTTGAAGCTTATAAATTGAAAGTTACAAAAAGACAAACCACTTTGTTGTTGTTGTTCTTTGTTTGTTTGTTTGTTTTTATCTGAATGGGGAAAAGAGTTTTCCTCAAGACCACCTTTATTGTAAAGAAATTATAACTTCAAATGTGTGTGTGTGTGTGTGTGTGTGTGTGTGTTGGAAAAAGGAGAGAGAGAGAGAGGGAGAGAGAGAGAGAGAGAGAGAGAGAGAGAGAGAGAGAGAGAGAGAGAGAGAGACTGAGAAACAGAGAGACAGAGACAGATAGAGAGACAGAAACAGAGATACAGAGATGGAAAATATGAAAATTCCATTGAAGGCTATATGGAGTACAACCCAATATACATAGATACACAAAGCAATTAACCTGGGACTTGGGATTCAGGGGGCTGGATAAATAATCAAAACTCCATTTTATCCAATACTTAATGGTAAATAATTTATATTAATACTTTAAGTAGTAAGTGAATGACCTAAAAAATAAACCATAAAATTTAAGAATTTAAAGCCAAAGATATTGAAGTACATTTTGGGATTTAATATGGTATAGTCCATAGAATTGTCTTTGTATTTAGAGTCACCTGGGGTTACATCCCCCTGTAATACATATTAGTGATCTTTAGTGAGTTATACCAACAAAGTTTAATTTTTGTAGTTATTTATTTGTTATTATGGAAGATATGTTAAGTGATTTCATTTTCTTGTATATCTCTAAAAGTAGAACACTGGAAACAATACTAACAAACGTGTTAGACAAAGAATTTCAATTTTAGTCAAGTAGTAAAAACCTATGTACTCAAATCTATGTCATTGGAGGTGAGGGGGATGGTAGGTCAGGTCTGAAGTCTCCAAACCCACTATGGCCATTCATCCAACTGACACAATAAAAGCTGGTTTTTAACTATTTACTAAAAATTTTTTTTTCAGAAGTTACTAGGGGACATCATTATTTTCTGTATTGAGAAGTGATCCTTTGAAAGCTCATTTAGAATAAAATTGTCCTCAACCCCTCAACACTCCATCTATATACTCTTCTCAGGTTCATTATGTTCTCAGCACAGGAAGTAGGGAATTATTGATATACCTTATGGTCCTTATGATATCAGAGGCTGAACTAAATAATCCTTGATTCTGTATCTATAAAAGGATATTCCTCTCTGCCGAGTTGGAGTATCTATGAAGGATCTGGGGAAAGATTTCCTTACTCAACAAGTTATACAAGGCCTATTTCAGTTGCTTCATATAACAATTAATCATTTATCTATAAGACTGATGAGCAAACCAGTTTTTGTTTTTGTTTTGCTTTGTTGTAAATCTTAGGAAAAGGTCAGAATAACATTGGGAATTGGACCAGTAACAAAAAAGGAGAATGAGCAAAGGACCAATATTGGGCATCATATTTGAAGTGAAATGTAAAAGGAAGAAGTGATTCCAAGAAGAAGAGGTGAGAAAGGAAAGCATTGCAGACACATACAATAGGCTGTCCAAAGGCCTGGAGGCAGGAGATGAAATGCCATTTATGGGGAAATGCAAATAGACTCACTTTGTGGGGACATAGAGTACAAGAAAAGTAATATGAAATTGACCATGAAGAAGAGATTGCTTTAATTCATTCCAGACAATGCTGGCCTCCAGTTTGGGCTAAAATATAGGCATTACATACTCAATCTAATATAGGATTCATTTTAACTTTTCTATATATTTAATAACTGGAAGAATTCTAAACTAACACATACCTATGTTTCATCTTATAAAAGTCAAGGTCTTCATACTCATAATGAAAATCTGCTCTAAATCTGCATCCAGAAAAGGTCAGATAAGTTTTCTATTCAATAAACAAGTACTGCTGACTTGGTTTCCTCAGGGGGAAAATGCTAAACAAAATCTTTTAGGCAGATACTGGGTGCAAATGGGATGCATTACTTCTGGACATCTGCACTTGATTTCCAACATGTCAGCTCACTGGGCTGCGCTGGAGTGTAGGAGAAGATGAATGAACCATTCGGACTTCAAACTGATCTGTATGGCAGCAATTCACAAAACTGATTTTCATCCAGTGAGATTGCATTTTCCCTTTCTCTTTTAGTAAAGCAGGTAAAAAGGAAGATGCAACAAAGCGATTCTTTATTATATTGATCAGACATTTGACATTAGAAATCTCTAACCTTTAACCTTTCCTTTTACAAAAATCTGTCAACCCCTCAGTTGTGCATGAAATGAATGTGGATCTCAGTAGAGACTATGGCCATTTTTTATTACCATCACTATAAAAGAAAATTCACATATTTTAAGTCCTCTATAAATGGCTATTTAAAAATACAAAATGTGATTGATCACCAGACAAAGCAGCAGATATGAAAACTGGGAGATGAAAATGGAATACAAATACTTAATCATAAATGAAAAAAATAATGAAATCAGAGGATAACTATATTCTGCTTTGAGATAATAGTCTTTCATGTGTGAATGAGTCACTTAGGGCATCTAACATGGGAACATAAATCTAGTTGTAGTTCAAATATAGTCCCCCCACACACACACATAGTAATATACTTGCTAAGAAACAGATGTTTTTAGTTTAGAAAGCCTAATTTAGTGTAGGTTAGAATTCCTAACTCACATCAATCGAGGTACATCATTTCATTTAGGCTAACCCCCCTGAAAAATGCAGCTTTAGTCATAAATTAAACACAGAACCATATAGTATTCTGAAAACTTTCTGAGAAAAGGTCCAGATAACATAGATGGTAATAGAGGCCTCATATACATTTTTTTAAAAGATAAAAATTAAAAAAGATTAAAATCTTTGGTTATGCTTAAACATATTCCTGCATATTGTAGATATAGAAAAGTATTTTAGAATATTTAACATCTGGTGTTGTACTACCTTCTCATATATCTGCAGTCCCAAAAATTACTTGTATATTCCAACAATACGTTAGAATGTACTTAAAGCACTGGCTCTGGATTCAGGAGGACCTGAGTTCAAATTAGCTCTCAGACACTTGAAACTTACTAGCTGTGTGACCCTGTGCATTTCACTTAACCCTCATAAAAATAATAATAATAAATAAAAACATAAAAAAAATAGAATGTACCTTAAAGTGATTTCATCAAGAAAAAATAAAAGATGATTTGTTTTTATTAAATCTTTAAAACAATAAAATGTTAATAAAATGATTTCATTAGGCTATACATTTAAATCATTTGGCTGAAGATCGAGCTGACATATTTATCAAATTTGGGAAAGAGTAACATAGAATAGTAAGTCACACGTTGGATGGAAAATTTGAAAGCTCAGAGAACTTGAAAAGCTGAAATTATGGTCAGGATATAATTAGATGAAATTGCTTGCTTTTGAGTCTTTGTCATTACATAAACCAACAGTCATTAATAAGTCAAAGAACAAGTGATATGCATTATGCTTGAGACTAGAGATTTTTTTTTTAATAAAGTAGACCCGGTCCTCAAGATTCAGTTGATGGAGATAATATGTACACATACAACCTCAGAAAATATATACAGGCATAATACAAGTTGTTGTTGTTGTGTAGACAGACATGAATATATATTATTCTTTTACATCTTTAAATTAATATTCCAGGTACCTTAATAACCTAAAGTGATGGTAATTTTGGGAATAGAGAAATTAACTTTCTTCACTGAGGTGAAAGAACTATGCATTCAAACAAGCAAGAACCCACCCAAAACAACCAAAAGGTGAGTATGCCTTGGAGACTATCTGCTCTAGAATAAGAAGCCACTCACTGGGAAGAGGAAATTGGATTTGAAACTCCCTGCTTTTTTCCTTACTTGAGAGAAAATTCCTCTAAAGGGGTCTGTTATTTAAGGTTCACACAGAGACAGGACAGCCAGACTAGAACTTTCTGGCCCTCATGCTGACAACAGGAGGCAGATGACCACAGTATTCATATTCCTATAACAGGTGGTCCTAGCTTCCCCAAACCTTTAACTTCAATGATGGCAATCATTATGGATGAGTTGAGTCCCAAAATGGGTGCAGAGATGCAATCTCTCAGTCAGAATAGTGAGCATCTGCATTGTAAGACAGACCCAGGAGTAGGGGCAAATTAGAGAGTGGCAAGTGTTAGCAACTTTTGAAAAACTATCTGCTGGCACAGAGATAAACAAAAAACATCCTTTCCACTGTGTTTCCTTTATTTCACATTTGATGTAACTTACTCTAAATAGAATCATTGGATCATAGATGAAGAGTTGGAAGAAACTTAAGAAAACATCTAGTCTACCCCCCCATTTTATAGATGAGAAAACTGAGGACCAGAAAAGTAAAGTGATTTTGCCCACAGTCATATAGGTAGTGAGTAAGAATAATCATGGGCATTCAACTCCTTTCCCTCAAATGGAATAATATATGTAAAGCAGAGTGTGTGGCACTTAGTAGATCCTATATAAATGGTTATTCCCTTACCTTTCCATCTTAATCCTTATTCAATCCTGACAAATTGAGAGGGAGGAGTTTTCTTTCATGAGATGGTCAGAAAAATCATTTTCATCTTATTTTGTATGATAAATTATGGGACCACAGGATGATGAGCATTGGTTTCCTATAAATATGTAAAGCTGAGAATGATAGGGAAAACAAGAAAAAAGCAACCAAAAAAGCCCACTCCTGATGATTAATGGAGATTAGAGACTCTTGTTTATAATAATATTGAAGCAACTAGCATTCTTCTTTTTTTTTTTTGGTGAGGCAATTAGGGTTAAGTGACTTGCCCAGGGTCACACAGCTAGTAAGTGTCAAGTGGCTGAGTCCAGATTTGAACTCAGATCCTCCTGAATCCAGGGCCAGTGCTTTATCCACTGTACCACCTAGCTGCCCCAAGCAACTGGCATTCAAGTAAACTATATTAACACCTAGATCGATTCTGAATCCAATCAGGGTCCTTCTTTTCTCTGCAACTCACAATTCTACCAAATAAAGCTAACAAGGAGGAACAGTGATCTCCTACACCTTTGTCAGAGAGACCTTAATGAGACAGATATATGGGTATTTTGGGTATAATGCTACCTGAACAATATTACATCATCTTACTAGTTAATTAATACAATAACGCCTTGTCTTCTATGGGCTTAAGGAAGGAAGAATATGAAACACTATGGACTTCCTGCACAACTTCATCACCTTAAGTATTACATGGTATATCCACCAAATACAAACACAACTTATAATCATGTGATATGTGTGTACATATAGTGTCCCTACAAAACTTCCACTCTCCTTGATGATATAGCATCTTTGAAGGCAGACACTATATAGACTGTAGTCTTTATATTCCCAGAAGCCTTGCACATAGTAGGCGTTTAATAAACCTCTATTAATTTGAATACCTAAATGAACCCCAAATCATTATTAAGCCAAACTTCATGAATCTAAAACTAGGGGGAAATGTACAAGTATAATTGTAAGTACTCAATACTGACTTTATTTATTAAATTAATTAAATAAATTCTCTGCTCTGATCCTATAACTATTATGGTGATTGGAAAAGAAGCACTGTTTTTGTTGTTCAGTCATTTCAATTGTGTCTGATTCTTTGTGATCCCAGTTAGTGTTATTTTGGCAAAGATACTGGAGTTGTTTGGCATTTCCTTGTCTACCTCATTTTTCATTTGGAGAAACCAAGACAAACAGGGTTAAGTGACTTGCCCAAGATCACATAGCTAGTAAGTATACAAGGCTAGATTTAAACTAAGGGCTTGAATTTTATTTAAGAACTCTATTGATGCTTAATATTTAGTCTTTCAGGGTGGTGCAATTTTGCTGATTTGACACTTTTCTGTTTCCAAAGATGAAATTGTACCCACTGTTGCTATAGTGTGTAGGCATAGATTTAATAAAAACACAAAAATAAAAACTTTTTATTAATGGAAATTTGTTTATTGCAGCTTTTCTAGCCATTTTCCTGATTCTTTCTAATATATCCAACTTCCTGTGGTGACCACGTCTTCCATGATCATAATCGGACATATCATTTCTCACCTTCTTTTAAAATATCTAAAGAAATCTAGTCTGAAGTAACTCAATGAATGATTTAAGCTATTTCCATATATATTGTTTTGTATTTTGGGTCTATTACAGGCTTAAGATTTTTTTTTTTTTTGCAAAGTGAAAAGTTATTACTGGGTCTCCCTGCTTCTCCCTCTATTTGCTTGACAGAATATAAATCAGGCAAAAAAAAAATAATACTCACCAAAAAGAATTCATCTGAAAGAAGATAATTTCCTTCAATTTTGATTTTCATTGTTTTTCTTTGAATTAAATAATTAATGCACTGCTTCAAATAAACTTAAAATGCATTTGTCTCAACCATCTATATTGTTCTCACAATATATATTTGAAGATGGAATAGTCAGATCTGTGTCTCAGACTTTCCTTGTACTTTATGACTTTGTCAAAGAAAGGGTTATTAAAAAGGTTTATATAGCCTAGTGGCTTATATTCTCAATTATAGGGAATTTAATAATTTCTTTGTAATATTGGCCACACCTTTCAACACTTGGACTACAGTTTTCTTTTCTTTTTCTTTTTTTTTTTAGGGCAATTCAGGTTAAGTGACTTGTCCAGTGTCACACAGCTAGTAAGTGTCAAATGTGTGAGGCCAGATTTGAATTTAGGTCCTCCTGAATCCAGGGTCAGTGCTGGACTAAAGTTATATCTTTAGCTTTTTGTTTATTTGCTTTGTGATGCATTAGAAATATCTTTGAGTATGTGCTCCTAAGTTAACATAACTAAGCTAACATAAGTTAAAATACCACCACTACTGATTACTGTCCCTCTAAACCTTGGATATTGTGCTCTCTGAACTTCTTCATCTTTAAAATGAGTGTTGAATAAACATTCACACAAATTGTAATGCCACTTCTGGTTCTACATTTGTAATTTTATGCCCTAGTTCTACTTTGGGTACTTCCACTTTATCTCCTCTCACTCCATTCTAAATCCTCTACAATAAAACTTTGAATTTCTTCAATCCAATGGACACACTCTCTTCATTACCAACCAAATCTTACTAGCTGGATGTAATTGCCCTTTCTTAATTGTCAGCCTTCTTGACATTTTTGCAGCTATTCATCAGATCTTCCAAACTATTTGCTTCCCTCTGGGCTTTCATGATACTCTTCCTGCTTATCTAAACCATTTTTCTCAGTCATCTTTCCTGGGCCTTCTCTGCCACACCTACTAGCTGTGGGTGTCCCCAAAAGCTGTGTTGTGGGTGGTCTTTTCTTTCACCTTGATACTATCTCACTTGGTGATCAGCCATGGGTTCAAATATCATTTCAAGGCTGATGATGATCAGAATTATGTAGCCAGTCCCAGACTATACCAGGAGTCCCATTCTATCATTCCCATATACATAGAATACATTTGGAAGTGGATAGCCAGTAGGCATGCAAAACTCACTTCATCTAACAAAGAAGGCATTACCTTTTTTTCCCTAAACCCTTTACTCAGCTGTGTCTTTGTATTACTGTCCAGGATGCCACCATCATCATCACTATATAAACACACACTGCGGGTAATTATTATTAATAACCAATATCTTGGGGAGATTCAGTGCTCTGCTCCTTGTTTCAAAGTCCTGATTCTCTATGATTCCAAAATCCAGTTCTTTTTCCCCCCCTCTTGATGAGATTAAATCTTATTCGGACCTATCCCAACATTGCAAGGAATATAAGGTGGGAAAGCCCATTGTTTTCTGCTCTAGTTTGAGAGCAGATAGATCCTTTACCTAGATAGTTGAAGGCTGAGCGCAGCCTAAAGCTATGTGTGATCTGGTTTAGAGATACTTACCCTAAGTGAGACTCATTCCTTCATTTTAATATAGCCCACCTACAATCATGTCAACCAATTATATTTGATTAAAATTTGACTAACCACCTACTGTTTGGAAGTGTATATAAGCTGTGAATTCACTGGAATGATCGTTGGTCTGAGAGATAGCCACATGACCATCCCTTTATTAATAACCTGCCTCATTTCTTAATAAAAATGATTAAATTACTAAGAAACTATGTCTTATAAATTTTAATCATCACAATAGCTATGCCATTTTATTGTTTTATATATATAATGTATGACAAGTTTTGGCAACATTTGTATTTATTATATATAATATTTTTCCTTGCCATACATTTACTTTATTTGAGTGTATGATAACAGAAAATTCTTAATAAAAATATAAAGTTCAAATTTCCCTTTTGGTAACCTCCTTCCCTTGAATATATAGTGGGGTCATCTTGTGGCACCTAGAGCCCAACCTGGGATATCCCATCTCATCTTAGTCTAAGCCTTAATGATTGGTTCCTATATTCTTTGCTAACCCACAAACTACCTACCCTTTGTCTAAACACAATTATCAGATTTCCTTTGTTCTTTCCTCAAGCTATCTAATCTGATAAATAAATTCAAATTCATGAAATAATGAATGTATGACCTTTTACTAGTAGGTATATTTGCATTTTAACTGGGTAGGATAGTTGTTGTTTACTTTAACAAAAAGGAATGACTAAGTGAAAATTTTAATAACGCATTCTACATTGACATTGTTCTTTAATGTTCAGATTCCTCTAGGGCTTTCCAATTGTTTCTATGTACATTTATAAATAGTTCAATTTAGAATATTTATATAATAAATTTGAAATACTAATGTATAAAATAAATTATATTTAAGGTGTGTTCAGGGAAGACTAATATCTCTCCTGTGAGGGATGCTAACCTTTCTTCAGGGTTGCTTTCCAACTTTGGTGTCCATCCAATTCACCTAGCTCTCATCTGTGGCTCCAAGAAGGTGCCACACAGCAGCCACACTCTAGTCAACCAGGTTGAGGCTAACCAAAGTATTTCATATCTTTCCATGACTTATCAGGGTATCTACCACAAGCATGTGAACACATCCCCAGCAAAATGAGTAGATGAGAAAAATTTGTTCCAATGGCCATGAAGTTGACTGAAGAAGCTACTATGTATCACTTACAGCTTAGTTAGATTTGAAGATGTCAAGGTCATCCACTACATCCCGGGCCATCCCCATTTGTCTTTACTTGTTGAATCTGGAAGAGAGTGTTTGTTGCCTATAATACCAGGAGATATTTGAGGAGCAGAACACAGGTCTGTGTGATGAAATAATGGGATTTAGCATATACTAAAAGACCCACCTGGGGATTAATCTATACTGATTGAATCAAGTGAGAGTGATTGACTGCTGATTAAGCCTACTTGAAGTTAATTGGATTGTAATCACACCTGGCTATCCCTTAAGAAGGTATTGTTCTCAGAAACTAGACTGTGAACTCAACTTGAGAACACCTTCAAAGCCAATGGATTTGGATGACGTCAACCAATCACCTTGAAGCAGTGTGTAAGGACTGCCTCTGTTCCAGATCTATAAAAAGCTTCCACAAACAGGTTGCTAGTGTGTTCCTGATTAAAGCAGGCTCCTGGAGGAGGACTTGCATGTTTATATGCATGTGTGTGTATATATATATATATATATATATATATATATGTATGTATATATATATATATATATATATATGTATATATATACATATGTATATGTGTATCTATATCTATATCTATACCTATACCTATACCTATACCTATACATATGTCTATGCCTATGCCTATGCCTATGTCTATGCCTATGTATTGTTGGTTAACCAACAGTAAAAAGAAGCCCTATTGGCATCTTAGAAACCATTTTATAATAGACCTACAGCTTCACACAGCATGCAGAAATACTACAGTAATAGCAAGAGGAACTTCAGATAACTAACACCTCCTCCCTCACTCCCCACCATATTACCACCACCAATTTCCATCACCTAGTGAGTCTTCTGCATTCCCTTATCAGGGTACTTAGATTTCTCCTGTGACATTTTGGTCTTCACTTTAGTGTGCTAGGAAAATATTGATACTACCTTTCTCTTAAGTGTATAATGAATGAGAATCATGAAAAAGAGATTAGGGAATTCTTGTTTCAATAATGAATATGCCTATGTGGTATAAGTTGAACTATGAAACCTCTGAAATATCATAAGAACAAACCTAAAATCAATCAATGGTGAATTTTGAATAATAAAAATAAGTTCCTTAATGATCATTCTAAACATGCAACAGAGAATGATTATATATAGAGATTTTTATGTGATACTCTAATTCCTACCATAAACATACATAGATAGAGACAATATAGTGTTTAGGAAGAACTTAATCTATTTTATCTCATTTGATTCCCACAGCAATTGTGAGGCAGGTACTTCATTAGCATCATTTTTCAGATTGAAACCCTGTGGCTAGGAGGTTAACTGTTTTGCCAAAGGTCACATGGATAGTAAATATCTAAAGCAGTATTTGAATTTAGGATTTCCTGGCTTCTGCATCATAGTTTTTATATTTTTTGTTGTTCATTTATTTTCAGCCACATTCAACTCTTTGTGACACTGCTTGGGATTTTCTTGGAAAAGATCCTAGAATGATTTACCATTTCCTTATTTAGCCCATTTTATAAATAAGGAAATTAAGTCACACAGGTTTGAGTAACTTGCATAGGGTCACACAGCTCTTAAGTGTCTGGGGCCAGATTTGAACTCAAGTAGATGAGTGTTTCTGACTTGAGAGCATACCTACTATATTATGGCCCTAGCTATTATATTGCCTACTTGTTAAATATCATCAGTACTATTCCTAAGGTCAATAAATCTATATAAACAGGATGTAAATGTTTTACAGCATAGCAAAATGAAAGGGAAAAAGGAAGAGGAAGAAGGGGATAGAAAATCGTAAGGGAGAAGAGAGAAGGGAGAAGAGGGGAAAAGAATGGAGAGAGTCTTAGAGACAAAAAGAAAATTGGTTGGTGCAGTGAGTATATAGAACTGAATTTAGGATTACCAGGGTTTGGGGGCAGCTAGGGGGTGCAGTGGATAAAGCACGAGTCCTGGATTCAAGAGGACCTGATTTCAGATCCGGCCTCAGACCCTTGACACACTTACTAGCTGTGTGACCCTGGACAAGTCGCTTAACCCTCATTGCCCTGCAATAAATAAATAAATAGATAGATAGCTGGATAGATAGATAAGTGAATGAATGAATGAATAAATAAATAAATAGATCGATAGATGAATGAATAAATAAATAAGTGAATGAATACGTGAATGAATGGATAGATAGATAGATAGATAGATAGATAGATAGATAGATAGATAGATAGATAGATAAAAAAAAGAATATCAGAGTTGAAATACAACCTCAGATACTCTCTAGCTATTTGACTCTGGACAAATCACTTAACCTCTTTTTCTTTAAGCTTCTTCATTTGTAAGATGGGAAGAACAATAGCCCTTTCCTCCTGGAGTTATAGTGGAGTTCAAATGAAATAACATTTTTGAAGAATTTGTTAACCTCAAAATGAAAAATAAAAGCTATTGTTGTTGTCATCATCATTGTTGCTGCTATTGTCTTTTTATTGTTGTTGAACCTAGTTTAAGATTAGAGAATATTCAGGTCATTGAGCAAGGCCAGGTAAAAAATGCATAGTTTTCCTGGACCCAGAGAGACAAGGAAGAGAATCTCCAGAAGGCAGCTAAAAGGGAGCTCAGTAGGAGGGTCCAAACAAAAATCAGCCCAAGGTCAAGTGAGGAAAGGATGGAGACAGCAACAGGGGGAATGTCCAAAAGCCAGGAATCCAGAACTCCAACTACATTTCTTCTAGATTGTGACTTTTTGCATCATGGTTTTAATATACTACTGGGTGGCTTAAGAAATTAAATGGAATTTTGGGGGGAGTTTTGCAGAAGGTTCACAAAACATGTGAAGGCCGGCAGACAAGATACAAAAAAGTTTAGAAACTCAGAAGCACATAAAATATATGTATGATATTGTATAATATCAACATACCGTATGTTTTTAATAACATAATAATTAAAACTCTTCTGGTACAAAGGAAGGGCCAAAAAATATACATATATTTTCCAGATCATAGTGGTGCTTCATTCTTAACCCCTGTAATATAGAAAGATAACTGTACATTTTTTTTTTCTAGGAAAACCAGGACCTGTGGTCAGGCATCTGACAATTCTCAGGTATCCTCATTGGAAACTTAATGGTGATTCAATGTCAATAAACTTTGAATGTGTTATTAGCAAAAAGTAATTTTGGAAGTCTGATTGTTGCTTGTCCTAAATTTTCCAAGAGGACCAATGATATCATGGGGTGTTGAATTGACTTTTACATGAATAGATTTAAATGAGGAAAGTTTTCAGCCTCACTGTCTTTTCCAGCCATCAAAGTCCAGTAACAAGACAAAAGTAAGGATTGAGTTGTAACAATTGGAATGATGCCACCTACTGGAGACTTACTGCAGGAAAGCTCTGCCATGAGGATAAGGCTTCTGAGGGCAAGCCATGCAGCTTTTCTTTGGCATCAGGAAGTTACATTTGTTTATGATTTTTTTTTTATTTAAAAAAAGTGTTATTGAAATCTATTTCTTGATTTATCATTGAACTTATTGAGTATTGAGTCTTGCTGATTGAAGCTTTATTTCTTTTTGAGAAATTTATTATCACTTTAAATATGTTATTGTCATACTAGAAAGAGAATTAATGTAAAGATTATGTGTTTACTTGCTCAAAGAAGATTATGTAATGATGTCTAATATTATCAGCCATTTACATGCATTTATCACTTATATGTCATTGTGACTATGAATACTCTGGGTATGGTTTGGAATTATTGTATATATTATGAGTATATCCTCAGTTATACATCATAACATGCATTTTTAGCATCATATTGTCTTTGGTGAAATTAATATAGGATTTATGAATTATGGAAACTTATCAGTTCAGAGACTAATTGCTCTTACAATGAGATTGATAGAGGCCCTGGAGAGAATATATGTACAACAGGAGGAGAGTAGGGTACACATAAATCCATGGTTTGCTTATGAGGGCAACTATGTAGACCACAATTGCTGAACATAGTCCAGTTTCTTCCTCTCTCCCTCCTAAAATAGCCTGGTGTCATGGAAGCTCCAACACATGCACATAGTTTAACATGTTTTCTTTTTCTTTCACTCAGTCTGATGGCATGGTCAGAATCCATCCACCTGTGGCCTAGCACAATTGCTGGATGTCTTGGAACCATGAGATGTGGTATGGTAACCTTTCTATAACATTTCCAGACACATTACTAAATTTGGCCTTGATCCAGACATGTGGTGGTAAGAAGTTTTATAGATTTCATAACTACCTCAACTCTGTATTATATAAAGGAGGGAATGTAATATCTCACACACACACACACACACACACACATATATATATATGTATATGTATATATATGTATATTTATATATATGTATATGCACACACATATAAATTTGGAGTATGAGTTGTATTTCAAAGAACTCTCACTGTTTAATTTGATCATTGACAATGCTATGCTAAGGATTAGTAAAAATCCAGCAGTTCAACAGCAATAGTCCAGGATGCTGTAGATGACCTTGTTGTTTTTGATATCTGACCAAACTCTAAGTGCCTCACAGTTTCTGCTTCAGCTGCCTTTGGTGGCTGTTGGAACAAATGTTTCTCATTAAACCATTCTGTTGGGGGAAAGTCTTCAAATGCTTGGGGTAGACATCCCCCTAACTCATCAATGGCTTTGAGCCTGTCAGCTCCCCTCAACCTGGTTAAATGTGTGTGCTGAAACAGTTTATTGTAGTGTGGCCAGTATACATGCTACAGCTTCTTGGAGCCATTGGTGAGAGCTGCTTGACCAGTTGGACACCAAAGATGTATGAGTAACCCTGTAAAGGTCTCAGGAAGTCCTCAGACCAGAACTGCTAGTCATAGCTTAACACCCCCTATACCCTGGAAGTCTAATAACCATTACATGGACATACATACATTTTCCTCCTGAGTGTCTAGAGTATTTATAAATAAAGAGGGTCTAGGAATCTGATCCTATGATTATGATAGGAAGCCTCATTCTGAATCCATAACCCATTAGGGAACACTCAATCCATCAACAAAACTTTATTAAACACCTACTATACACCCAGTATAGTTATAAATTCTGAGGCAAAATATTTCACTGGGCCTTCAGAGAACTTACCATCAAGCTAGGATAGACAATATGCACCTATGCATAGAAGTAAAAATAGATATAGAAAGAAGATAATTTGGTCACCAGCATCTGGATAGAGGAGTAAGAATCAGAGCTGAACTTTGAAAAGGACTAGCAATTCACAGAGACAGCAATGAAGTGGTTAAGCTTCCAGGCTTGGGCAATAGGTAGGACCAGCACTTGAAACAGGAGATAGACTACAGTCTATCAGGAATGGAAAGGTGAATTTGACTGAATCATAGTGAAGGAGAGAGAGAGAGAGACAGAGAGAGAGAGACAGAGATACAGAGAGACAGAGACAGAGAGATGCATGTAAGCATATATATGTATATTTGTATGTGAATACACATGTGCATGTGTATATATAAGCAACTATACTGTCTGTATAAGGAACTATATAAGCAATTATATTGTGTGTATATATGTATGTATATAAACATGCATATATTAAGTATATATGTATGTATATATGAATTGTGTATATACATACATGTATGTGCACACGTGTGTATGCATATATGTATCTTGAAAGGAAAGGAGAACATTGCCAGGTTAGATAGGGCTTTAAATGTAAAACATAAGAATTTAAATTTCATTAAAGAATCAATGGGTGGGAACTCACTAAAACTCTGTGCTACAGGGTAGCAGACAGGCCAAGGACCTCAAAGATATTCAAACAGCCAAAAGATGTGATCTGTTATCTATGATATTTGGTGTGTTTGTTTGTTTTTGCAGCTCAATGAGGGTTAAGTGACTTGCCCAGGGTCATACAGCTAGTAACTTTCCAGTGCCTGAGGCCAGATTTGAACTGAAACCAGGGCCAGTGCTTTATCCACCTTGTGACCTAGCTGCCCCCTTAGTTATGACATTTGAAGGGCTAGTCCACTAATCCTCATTAGTGGCTTAATTGTACATGTGTTCATATGCACATTATCAAGCATTGGAGAGCACATCTGTAATTTATCAGTAACCATCCTCTCAACTTTTTTAGGTCCTCTTTAAAAAAAAAAAAGATGGAGCAGCTAGGTGGCACAGTGGATAGAGAACTGGTCCTGGAGTCAGGAGTACCTGAGTTCAAATCCAGCCTCAGACACTTAACACTTACTAGTTGTGTGACCCTGGGCAAGTCACTGAACCCCAATTGCCTCACTTTAAAAAAAAAAAAAAAAAAGCATTGGTCCATCACAAAATTGAAGATGTACTATTAGTATGCATTGACTATAAAATTCAGAATTACCAAAAAAAGTTATCTTTAAGTCAATAATGTGTTGAAATAAATGGTAATTTGTTATCCCTTGGGGATGGGGAAGGCGGAAGAGCACTTGACTTGATTCAATTTGAGGAATTCCAAGTGAGTAATTCCTTCTACCATTGTAGATCAGGATCTGCAATTATGGTTTCAGGGATTTTTCTGAGTCATGGAGAGGTTCAGCAACTTACTTAGGGTCATATAGCCAATGTATGTCAGAGGTTAGACTAAAGTCAAGTCTTCATAATTCTGAGGCTATTTCTTCATAAACACTGCCTCTACTTAATTTTGCTCTATTAAACATAACATCATTTATATTAATTTGAAAAAAAATATTGTGTGTATAGGCCTTTTATAGAATCTGTAAGAGGTTTTGTTTTGGTTTTTTTAGTTTTTATAGAAACAGTGAATTTCAAAGGGGTCATGCAAAAGAAGGAATAGACTTGCTTAGCTTGATTCCACAAGATATAAAATAAAAAACAATGAGAAGACATTAAAGAAAACTATATTTAAGCTTTTTCATGGAGGAAAAATATTTCCAATAATTAGCCCCTAACCAAAAGCAGAATGGGAGGTAATGAATTCATCATTGATGATCTTGAAGCAAAGGATAGATGGCCATTAGTTGTGGATATCATACAAGGAATTCATGGTCAAATATCAGTTAAACTATAAGTTCCTTGATGTCCCTTCTGTAGTCCAATTTTTGTGACTATATAAAACAATGAAATACTATATACATACATACACATACAACACTCACATATACACAGATACAGAAAGAGAAAGTGAGAGAGAGAGAGAGAGAGAGAGAGAGAGAGAGAAAACCATGTATTTTAGGACAAGGCTCATGAAAACTGAAAGTTTAAAAAGGCACTTTGCACTCACAGAGTTGAAAAACTGCAATTAAAAAACACTTTACAAATAAGAGATTAGGGATAAGGATTCCTCTCACCATCTGCCTTCTTCTCCCTAATTTACCAGTCACAGAAGGAGCTTGAGAGAAATCCCACAACTGTACTGACTGGTAACAGTATAAATTCATGTTCTACAATCTGAATATGGCCCTCACTGCAGCAAGGCAGTCAATTTATTGACTCTCTAATTGATTCTTTTTCTCACAGGCTGTAGAAGCTATTCCAAACTTTCTATTCCTTCTTCTAGTTTCCCACAACTATTCCTCCCTCCTTTCTTTAAGCTGAGGAAACTTTTTTTTAACTTTAGCAAAAAAACAAAACAAAATAAAACAAAACAAACCAGCAAACAAACAAACCAAAAAATACTACAACAAAACAACAAAAAAACTACAAGACCATTCAACATGATCTCTCCTCTCTCTCTCTCTCTCTCTCTCTCTCTCTCTCTCTCTCTCTCTCTCTCTCTCTCTCTCTCTGTCTCTGTCTCTGTCTCTCTTGCCAAATCTCCTTGACATCATTTCTTAGCAATGTTTCAATGTGTGCAATTGATATTACCACCCCATCTTCTCTAACAGAGATGTTAATATCAAAAAATTCTTTCTCCAGAATCTTCAACCTTTCCCTATTGAGTGATTCTTTCATTACTGTCTTAAAATATTGCCAAGTCTTACTATCTTAAAATAACTTCTTATAAAGATTAGATAGCTAGCTCTAGACATATATGTAAACTAATGAACAGATTAAAGAGATAAATTAATAAGTGAATTAATGAACATATACATGTATATATCCTACCTACATACGTTCTCTAGATATTTAATATCCTGAAACTACCATTCTATATCTCCCCGTTTTTTAGCCAAATGCTAAAATATAAGTTATCAATACTCACTTTTTCTACTCCTCCTTTCACTCCTCAAACTTTTATAATCAGCCTTCCAATATCTTTACTCAGCTTATACTACTCTCTGCAAAGTAAAAAATGTACATTTTAAAAATAGTCTTTATATATATGTATACACACACACACAAACATACACACACACACACACACACACACACACACACACACACATTTTATATCCCAATGATTTCCCCCAGTATCCCTCCCTCTCCATTTTCTCAAGTCATCCTAAACAACAAGTACTATTTAAATACCAAAAAAGGAGACGGGGGGGGGGGGCGATTCACCAAAACTAAATAATGCATTTATAAAGAAAAAAGAGTGTAATATAACCATACCCTTGTTCTTCCCACCTCTGCAGATGGGTTAATTTTGTTCCGTTTCTTCCTTCCACTTACAATTTTTTAATCATAATGGAAATTGCTTCTTAGCTTAAGTCACCCTGCATCAGTCTATATAGACATTACCATGCATCTCTGCATTTATCCCATTCATTAATTCTCTCAGCACAGCAAGAGTCCATTTTATTCATGTACCACAATATCTTTAGCCATTCTCCCATTCAATGTATATCTATTTGTTTCCAGTACTTTACTATAATAAAATTACTGCTATTAATATTTTGGTGTATATGGGGGCTTTCTTCAAATGCCCTATCTGTGGCCAATTTTCCTGGCTGTCCTTTAAGCCAGAAATGCTCTCACTCCTTATCTTTATCTCTGAGTTTCTCTGACATTATTCAAGTATCTGATAAAAACTCATTGCCTACTTGAAAACTTTAAATATCCTTATCATTGCTAGTTTCTTTGTGCTATTGATTATTTCCAATTTATCTTGTATGTGTAGCTCCTTTGTTTATAATTGTTTATATATTATCTCCCCCATTAGATTGTGAGTTCCTTGAGAGTAGGGACTGTCTGTTGCCTTTCTTTATATCTTCAAGACAGTACAGTGGCTGACACTTAAGTACAATACTGGTTTACTTTGACAATGCCTCAAGTTCATAATCTTGGAATTACCTTAGGTCCCTCACCTCATATCCCATAAGTTGCCAAAGTTGTTTCTATCTTTGAATCTTTCAAAACCAACACCTCCTCTCTAATCACAAAGATACCTGTTCAGGTTCTTATCACTTCTTGCCTAGATTATTGCAACATACCCCTAATTAGTTTTCCCTGTCTCAAGTTTCTCTCAACTCTAGTAAAATCTGTACACAGCTACCAGGGTAAGTTCCTTTAGGTTCATTATTGTCATTCTCTTGGGTGCAGTTATTGATTGTTTGTATGATTTGTTTTTTTGACCCACTCATTCTTTAGGATGAGATTATTTAGTTTCTAATTCATTTTTGGTCTATCTTTCCATGGCCCTTTATTACACAGAATTTTCATTTCATCATGTTGCAAAAATTTCAAAGTCTCAGGGTTAGAGAAAGAAAATCCAAATTATCCAAGCTGAAGAAAATAGATTTATTAAGACAGGGATGTTGTCTCATAATAAAGCCAGCCTCAAATCTGGATCAAAAAACCCAGTGTCTCAGGATCCATGGATATTTATACACAATAACTCTTCCTATAATTTAAATACACCCAAAGTGGTCCATGTACAATAAGTCTTACAGTAGAAAGAAGAAAAATATCAGGCTTTCTTCATTCAAGTTGCAAACCCCTAGGATTTGAAATATAAAATTAGGACATGTCAGCAAATTTGGGATTAAAATCCACTGTGCAAATGGGTGTAGTTAGGTGGTTTCTTGAGACCTGATCACCATAGAGCATTTGGATTTGCTCTACTATTATCTGTCTTACTTTCTTGATTATTATCTTAAGCTATCAAAGAATAACTAAACATGTTAAACACAGTTCTTAGTCTAGGTACTGATTATTACCAAAGCTAAATCACTTAAATCTAAAGGATGGGGAAAAATCTCACTCACAATCTTTACCACAAAAGGATACATTTACATTTTTTTTTCTTTTTGCATCTGACTATGAGGTTTTTATAACATAATATGTGGTCAGTTTTTGTGTATGTGCCATGTACCACTGAGAAAAATATATATTCTTTCCTATCCCCAATCAGTTTTCTCCAGATGTCTATCATGGTTAATTTTCCTAAAATTTTATTCCACCCCTTTATTTCTTTATTATTAATTTTGTGGTTATTTTTATCTAGTTCTGAGAGGGAGAGGTTTAGCTCACCCACTAATATAATTTTGCTATTTCTTCCTATAACTAAATTAATTTCTTCTCTAAGAATTTGGATGTTGTACCACTTGGGGCACACATGTTTAATACTGATATTACCTCATTGTCTATGGTATTTTTTTTGGTAGGGCAATGAGGGTTAAGTGACTTTCCCAGGGTTACACAGCTAGTAAGTGTCAAGAGTCTGAGGCCAGATTTGAAATAAGGTACTCCTGAATCCTGGATTGGTGCTGTATCCACTGAGCCACCTAGCTGCCACCACCATATGTTACCTCTTAGCAATATTTAGTTTCCTTCCTTATACCTTTTAATAGGGTCAATTTTTGTTTTTGCTTTATCTGAGATAAAGATTGCTACCCATGTTTATTTTTTTTTACTTCAGTTGATGCGTAATATATATTCTGTTTAAACATTTTACCTTTACTTTGTGTGTCTCTCTTTTCTTCACATGTGTTTCTTGTAAACACCATATTGTAGGATTCTATTTCTTAATCCACTAGGCAATCTGCTTCCTTTTTTCTTGACAGTTCATCCCATTCACATTCACAGTTATGATTATTAACTGTGTATTTCCCTGCATCCTATTTTTCCCTTCTTTGTACTTTTCTCTTTCCTTTTCCCCTGTTTCTTCTCTTTAGTGTTTTATTTCTGGTCACCTCATTCTATCCTCCCTTATATCAGCCCCACCTCCTTTTTGTCCTTCTCACCTTTTCCCTCCTAGTCTTACCCTCTCTTCTATCAGCATGCTACTCTTTTCTTTCCCCTTTCCCCTTTTACTTCCCTATAGGTAAGATAGAATTCTATATGCAATTGAATGTGTAGTGTGTTATTCCTTCTTTGAGTCAAATCAGATGAGATTAAGGTCAAAACAATGTTCAACCTTCACTTCTTTCTCTCTATTGTAATGGGTCTTTTGTGCCTTTTCACATGATGTGATTTACCCCATACTGTCTTCTCTTCCTTCTTCTCCCAGTATAATCCTTTTTGTTTCCCTTTAAGGTTTTTTTTAATATCATCACATCAGAATCCACTTATACCAATACCTTTTGTCTGTGTATTCTCCTCCATTCTGGCTTAATAATGAGACAGTTCACAAGAATTACAAGTATATTCTTCCCATTTAAGGTTGCAAACATTTTAACATTATTGAATAACATGTTTTTCCACTTTTTACATTTTCATGAATCTCTTGAGTCTTTTAGATTGAATTATCTGTTAAGTTCTGGAGTTTTCATTAAGAAAATTTTAAATTCTCCTATATCATTGAATGTACATTTTTTTACGCTGAAAAATTATGCTTAATCCTGGGGGGGGTGGGGAGGGAGGGAACCAAGATGGCAGAGAGGAATCAGCAAGCTGCCTGAGCTCTCCTTCTGTTCCCTCAAAAATAACATTAAATCAAGCCTCTGGACAGATCCTGAAACTACACAACCTGTAAAGAGACAGAAAGATACAGTCTTCCAACCAGAGATAATTTAGAAAACTTCAGGAAAAGGTTGGTCTGACTTGGGTAAAAGGGAGGCACAGCACAGGGCAGCAGCCCAGCACCAAAGGGGTTGGGGCAAGAAGCAGGAAGCTGCTGGCCACAGCGAAACAACTGAGGCCCCTGGATCCTGGCTCAAAAATCAGGTTGCTCAGCAGGACAGTGGAAAAACCTACCTGCACCAGCCGAGAGGACAAGTTGCCAGCAGGAGGGCCACAAACAGGTCAGGCACAACTAGGCCCACTGATCCTAGCACTCTCAGACAGGAAGTGCAGGGCGGGTGAATTGCACACACCATGAAGGCCTCAGTGTAAAAAGCCGGTCACACAGCACCTATACCCCTGCACAAGAAGCCCAAAACAGGGACCCTGATGCCCCCAGAGCAGACCTCAACTTAAAAAATAAATAAATAAGCTACAATAATAAGTAAGAAGCAAAAAAGAGCCCTCTCCATTGAGAGCTTCTGTATCAACAGGGAAGAGGCAAACTGTAACGATTGGAATAACGCCACCTGCTGGATACTTACTGTAGAAGAGTTCTGCCCATGAAGCGAAGGTCTTTGAGGGCAAGACCAGGAGTCTTTTCTTTGGCGGGGAGGAAGTGATGCAGACTAGTGGGAGGAGGAAGGAAGAGACTGGCGCTGAGTCTCGGGCTCTTTCCTTTGGACTCTGGTGGAGAGCGGAGCTAAAAATGTGCTCTCCCTTTAATAGCTAGGAATTTAGGCCTTTCTCTCTCTCTTTACCAAATTCTTATTCTCCTTAATAAATACTTAAAAGTCTAACTCTTGCTAAAGCTTATAATTTATTGGCGACCACTCATTAAATAGTTTAGACAGTTTATCTAGAATTTTAGCCCTTAACAGATGGCTGACCACGAAGAGGAAAGCTAAACCTCAGTCTTCTGATCTTCTGGTTGGGTAAGGCATTTTCTCTACCCTCTCCCTTTAACTGCCAAGTACTGGCGTACTGGCTGTGTTTTCCCTTTAAATTTTTTCCAATGGACCTTTTAAACTCCCTAATTACCCTATTTTTGATTTTAGTCTGTTTAACCAGACAAATGGGAGATAAGATCATGTTAATGCTTTGTTTTTGTGGATTTTCTATTTTTCTTTTTATTTTTGTTAAAAGAGCCAGCAACTTACTCACACAAGGAAATATCTCTCCCTCTCCCAACCATGCTTTTTCAGAGAAACCTGAAGAGATTCCCGCAGCTTTTCCCAGTTCTAACAGTAATTGTTGCTTTAATTTTGCATGCCTGGAGGCAATGACCCACCCTCTAGAAGCTTTTAATCCCCTAGCACCTGGAGGCAAAGTGGGGGAAGAGGAATCCAGGCCTGAGTTCAAAATCAAGTCTGATTCAAATTGTGCTGGTCCCTCCCCTCCTCTCCAGACCCCACCCTCTACTCCTCCCATGGCCAAGCCCATTGCTTCCCCGGCCTGGGAAGTCCAGAGAACTGATGCGCATGCTCAACTTTCTCTAACTACATTTGCAGCTTCAGGCTCAGCCCTTTCCCAGCCTGGCTGTGCTTCTGAGACAACCTTAGAAAGCCCTTTAAATTCCAGATATGCTTGTTTTGTTCATAATTTTGCTAACCTGCTTTTGTCTTTAATTAGTAATCTTATAAAGCATTTGTATGGTGAAAAGACTGACAGACAATATAGAGGGGTTAAAGAAGAAAAACTTAAGCTGAATAAGAATGACAATCATCACCATAGTTCAAGACTCTGCTTCTTTTGCCATGGAAGGGTACATATTTTACAGAAATGTAGAAGTAAGCAGCAAGGTATTGATATGAGTATTGGGGATTTTAGATATCGGAATCAAAAGTGTTCTGAATTCACTCAGAGTAATAATGTCAGTTCAGAGGTTACATAGGATTTCTATGCTATTATATATACATTTTGAAATTAATGGTATGGGTTTATTTTCATAGAGATTTTCATGCTTTTGAGATTGTGTCTTATACTTAGTTTTTAAAACAAGGAGAATATTTGTAAAAGCTTTTTAGTCATGTGATCAAGTTTATATTTTATAATACTCTTTAAGTTCATGTTCATTTAGATTTCCTTAGTTTGAATTTCACTGTCTTTTATTGTTCCATGTGTATTTTCTTCTATTCATTTATCTAATTTTGAAAAAATTGCAAGATGGTTTTGATTTCATAATACAGTGTTAATTCTAGGAGTATTGTGCTCCCATATTCTGAGTTGTTTGTTTTTGTTATTTTTTCTCAACTGATTATTTGATCAAACTCTTTAAAGCATTTCCCTGGCAAATTGTTTGCCATGGCAAGTGTAAATTGATTCTAGAAGTATTATTTTTGATAAGCATATTCCAAAAAAAAAAAAAAGAGGGGAACATTTGTAAAAGTTTTCTTTTTTCAAAAAAAAAGTTCTTTGAGATTCTGTTGTGCTTTAACTTGTATTTAAGTATGTTCTGATTTTTCACAAAAGTAATTGTATACTAAGTAAAAAAAAAGATTATTTGAAATTGTTGCATAACTATATATTGTGTTCTGAGTCAAGATGTATTCACATTTTTTGCAATCATTTATTATCCTCAATTTTTAAATCCATATGAGACTTGGATTATGGGAACTTATCATTTAAGACATTAATTGCCTTTATTCTGAGTTATCAGATGCCAGTTGGCCAAGATGCCATCCAATCACAAGAGGAATACATGCAAGAGCAGACACTGAACTGTCACATGAGGGGAGACATGCATGAAGTCAAGGTATGGCCGAGGGAACGGCTTTTGACAAATGTTGAGGTTGGATTCTCTTGGTTTCATATTTTATTTTATTTTTCCCCACAATATTGTACAGATGGCTGGAAGTATTGATCCCACCCATCTCACTTCTACACCTGGCTTCTATGCTCCCTCCTATATGCCTGATGCCATGGACATCTCAATCCCATGCATCTGATTAAGTCTGACTCAGTTTCTTCCAATATGTTCGGTGGCATGGACATATATTCCATCCACCTATTTTAAGCCTGGCATACTGTATGGGCAGTACATATTGCTCAAGTGTGGGAATGCTCATATCCCATCATTTCTCTGTTCTTTTATGGTAACCCCCATAATTATCTCAGGTGTCATGATAAATACAGTGTTGAATTTGGCCTTGACACCTGTTACCAATTATATTAGATTTTTTAATTTCTCATAATGGCATGAGGATAATTAGGCAGATGATGCAAAAAGTGATGAAACAAAGATAAAAAATTATTTTTAATAATTAATATCGCAGCAATTGTCTTCTCAATTACCCTCCATAAGGGGGGACTATAGTAATATTATAATTTTAAAGAATGGTTCAATTTTTGTTTTATTATATGTTTCATGTGTAACAACTAAGATTCTGAATTCCCTTAGACATGTTTTTGAGAACTTTCATTGTTTGATTTGATTATTGACAAAGCTATTTTAAAGTTGTGTTAAGCTCAATTTTGTAGGAAATTTCCTGGCTGATTACCACTATCCACTCATCAACCCCTGAAAAGACTTCCATTCCACGACTACACCTAGAGGACATCTGAGAAAAGACTTTCAGAGACTTTAAATGAACAGTTTTGATTTGTTGTTTTTGTTGTTTTTTTTCTCTTTCTGTTATAATATACACCATCTGTAACATGTATTCTCTGCAGAGGCCCTCCCTTTGCAAGACTAATGTCAAAGCGTCGGTTCATGAGGAAAAAAAATCGCCCCTCTGGACAAAACTTTCCTCTCTTCCTTTTCTATATTGTTGTTCACATATTATTAGTTAGCAATAGTTATTATATTCTTTTTACTGTTCCGTCAAGGAAACATTTTCTTGAGGAACAACAGGGGGGACTGTAACGATTGGAATAACGCCACCTGCTGGATACTTACTGTAGAAGAGTTCTGCCCATGAAGCGAAGGTCTTTGAGGGCAAGACCAGGAGTCTTTTCTTTGGCGGGGAGGAAGTGATGCAGACTAGTGGGAGGAGGAAGGAAGAGACTGGCGCTGAGTCTCGGGCTCTTTCCTTTGGACTCTGGTGGAGAGCGGAGCTAAAAATGTGCTCTCCCTTTAATAGCTAGGAATTTAGGCCTTTCTCTCTCTCTTTACCAAATTCTTATTCTCCTTAATAAATACTTAAAAGTCTAACTCTTGCTAAAGCTTATAATTTATTGGCGACCACTCATTAAATAGTTTAGACAGTTTATCTAGAATTTTAGCCCTTAACAAAACACAATCTCAGATGAGGACAATACCCTCAAACTGCCTAAATGTGAAGCATCAAGAGGGAAGGTGAATTGGACTCAAGAAAAAAAGCCTTTCTGGAAGAGCTCAAAAAGGATTTTAAAAATCAATTGCAAGAGGTAGAAGAAAAAATAGGGAGAGAAATGAAAGCAAAACAAGAAAACTATGAAAAAAGAATCAGCAGCTTGAAAAAGGAAGCGCAAAGATTTACTGCAGAAAACAATTCCCTAAAAAAATTCATCTGTACAAATGGAAAAAAAGGTGATTAATTTCACAGAAGAAAATAATGCCTTAAAAAATTCATTTGGCCAAATGGGAAAAAAAAAAGGTTCATAATCTCACTGATGAAAACAATGCCTTAAAAAGTAAAATTCGACAGTTAGAAGATAAAGAATCCATGAGACACCAGGAATCAGTCAAGCAGAATCAAAAGAATGAAAAAATAGAAGAAAATGTGAAATACCTCATTGGAAAGACAACTGATCTGGAAAAAAGATCCAGGAGAGACAATTTGAGAATCATTGGACTGCCTGAAAGCCATGACCAGAAAAACAATCTAGACACCATGCTCCAGGAAATTATTAAGGAGAACTGCCTTGATATCATAGAATCAGAGGATAAAATCATCATTGAAAGAATCCACTGATCACCTCCTAAACGAGACCCCAAAAGGAAAACTCCAAGGAATATTGTAGCCAAATTCCAGAATTATCAGGTGAAGGAGAAAATACTCCAAGGAGCCAGAAAGAAGCAATTTAAATATCATGGAGCAACAGTCAGGATTGTTCAGGACCTGGCAGCTTCAACATTAAAGTACTGCAAGGCTTGGAATATGATTTTCTGGAAGGCAAAGGAGCTTGGATTGCAGCCAAGAATCTATTACCCAGCAAAAATGAACATTCACTTCCAGGGGAAAAGATAGACATTCAATGACATTGGGGACTTTCAAGGTTTCCTGGTGAAAGACCAGAACTGAATAGAAAATTCAATCTTAACGTATAAGACTTAAGAGAAGTTTAAAAAGGTAAACAGAGGGGAAAAATGTTACTCAATTAGGTTAAACTGTTTACATCCCTACACAGGAAGATAATACTCATAACTCTAAAGAATTGTAAATGTATTTGGGCAGAGAGAAGGACTTTACACAGAGGGTATAAATATAAATTATCTCTGATGTGATGATACAAAGAAAATTAAGGGGTTAAAAAGGGAGTCTATGAGGAGAAGAGAAAAGGGGAGGTGGAATGGGGTGAATTATATCACATGAAGAGGTGAAAAAAAAAAACCTATTACAATAGAGGGAAAGAAAGGAGGAGTGAACATTGTTTCAACCCTACTCTCATTAGATTTGATTCAAAGAGGGAATAACATATAAGTTCATTGGGGTAAAGAAACTTAGCTCCTTCTTTAGGGAAGCAAAAGGGGAAGGGAAAGGGGGAGACTGATAGAAGGGAGGACAAAAGCAAGGGGAGAAAAGGGTAAAGAAAAGAGAGGGGGTTGATAAAGAGGAAGGGCAGATTGGGGGAGGCAGGGGTAAGAAGTAAAACATTGTTGAGGAGGAATAGGGTAAAAGAAGGGGGGAAAGTAAAAAGGCGGTAAATAGAATGGACGGGAATAGACAGTTAGTAATAATAACTCTGAATGTGAATGGGATGAACTCTGCTATAAAACAGAAGCAAATTGCAGAGTGGATTAAAAACCAGAATCCTACAATGTGCTGTTTACAAGAAACACATTTGAAGCAGGGAGATCCACAAAGTAAATGTAAAAGGCTTGAGCAGAATATATTAGTAATATAATGTTTGATAAACCCAAAGACTCCAGCTTCTGGGATAGGAACTCAGTATTTGACAAAAACTGCTGGGAAAACTGGAAGATAGTATGGCAGAAATTAGGCATAGACAAACATCTTACACCTTATACTAAAATAAGTTCAAAATGGATACATGATTTAGACATAAGAGGTGATACCATAGGTAAATTAGGAGAGAAAGGAATAGTCTACCTTTCAGATCTTTGGAAAGGAAAACAGTTTATGACCAAAAAAGAGATAGAGTACATTATAAAATGCAACATGAATGATTTTGATTACATTAAATTAAAAAAAAAATTGTACAAACAAAAGCAATGCATCCAAAATTAGAAAGGAGGCAGAAAGTTGGGAAACAATTTTTATGGCCAGTACTTCTTATAAAGGCCTCATTTCTAAAATATATAGGGAATTAAATCAAATTTATAAGAATCCAGGTCATCCCCCAATTGAGAAATGGTCAAAGGATATGAACAGGCAGTTTTCTGATGAAGAAATCAAAGCTATCTATTCCCATATGAAAAAATGCTCTAAATCTCTAATGATTAGAGAGATGCAAATTAAAACAACTCTGAGGTACCACCTGACACCTTTCAGATTGGCTAAAATTCCAAAAAAAAGGAAAACAATAAATGTTGGAGAAGCTGTGGAAAAATTAGAACACTAATGCATTGTTGGTGGAGCTGTGAACTGATCCAACCATTCTGGAGAGCAATTTGGAATTATGCCCAAAGAGCGATAAAGCTGTGCATACCCTTTTACCCAGCAATACCACTTTTGGGTCTTTTGCTCAAAGAAATCATGGAAAAGGGAAAGGGCCCCACATGTACAAAAATATTTATAGTTGCTCTTTTCACGGTGGCAAGGAACTGGAATTTGAGGGGATGCCCATCAGTTGGGGAATGGCTGGACAAGTTGTGGTATATGAATGTAATGGAATACTATTGTGCTGTAAGAAATGATGAGCAGGAGGAGTTCGGAGAAACCTGGAGGGTCTTGCGTGGGCTGACGTTGAGTGAAATGAGCAGAACCAGAAGAACATTGTACACAGTATCATCAACATTGTGTGTTGATCTACTATGATGGACTATATTCTTGTCACCAATGCAATGGTACAGAAGAGTTCCAGGGAACTCATGATAGAAAAGGATCTCAAAATCCAGGAAAAAAAAAAAAGAACTGTGGAGTATAGATGCTGAATGAACCATACTATTTCTCTTGTTTTTCGTGCCGTTGTTTTTCTATTTTGAGGTTTTTCACCATTGCTCTCATTTTTCTTTTATAACATGACTAATGCAGAAATATGTTTAATGTTATTATGTATATACGAATATATATATATCAGATTACCTTCTGTCTAGGGAAGGGAGGAGGGAAGGGAGGGAGGGAGAAAAATCTGAAATTGTAAATCTTGTATAAACAAAATTTGAGAACTATCTTTACATGTAATGGGAAAAAAATCCTTTATTAAAAAAAAGAAAAGATTATCCTTAATTTGGCTTGCTAGTACATTCTTGGTTGTAATGCCAGTTATTTGCCTTCTGGAATATCATATTCCAAGTCCTCTTATCCTTGAATGTTGAAGCTGCCTCTGGAATTCTTATTGTGGTTCCTTGCTGATTAAATTGTTTCTTTCTGGCTTCTTGCAGTATTTTCTCCTTTACTTGATAGTTCTGGAATTTAGCTATGATATTCCTTGGCCTTTTCTTTTTGGGATATCTTTCAAGATTCTTTCAAAGAATATTTTTTCCTTTGATTGTAATACACGGGGGCATTTCTCTTTAATAATGTCCTGAAATATTCTGTCTATGCTCTTTTTTTGATCATTGTCCTAAGGTAGTCAACTTATTCTTTGATTTTTCTGCATGGATCTATTTTCCAAGTCTGTTGTTTTTCTGAAGATGTATTTTATGTTTTCTTCTACTTTTATATACTTTTGGTTCTGTTTTACTTCATCCTGTGGTCCCATTGAGTCATTAGCTTCCATATGCTTAGTTGTGATTCTTAGAGAATTATTCTCCCTTTCCAATTGTATTTTAAGCATTGTTTAATTTTTGTAGCTATTGACTTAATTTTGTTTAGCTCTCATTTCCTTTCTCAATTTTTCTTCGACCTCTCTTATTTAGTTTATAAAATCCTTTTTGAGCTTTCCCAGCAGGGCTTTTTCCTATTGAAAACAATTCTTTTCCCCCTTTAAGGCTTAATATGTAGGAGTTTTGTCATTGTTTTCTTCCTCTGAGGTTATTTTTTGATCCTCTCACCATAGTTACTGTCAATTGTTCAGGTTCTTTTTTGTCTCTTATTCAAATTTTTATTTTTATTTTAGCCTCTTTTGTGCCTTTTAAAGTAGATTTCTACTCCTAGGGTACAGTGTGCCCTTTTCAGAGTGTCTTTTACTTGGCGTTGGGGGCCAAGTCACCAGCTTTCTGTTTTGAGGCATCTGCCACATGCAGTTTCTCATTGCACTGGAGGACAGCTTATTTGGGCTTGTTGGGTAGCTGATACCCCAACTCGTAGATTACCTTCTGTGTTGGGGTTGGAGGCCTCACAACTGGCCCACTGTGGCAATAGTTTCCTGTGCTAAGAATGTGGGTCCTCAGCTACTGATGTATGCCATGACTAAGAGCCTTTTGCTGACTTGTCCAGAAACCCTCTGCAGTGAATTGTGTTCTCCCTTTCCCCAGATGAAAGATCTTTCCTGAAGATTTTCTAGGTTAATTTGGAATATGGTATCACTCCATTTTTTTTGCAGGTTTTACAGCTCCAGAATCTATTGAGAGGCTTAATTTAACATTGTTCCTGAGGGAATTTAGGAGAGCTCAAGCAGCTTTCTGCTTTCATTCCACCATCTTGGCTCTACCTCTGGAACTGATATTTCCTTTAGGTTCAGATCTGTAAGGACCAAAATTTAGTATGCAGAGAGTTAATTGGGTGTCTCACCATAATGTTATAATGCTTCTGTGACCCCATCTTTGGGTGGGATTGGAGGCCCTGGTGCACATGCAGGTGTACAGCGCAAGGCCAGCATGCGTGGGTATGCTCACTGGGGCCTCCAATCCCAGCCAAAAATGGGCTCACAGAAACCCCAAATCACAACCAATTCCTTACACATCTGACTATGTGACTTCCTTCTTAACAAAATTCAGTGGTCTACTATTTAAGGAAGATAAAATACAGTGTAGTGTTAGGTTTAAATGCCCTTCAAAACCTGGCCCCAACATATTTTTTTCTGCCTTATTTGACATTTCTCCCCTTTCTGTGCCCACCCTGAAATCAAACCAAACTGTCCTTCTCTCTGTTCTTCACACATAACTCTCTATCTCTCATATTATCTAATATGGTAAAAAGTGAATGCTTTTAGAGTAGGTTAGCGATAACTGAAGGACACCAATTTTTGAATGACCACCCTTTCGGGGAGGAGACTGTAACAAACAACCGTGCATCTGCTAAAGCACGTGCTTGACGTGGTTCTCAGCCTCAGAGGTGGCCTTGGGATTTGGTGAGTTCTATACAGAATATAGACTAAGCTTATATCTAAGACTATTTATTTGTATTTCTACTTTCCTATTTCTCTAATCAGCATCGCCTTGTTTGTTGGCTAATTAATTCCCAAACAATAAAAGCTAAGTAATCCATTTCTAACTAAAGCTCAGAGGTTTCTTTCTCTTACTGGTCTGGGAGATATATAAGGGAAAGGTTAAAGGGGAGTTTAAAGCCCTTATATCCAATTTTAAATCTCACCCTAACCACACTGCCTGGAAAAGACTTTTTTTTAAAAAATTTTCCCACCTTACAGAGTCCCTCTCTTACTTCCAGATGCTACTCAGAGACAATATACTGGATGAAAAAATATCTGATCACTCTAACAGCTAGTCCCCTCCCTCATAAATTTCCTTTTACTTGATTACTTTATGCATATTTATATTTACTTTTTTCTTTTGTTGTACATATTCATACCTGTGTTTATCTCCCTTATCAGAATGTAATTTAATTATAAGTTGAAATTGTTTTGTGTTAGTACCTGTATTCCCCAGACATAACACGATTTATTGCATATAGGAAGAATCTTATAAATATTTGTTTAATGATTGTTCTTTAATTTCATTTGTATAGGCAAGTCTAGGATGATAAAACTAAAATTCCTCAGCCAATGAATATTGACACCTTCTCTTTAACTTTTAGTATTCTAAAGGTGTCTAATGGTATCAAATGACTTTTCTCTTGTTACATATCCAATATGTCTTAGAGGTCAAGCTTAAACACAAGTATTCCTGCCTCTGAGACTAACTCTCTAGCTAATATTCCATGCTGAATCTTTAAGAAATTAAAAGAATCACTTCAAATAAATTTAAAATTAAAACAATGTACAACGTCTTTGGAAAAATCATGGTAAATAGGACAATAGTCTCCAGATATCAGCATTGGGTAAATAAGGTGAAGTTTCTAATTAGGAAGACACTTGGGATCAGATTTTTTAGCTCAAAAAAGAAAAAAAATAGTAAAATGGTTTCCCTTACTTTTTTTTTTCTTTTCCATGAGGCAATTGGGGTTTAGTGACAGGAGTTTTTTTATACCTCCTAATTTTAAATAATTTACAATATTTTAGGTCTCCCTTCCTTCTGCACCCAGTGTACTGCTCATTTCTTAATTATTTTAATGTCATTCCATCAAATTAAGTTTATACCCATAACATCTATTTATATTTCTGTACTAATAGTACAGCTAGAATTTTTAAGAATTACAAATATGAAGTTCCCATGTGGAAATGTAAACACTTCACTTCATTTAATCCATTATGTTTTCTTTTCCTTTTTTTTATCTTTGTAGGCTTCTCTTGGGTTTTTATATTGAAGTTCAAATGTTTATCACATTCTAATCTTCTTAAAAAAAATTGAAATCCTTCTATTACATTGAATGACCATTTTTTCCCTTGAAATATTATACTAAGTGATGCTTGGTTGTAGACCTACCTCTTTTGCCTTCTAGAAAATCATGTCCCATGACTTCTGATCCCTTAATGTTACAGCTGCTAATTCCTATGTAATCCTGATTGTTTTTCCCCAATATTTGAATTGTTTCTTTCTGGCCACTTGCATTATGTTCTCTTGATCTAATAATTCTGAAATTTGACTATAAAGATCCTTGGACTTTGTATTTAGGGAATCTCTTTTCTTTTCCATTCTTTTTTTTTCAGGGCAATGCACAGAGGTGAATTATGTATCTTCTATATATAATTATTTACCCACTATCTCCCCATTAGAATGTGAGTTCTGTGAGGGAAGGAACAAGTTTTTGCCTTTCTATCTCCAGGATATAAAAAAGTACTTAATAAATACTGCTTGACTTACTTATTATGAGCTGCTCATTTGCAGCTTATATACTGTTGAGTAACAATAATATTGCACTACCACCACCACCACCAATACAAATGATTATGATGATGATGGTAAAAACTTATGATTTTTTATAAAATATTCCAAATCCTTATGCTATACACACAACTTCCCCAAATATCCTCAAGAATTCAACAAATATACTAGAAATATAGTAACATCTGTGAAAAAATCTTGCCTAAAATCACTGAGATAAAACAATCAACCACAAAAATTGAAGAACAGCCTTTCTAATACATGTCCCTTTACTGAACACTCAGAACCTCCAAATGATAGAGAATAAAAAGCTCTCAAAGACAGATACCAAGTGGAAAAACTTGTAAGAACAGGAAGAATTGTCTTCCTTGTCTTTTTGCTACTTGAGTGGTCCTGAATATGTCTATGCAAGATGAGTATATATGTCTGTCTCTTTTATTCAATTTAAAAATTCAATTATTTATACGCCATATTTTATTTTCAATATTTAAATCAGTGAATATATTGTAAGATTGCAATTAGTCCCAAAATTATTTTTATCTGAACTCCATAAAATATTGCTATGAGATGGAAAAATACAAAATTGTATATAGTATTATATATTCAGTTTCTGAAATTATTTGCATCAATTGTCTCATTTGATCCTCAGAAGAACTAGTTATGTGTATAGGTACATTAATCTTCTAAGCAGATTTCAAGTTTATTGAGGGTAGGAAATTTATCTTTCATTTCCCCTTATCACCTAATCAATGCCATATACATCATAAACACTCTAGAAAGATCTTTTGATTGAAAGCTATACATAGGCTAGTGCATTTTTAAAAGACCTTGTAATTTTTACTGTTTTAACTTCCCCTATTACCCTTGGCTCTAATCCTGTTTTGTTGTTGTTGTTCAGTCATTTCAGTCATGTCTAATTATTAGTGACCTCATTTGGGGTTCTATTGGAAAAGATATTGGAGTGGTTTGTCATTTCCTTCTTCAGTTCATTTGACAAATGAAAAAACTGAGGTAAACAGGTTTAAGTGACTTGACCAGAGTCACATAATTTAATAAGTATAGGATGGCAGATTTGAATTCAGGTCTTTCTGACACCAGGACTGGTGCTCTATCCACTGTGCCACCTAAATCTCCTAATTCAGCTTTCCTTAAGTTCAAACTAGAGCCACTAGTCTTTGCATATACAATCTATGAACAAGAGACTTGCAAGGGACCTCAGATATAAAAAATATAAGAAAATAAACCCTTGTATGTCTTTCCATCTACTTTTTATTAGTTTTTCAACACTTATCATTTCCCTGAAATGCTCATTAACCTATGTAATTGTAGGTGAAAGAAAGCAATTATCATACTTTGAAATAATGAATGAAATACATAACCTCTGTTCCAATCAACAGGCATCTCCTTTCTCAAAACAATGACATCCTCTTCAGCCTACTGCCTTACTGTCTTCTTTCCAATTTCTAATCACTGACAGAACTTTCTTTATCCTCTTTCTCTTGCCAAACATTCTCCATAGTTTATTGAGATTAGAACTGCCACTAGAAATTTAATTTTCCAAGGGCAGCTTCTAATACTGCAACCTCAACTAAGTCTAGCCAGCAGACAGGCACCATAGCCACACACAGGCCCTGTCTGCTCTATACAATAAAGGTTGAACTTCCCTTTAGTCCAGTAATACTCAGAATAAAAAACGTCTGGGTATCTTCTGTGCAAGAAATCTGATTTAAGGGAGATTCTTTTAAAAGGTGCTGAAAATCTAAATCAAATACATCTGGCAACTCTCCTTTATTTACTTTTTGTTAACAACCATAAAATATCCTTTCAGGACAGAGAGTCATGATTTATGCAGACAAAATCCAGGTTGATTTATTCCTAACAAATTATGTTCATCTAGATGATCTAGTACCCCACCTTCAATGATTTTCTAAACTAGTTTCCCAGGTGCAGAGGTGAGACTCACTGGGGTATAATTTTTGGATTACCCTTAACTCCCTTTTAAAAGATGTTCATCACGTTGGCAGGGCTCCATTCATTGTATATAGCCACTGCTTGAAAGGACAAATTACATATTTTTGCAATTATAAAGAAATAAAAACAAATTCCACCAGCTAGCAGGCCAAATCCACCAGCACTTCTTTATCCTCATGCAATGAAATTTAAAAATAAGCTCACTGTCAAATTATATATCTTTATGACTAGTTCTGATAGAATCACTGAAATATCCCAGATGTGTGATATATAGAAGTAGGCTGTAGAATGATCACCTAATGAAGGATATAGCCCAGCAACATTGTTTCTGTTGCTAGATCAGATCATACTCCAATTAATATAGCTGAAAGATAAAGCCTTTCTGGATAGTTAAGAAATTGTAAGGTGTAGTATTATAATTTCTGAAATTCTATAATGTGCTGTAATAGAGCTCAGGCATGCATTTCACTCCACTCCACCCTGGTTGACTATGAAATATACAGTCGATATGTGCTTTTCTAAAGCTTATACTATTCAGAGTGGTCAGTGATGAATAGAAGTTATGTTTTTACCACCTGGGTGGAAAGAGTAATAATGAAGTGTACCAAAAAAGGAAGAAGAAAAAGAAATATATGTGGTTTTATTTGATGGTGGATTACTTTTCTGAGTCCATGTCTACAAATTTTCAACTATTTTTGCCTCTGTTTATTAGGATCATAAAAAAAGCTTGTCCTCTTTCATTGTTACTTTAATTCTCTCTCTCTCTCTGTCTCTCTCTCTCTCTCTCTGTCTCTGTCTGTCTCTCTGTCTCTCTGTTTGTCTCTGTCTCTCTGTCTGTCTCTCTGTCTCTGTCTCTGTCTCTGTCTCTGTCTCTCTCTCTCTGTCTCTCTCTCTCTCTCTCTCTGTCTCTGTCTGTCTCTCTGTCTCTCTGTCTGTCTCTGTCTCTCTGTCTGTCTCTCTGTCTCTGTCTCTGTCTCTGTCTCTGTCTCTGTCTCTCTGTCTCTCTCTCTCTCTCTGTCTCTCTCTCTCTATATATATATATATAAAACACATACTGGAGATAGGAAAATAGTAATAATATATTTTGGCACATTAAGATACACTACATGTTGTTAGATAAGATGTAGAAGCAATGGTAAAGTGAGAAGTGGCTCTTCTTTTCATTTTGAAACAGGAAACAGAATCCCTAAACCTTTTTTCCCTTTTCCCCCTTTCTCCTTTTCATTCCCCCCTCCCCACCTCTAGAATACAGTCACATATTAGACCACACAAAATTGCAAAATGATACTTAGCTAATTCTTAGCTCTTTGAAGGTCCCTTGTTTCCATTGTGGGTGATAAAAGAAAATTAGGGGGCAGCTAGGTGGCACAGTGGATAGAGCACCGGCCCTGGAGTCAGGAGTACCTGAGTTCAAATGTGGCCTCGGACCCTTGACACTTACTAGCTGTGTGACCCTGGGCAAGTCACTTAACCCCAATTGCCTCACCAAAAAAAAAAGAAAAGAAAAGAAAAGAAAATTAGATTCCTTCTTTTATCAATATTTCTTATAGATGAAATGTATATAAAAGGAAGTATTATGATAAAATTGTTAGGCAAGAGAATTATATAGCAGTTAAGTAATAGTAAGCAGCATTGGGACTTCATAATTATTAATAGTTAATATTAAAATCTAAGATATGTAACCAGCATAGGTGATACATACAAACAAAATCAGACCTCTTTGTAATCTTTAGAATATTGCTTGATATTTATTTTAAGAAATATTCATAGGTTTATAACTGGAAGTTAGCTTAGAAATTTTAATGAAATAATTTAATGATTTTTAGATAAGCAGAGTAAGTCTTAGAATGGTTGCCTTACACAAGGTTACATATGTGTTACATGACAAATGATTTGAACCTATGACCTCAGGTACCCTAGTATGTCATTTTTAATGGCCAGTTAATTCTCTTTGAAACTGTTACTAATGTTTACTATATTTACCACACAATCTTTTGGCAGATAGATATAGATGGAAACAGATATAAACCTACACATCTCTATCTATCTATCTATCTATCTATCTATCTATCTATCTATCTATCTATCTATCATCACATTTAAATTATTTTGGGGAACATGTAGTATATTCTGTAGGGTGAATAGTCCTAGGGAAGGTTGGAATTTGTCAAATCCTTCATATAAGAGCTTTTGTTCAACAAGTATTGTATTAGTCAATAAACAAAACTGTAAAACAGTGAAAATGCCAAATTAAGGGGACTATTTATAATGCTATATATTTATGAAGCAAAGCACAGTCTAGCGAAATGCTTAATTTACATGAGAACCCTGCAGACAGCAGCAGAAGTAATAAATACATTTTCCTTTTAATGGCATGTACTCATCAAATACTCATGTCTGCGCATCATATAAAACATTTATATACAATTACATTCATCACCAATGCTTGCTGTTGTTAGCTCAGCATCTTCTACGTTATTGTCTTAGAATGATGATCTTTAAATATCACCCAAATGGTAGTTCTAGTAGTTTTAAATGTATAACATTATTATAACTTCTGGATTATTTACCATGAGCATACAATTTAGTATAACAGCATGGTGAAATGTTATTCTCTATGAGAACTAAGTGGAAGATGGTATTTTTGGGGAAAAGGTGACTTTTTAAAAAAAATGCCATTTCATTTCCTAGTTATATAAAAAGTAAAAGGTTGAATTCCTCTTTACAGTTAACTAACACCCTAGTGGCTTGAAAATTAACCATTTAACAACTTTAGTTTTTTCACTAAAATATCCTAAAGGAAATTTAATTACAAAGTATATTGTACAATAAAAACAATTTTGCAGAAATTGATAATGTCTTAAAATATGGCATAATATCCTTTCTACTTTCTTGAGCCCCACTACCAGCCCAGTATACAATCAATCCTTAGGAGCATTGCAAGGTAACAGTATATGAGTAAAAAAAAAAGTTAAATAATAAATCAATTTCAGCCTCTGGTATATTAGATATTCTTAATCCATCAAATAGTTCTGTCAGCTCATGACTCTATATAGGAAGAGGCTTCATTGAAATACATAGTTTTCTGACAGAATGGACTATTACAAGAAGTAGAGTGTATATAGAAGATATAACTATGCTGAGATCCAAAGATCCTTCTTTTATTGAAGGTTGAAACTGGATTATTTCATCATAATCATCATTACCACCAACACCACCACTATAACCACCACTGTCATCACCAATATTTAACATTTATACAGTATTTACCATTTGCTAGCCAATATGCTAAGCACTGTGCAATAGTTATCTTATTTGGTCTTCATAACATTCTTGTGAGGTAGGTTCTATTATTATCTTCATTTTACAGATAAGGAAACTAAGGCAAATAGACTTTGAGAATTGTCCAGAAGATAGCAGATTAGAGGCAGCAAATAAGATGAGCTCTTTCAACATTTCCCTCCAAACAACTTTAAAACAATGGTTGGAATCAAATTTTGGAGTGTCAGAGACAAAAAAATGTGCAGGTGATATATTTTTTCTATTCTAAGAAAACTCATGAGGTTGGAAGGAGAACTGTGACACCAGTCTGGACACTTCCCATGGGGCAGGAGCAGAAACAGCTGCAGGCCCTTGTGATAACCACTACAGCAGTTGCAGCAACTTTGGGAACTCTCAGGGAGGGTCAGACAACTGGTCAGAAAGAGATTAGAGGGGAATCTTTTGCTGTCAATTGGGGCACCAGCAGGCACAGTTTGGCACCTCTATTGCAGATAAAAAGTTCTGGATTGAAGTTACAGAGTAGAAAGGAGCATTGGCAGTTAGTTACAAAGAAGCAGCATACCTGGTCACAATTCCAGGGCTGCCAAGTGGAATGCTGGCATTTAATGGCTGCAGTGAAAAAGTGTCCCTTTCTGGGTAAAGACCACAGTATAGATCAAGAAAGCAGTGAACACAACTCTTCCTGGATCACACCACCACAGGAGTACCAAAAATTTTTCAGACCTGCAGAACTAGCTATCAAAATGTTAGCACACAAAAAGCCTGAAGCTTGTGAAAATGGCTCCACAACCACAGGTGAGCAAAGACCAACTTTATCATAAAGTTCAAAGTCAAGAAATAGGGTGGAAAAATTAGCAAACAACAACAATAGCAACAACAAAAGGGCAACCATAAAAACCTATTATGAGGGGCAGCTAGGTGGCGCGGTGGATAGAGCATAGGCCCTAGAGTCAGGAGGACCTGAGAACAAATCCAGCTCAGAAACTTGACAATTACTAGCTGTGGGACCTTGAGCAAGTCACTTAACCTCAATTGCTGCACCAAAAAATATACCCCCAAACCAAACAAAACAAAACAAAAAAACAATTCTATCATGATGTCAGGAAAAACCAAGAAAAATATGGAAGACAGCATCATGAAAATAGCTACTTGCAAAGCCTTGAAGATAAATGCTAATTAGACCCAGTACCAAGAAATCCTGGATGTGTTAAGAGAAAAATAAGAGTTCTAGAGGAAAAATGAGAAAAGAAGAGGCAGGGATGCAATAAAATATGAAAATACAATTAACAGCTTGGCAAAAGTTACAAAAAATCACTGAAGTACTCCTTACAAAGCAGAATAGGACAAATGGAAATAGAAACACAAAACTAAGTGAAGAAAATAATTTCTTAAACATTAGAATTAAACACCTGGGAACTAATGACTCTGTGAGACATAATGGAATAATAAAATAAAATAAAAAGTGAAAAATAGAAGAATATGTGAAGTATCTCATTGGATTAAAAAAATGGGCTGGTAAATAGGCTGTGGAGAGATAATTTAAAATTATTAGATTACATGAAAGCCATGATAAAATAATAAACCTACTCATCATATTTTAAGAAATTTTCAAGAAAAACTGCCCTCATATTTCATATACAGAGAGTAAAATAGAAATTGAAATAATCCACCAAATTCCTCTTGAAAGAGATCCCAAAAAGAAAACTCCCAGGAATGATATGTCGAAGTTGGAGAGCTTCCAAGTCAAAGAGAAAATATTTTCAAGAGGGAAAAAATTAAATATCATGGTCCCATAGTTAGGATCACAGAAGAATTAGTCATTTCCATGTTAAAGGAATGGAGGGCTTAGATTACAATATTCCAGAAGGCAAAGGAGCTAGGGTTACAGTTACTAATAGCCTATGTAGATCTAAGGAGGCAGAGCCAAAATGGAGGAGGAAAGGCTGTGACTCTCCTATGCTCCTAACAAATTAATCCACATACCTCCAAAAATAATGTCATAAGACAATTCCTGGAGCAGCATAACCTGCAAAAGAACAGGGTAACACTATTTTCCAGCTAAAGACAGCTTAATTAGGCAACTGGAATCATCTGCTGTTCAGGGTGAAAGATGAATTTAGTGTGCAATGAAGATCCAGCCACAGAAACTTCAGAGTCAGCAGCTTATTCTGAAACTCAGCTAACAGACAGTGAGGTAGTCTAGTGGTTGGATGGGAGAAATAGCTGTGGTCTATGCTGAAGCTAAGGCAGAGTGCCCATATTCTGAACCAGTAGGCAGAGTCAAGCAGCAGTGGCCCAGTGTGGGAGGGGTACTGGCACTTCAAGATTCCAACCATACAGAATCAGATTTCAATCAGACTTCTGCTTCTGGGTTAAAGAGAAGGTGCACCATGGTTACATGCAGGCCAGGCAGGCTGAGAATGAGCATAATCCTACCACCTGGGTCCCCCTGTAGCTTAGGTCAGTGCATCCTAGAAGCAGCAATCCACATTAAGGAGTTAAAAGCCAAGAAATAGGCAGTCAAGATGCACAGGCAGAGAAAGCAGCAGACCATCAAAAGCTTCTTTGGTGGCAAAGTAGATCAAAATACAACCTCAGAAGAACATAATGACAAAGTCAAAGCACCTACAATCAAAGCTTCCAAGAAAAACATGAATTGGTCTCATGCCATGGAGGCAGTCCAACAACATTAGAGAGGAAGAGGCAAAAGATAGAAAATTAGAGGAAAAACTGGAAAAAGAAATGAGAGAGATGCAGGACAGTCATGATAAAAAACTCAATGGCTTAAAAAGCCAAATTGGCCAAATGGAAAAGGAGGTAAATAAACTCTCTAAAGAAAATCATTGCTTAAGAATTAGGATAGAGCAAATAAAAGCTAATGATTTTATGAGAAATCAAGACATAATAAAGCAAATCCAAATGAATAAAAAAAGAGAGCAATATGAAATGCCTCCCTGGAAAAACAGCTAACTTGGAAAATAGATCCAGGAGAGATAATTTGAAATTCATTGGACTATCTGAAAACAATGATCAAAATAAGAACTTTGACATCATCTTCCAAGAATTTGTCAGTGAAAATTGTCCTGATATTGTAGAAGTAGAAAGTAAAATAGAAATTGAAAGGTTTCACTGATCACCTCCAGAAAGAGATCCCAAAACAAAAACTTCCAGGAATATTATAGTCAAATTCCTGAGCTCTCTGGTCAAGGAGAAACTGCTGCAAGCAGCTAGATAAAAGGAATTCAAATACTGTGGAGCAACAGTTAGGAAAACACAAGATCCAGCAGCTTCCCTATTAAGGGACCAGAGGGCATGGAATATGATATTCCAGAGGGCAAAGAAACTGGGATTACAACCAAAAATCTTGTACCCAGCAAAGCAGTGCATAATTTTTCAGGGGAAAAATGGGTAATCAATGAAAAAGAGGACTTTCAGGCATTTGTGATGAAAAGACCTGAACTGAATGAAAAATTTGACTTTCAAATACAAGACCCTAAAGTAGCTTATAAAGGTTCACATGAAAAAGAAATAATGAAGGATATTAAAAATTTAAACTGTTTACATTCCTACATCTACCCTACATGATAGATAATACTTCTAACTCATAAGAACTTTCTCAGTATTAGGACAGCTGAAAGGAATATACTTAGACAAAGGGCACAGTTGTGAATTGAATATGAAGGGATGATATCTGTAAAGCATTTATTTTTCTGTATCCTTGTTTTTTGTGGGGCAGGTAGGGTGGGATGGGTTATGTCTGGGACTTGATTTGGGCTCAGGGCATCCTGGGTCCAGGTCTGTGACTTTGTCTATTGTGTCACCTAGATGACTCATGATGACATTTTTATTTTTATTTGTTTTTTTTCTTTTTTTCTGAGGCAATGAAGCTTAAGTGACTTGCACAGGGCCACACAGATAGTAAGTGTCAAATGTCTGAGACCGAATTTCAACTCAGGTCCTCCTGATTCCAGGGAGCGTGCTTTATCTGCTGTGCTACCTAGCTGCCCCCAAAAATTCTTTCTTTCTCTCTTTCTTTCTTTCTTTCTTTCTTTCTTTCTTTCTTTCTTTCTTCCTTCCTTCCTTCCTTCCTTCCTTCCTTCCTTCCTTCCTTTCTCTCTTTCTTTCTTTGTTTTTTGAGCAGGACAATGAGGGTTAAGTGAGTTGCCCAGGGTTACACAGCTAAGAAGTGTCAAGTGACTGAGGCTGGATTTGAACTCAGGCCCTCTTGAATCCAGGGCCAGTGCCTTAATCCACTGTTCCACTTAGCTGCTCTGATGGCATGTTTAAAATAAAGTTAAGAGGTAAGAGGAATACACTGGAAGAAAGGGAAAGTGAAAAATGGAATGTTGTAAAATAGCTCACATAAGAGAAAGAAGAAAAAGCTTATAGAATGGAGGGAAAGATGAGGAAGGAGAGAGGGAGTGAGTGAGCCTGTTTCTCATCAGAATTGGCTCAAAGAGGGAATAACATACATACTCAAGTCAGTATAGTAATATATATTTGCCCTGAGGGAAAGTAGGAGGGTAAGAAGATAAGGCTGGAAAGGTAAAAGGAAATTGAGGGAGGGGGTAGAAAAAAGCAAAATAAGTTTGACAAGGGATAGTATAAAAGAAGATAACCAAAAAACAGTTGATGTCATCTCTTAGGATGATGAGTTTCTCGGACAATTCTGAAGTGATTATTCCTGTGGAAGGCAGGTTGAGGTTCAGTGGATGGGGCTACATCAGTTGGTTTTCGCAACATTTAAAACCTCCATGTAAGACTGGTGTGGCTGCCACCTTTATAAGGACATTGCACTGATCACCCAGTAACTTCTGCTTACACCTGATTGGCATCTTAGAACTCTACTTATTGCAGGGGGGCAATTTTTAGGGAATCCTATAAGACTTTCAAAGGAAAATATGTTTTATTGGGTCCTGGGGAAAGGGATCAATGGGTCAGTTCAATATCCAATTTAATAAACATTTATTGACTGTCAAAAAATAAAAAATAAAAATAACCAATGCAGCAAAATTGAGTATAGTCCTTCAGAGAATGGGGAAAGGATGGATATTTAATGAAATAGAAAACTTCCAAGCATCTATGATGAAAAGATCATATTCAAATAAATACCTGGCATTCAAAAACAGAACTAAAGGAATCATAAAAATGTGAATGTGAAAGAGCAATCATAAAGGATTCAGTAAGGTTAAACTGTTTACATTATTATATGGGAAGATGATATAAGTAACTCCTAGTCACTTGCCATTATTAGTATACTTAAAAGTCTACATAGACAAGAGTATGGGTGTGAATCAGTTATGTTGGAATGATCTCAAAAAAAATGAAGTAATTAGAAAGAGTAAATGCACTGCGGGGAAAAAGAAAGGGAGAGATGAAATGGGAGAAGTTTCCTCACACTAAAGTGAGGTACAAGAAAGATCTCTTATACTGGAGGAGATAATAAGGAGGAGAGATAGGTAATTACTGAATTTCACTCTCATCAGAATCGATTCATAGAGGGAAGACTATATACAAACCCTTATCTGGGTATAGAAATGTAACTTACTCAATCAGGATATAGTAGGGGTAAGAATAAAATAAAGTGCAGAGATATGATTAAGGTGGATTACAGAAGGTGCTGATTAGAAGCAAAGATAGACTTTTGAGGATGGACAGGATAGAGAGAGAGAAGAAAAAACAAAAAATGGGATGGAGGGAAATACATACTTAATGATAACTGTGAATCTGACTCAAATGAGCTTACACATAAAATAGGAGTAGATAGTAGGATAGATTAGAAACAAAAATCCAATAATATGTTTAGAAGAGACATACTTGAAACAAAAAGATATGTACAGAGTGAAAATTCAAGGTTGGAGCAAAATCCATTATACTTCCACTAAAGTAAAAAGGGAGGGTCTAGTAATTATGATCTCAAATGAAGGAAAAAGTGAAATTAAAATTAATTTAATAAATTAAAAGAGAAATTACATTTTAGTGAAAGATATTATATGAATTGGAAATTGAGGGAATGTCCATCAATTGGGGAATGGCTGAACAAGTCGCAGTATATAAATATAGTGGAAAACTATTGCGCTGTAAGAAATTATGAGCAGGCAGATTTCAGAAAAACCTAGCAGGACTTAGTGGACTGATGGTGAGTAAATTGAGCAGAACCAGGAGAACATTGTACACAGTAACAGCAACATTATGTGATAATTAACTGTGATAGACTTGGTTCTTCACAGCAATGTAATGATACAAGACAATTCCCAAGAACTTATGAGAGAAAATGTTCTTCAAATCCAGAAAAAAAGAACTGTGGATTCTGAATGCAAATTGAATCATACTGTTTCTACTTTTTGGCTATTTTTTTTTCTTTTTTGAGGTTTTTCACTTCTGTTCTGCTTCTTCTTTCACAATATGACTAATGCAGAAATATGTTTAATGTGATTGTACATATATAACCAAATATCAGATTGCTTTCTGTTTTGGGGATGGGGGAGGGAAGGGACGGAGAAAAATTTGGAACTAAAAATCTTATGAAAACAAATGTTGAAAACTATCTTTCCATGTAACTGGAAAATAATAAGATATTTTTATGATTTTAAAAAAGATACTATAGATGATGAAATAATACAAAAATATTTTCAGCAAGTTTCTCTGATAAAAGCTTCATTTCTCAAATATATACTGAGTATAGAAGTGAGTCTTATTTATAAAAATAAGAGCCATTCCCTAAATTATAAATGGTCAAATAATTTAAATTGCAATTTTCAGAAAAAAATCAAAGCTATCTGTAGTAATATGAAAAACAATGCTTAAAACCACAGATGATTAGAAGAATGCGAATTAAAACAACTCTGAAATTCCACCTCATACCTATCAGGACTGTCATGTGTGGAGGGTTGAGGGAAAATAGGTACACTGATAAACAGTTCCTGGGGTAGTGAACTGGTCCCACTTTTCTGGAGAACAATTTGCAAATATGCCCACAGGGTTATAAAGTGTTGCATATCCTTAGACTCAGAAATATCACTAAATTGTCTATGACCTAAATTGATGTGAGAAAAAAGAAAGGAAAATGACCAATATGTACAAACATATTTATAGCAGCTCTTTTCTTGTGTTGCCAAAGAATTGGAATGTGAAGGGATGCTTTTTAATTGGGGAATGGCTAAACAAGCTGTAATATATGATTGTGATGGAGTACTATTATGGTATGAGAAATGGCAAGGAAATTCTTTTCAAAAGAAACTAAGACTTGTTAACTATTACATAATTAAATGAGAAGAACCAGGAGATCATTATGCCTAGTATTAGCACTGTTATAACGATGATCAACTGTTAAAGACTTGGTTACTCTGAACAATACTTTGATCTAACAAAATTCCAAAGGACTCATGATGAAAAAAAAATGCTATTAACTTCCAAAGAGAGAAAGGGTGAACTCTGAGTATTAATTGAAGAAATTTTTTCTTGCTTTTTTTCTTGGGTTTTGTTCTTGAAATATGAATAATATGGAAATATGTTTTGCATGATTTCATACATATAATTGCTATCATGTCACTTGCCTTCTCCATAGTTGTAGGTAGGCATGGAAGGAAATGGGAGAATTTGGAACTCAAAATTTAAAAAGAAAATACTGTTAAAAATTAAAAACAAATAGTATTTTTTTCAGGGCAATAGGGGTTAAATGACTTGCCCAGGGTCACACAGCTAGTAAGTGTCAAGTGTCTGAGGCCAGATTTGAACTCAGGTACTCCTGAATCCAGAGCCAGTGCTTTATACACTGTGCCACCTAGCTGCTCCCTCATTTAACTTTTAAAAAATACTATTTGTTGGGGCAGCTAGGTGGCACAGTGTATAAAGCACTGGCCCTGGATTCAGGAGTACCTGAGTTCAAATCTGGCCTCAGACACTTGACACTTACTAGCTGTGTGACCCTGGGCAAGTCATTTAACCCTCATTGCCCCACCCCCCAAAGGTATAATAAAAGTTAAATGAGACTTGTCCAGGGCCAAAGAGGTAGTAAATGTATGTGGTGAGATTTGAACTAAGCTATTCTTAACTGCAAGACCAACTCTATCCAATATGCTACTTTATATATAAGATAGAACTTTTGAAAGAGTTAATCTATGGGTGTCACATATGAACACCATGGCTATATCTCCTAAAGCTGATCCTTAAGGCAAGCTTAATTGTATCATCCTATAGTAATGATAGGAGATAGTGTTAAAAGATACATACCCTAATTTTTCTTCTTGACACAGTCTCTTATTTCCTAGGCACCAATCTCTAAGACTTAATTCTGGTAATTGCTGGGAGATAATCAAGTTATGGTATTTTTTGGGGGGGGCACAATTTGTCTCAATATTCACTTTGCTTTAATACCTTGAGACCAAAGTGAAAAGAGGGGAGAAAAGAGAGTCAGTAGCTAAGTCTAAATAGAGAGGAAATGGAGGGATCAAGGGTTTTTCAGTGATATTGGTATAAAGTTATCCAGTGCCTGAAAGTTGAATTGTCAATCATATAAAAATATAATAAAGATAAAAATTAAGAAGAAGGTTAAGGTGGAGGGCAATGCCTTACAGGGCTCAGTTATTTGCTTTCTTCATCTCTACTTTCTTCTTTCTTTCCTTCCTCTCTTCCTTCTTATTGCCTTGTCTTCCTTCTTTTCATCCTACCTTTTAGAAATTTTAAAATTAAAAATTACATTAAAAAACCATGTAGGGGTAGCTAGGTGTTGCAGTGGATGCATAACTGGCCCTGAAGTTGGGAGGACCTGAGTTCAAATTCAGTCTCAGACACTTGACACTAGGTGTGTGACCCTAGGCAAGTCACTTAACCGCAATTGCCTCACCAAAAAAAGAAAAAGTAATGTTTAAACTATAAAAGACATCCTTGAATATGTGCCAAGTATTTATCCAGCCCACATATGTAAGAAACATATGTATGCGCATGTATGTATGTATATATGTATATAGGTGTATATTTATATGAATGTACATGTGTGCATGTGTATATATGTACATGTGTACATACATGTATAAATATATAGGTGTGTGTACATACATATACATGCATATGTATGTGTATATATGCATATCAGATGTACAGGGCCCTTCAATTATTCAGCTTGGACCTTTGAAACTTCTGTTATAGCCATATTGATTCCTCTTTGTGAATACCTCTGTATATAGTACCTAGGTATATCTAAAATTTATGAGAAAGTGCATTGAAATTTTGTTTAATAAAAAAAATTTTTGTTACTTCTCTTTTTCCTGTGCTACTTGACTTTTTTTCTTTTGGCTTTAAACAAAGTGTGTACTCTGATTAAAAAAACTTAAAATATTGTTATGGAATTATTATCAATAGTTTTAAGTGGCTACAGATACACAGAGTATCTTAAACCTAGAGAGCTGCATTGTTCATATCTACATTTAAGATGAGGAAGGATATCCCAAGGGTCACATTCAAAAACTCACATGGATCTAAGATCTCATCATTTTGAATGTTGCCTCCAGTGATGAAGATTATAATATATGTAGCCACATAAACATTTTCAATTATCCATGGTTTCGGCAACACTCAGTAGGTGAAACTTTGTGATAAGTGAGAGTGGAGCTGCAAGTATCAATACTAGAAAAAAAAGGAAACTTGCCTGATGATGGGCTAGAAAATATGCTAGAAACTGCTGGATATTTCCCTTATGGATTGAGCCTCAGAAAAAGGAAGTTTGATTTCATCTCAATGTCAGAAACAGTTTCTATTATCATGACTTTTACAGAAGTGATAAGTATTCCAGATAAGGCTGGCAGATCTGTGTCTCAGATAGGTTGTTTTTCACTGGCTATGTGACTATGTGACTATCTGAGTCTCAGTTTCTTCATTTATAAAATTAGATTGTTTTGCTTAATTGTATTGTTGTTTAGGAAGGCTCTTTGAAAACGTGTCAACATATGATAATGTATTGCTTATATGTTTATCTGTTGGTTTTATCCACATAACGATGAGTTAGAGAAAAAATGAAATTCAAAAATAAGGTTGAGGCTACAGAAAAAGACAAAAACAAAAAAATCATTCCTGCTTTCAAGGAATTCATAATCTAATGGAGAAGATAACATGCAAACTACTATGTACAAAAAAAGACACACAGGATCAATTTCTGGTACTCTCAGAGGAAAACCAATAAAATTCAGGAGTACTGTAAATGACTTCTTGTAGAAAGGGTACTCTATATGACACTTGAAATAAGCCAGCAAAGCTAAAAGGTATAATTGAAGAAGAATTGTGTTCCAGTTATGGGAGACTAACATTCATTCAGAGTCTGGAGATGGAGCACCATGTGCAAAGAACAGCAAGGAGACCATTGTCACTCAATCACAGAATACATGAGAGAAATCAAGTATAAGCATTTCACAAAGGTAAAAAGTGGCCAAATTATTAATGGCTTCAAAAGCTAAACAGAAAATTTTATATTTGTTCCTATAGGAAATAATGATCAATAAAACCTCTCCCTCCCTCCCTCCCTCTCTCTTTTGGTGAGGCGATTGTGGTTAAGTGACTTACCCAGGGTGACATAGCTAGTAAGTGTCAAGTGTCTGAGGCTGAATTTGAACTCAGGTCCTTCTGAATCAAGGGCTGGTGATCTATTCACTATGCCAGCTAGCTGCCCCTGAAACCTCTCTTAAAATATTAAACAATAGATATTTAATGGATAATTAATAAGGTATTAATTGGATGGGAACTCATGAATGACAGTTTTATAAATCACCCCATAACACATGTATTTACCCTGATTACCCTTAGTGCAGAAGTATTTAGACACTGTCAACTTAACTTACTTGGTAGTAACTCCAGATGACTGGTTACACTAAGAATATAGCTTAGTGGAAACTTTTTATTGAGCTCTAAGAAATAAGGCCACATGGCATTTTACCATGATTATTTATCCATTTTAACACATATAAATTTGTTATGATGAAGTATATTCCCAGAGGATTTGTCAATTGCCATATCACACCATATCAAATTAGTAGTAAAGAGGGAGTAAAGTGTTGTAGAGTACTCTAATGAAGAGGAAGAAACTAGGTGTAACAGGCATCAAATGTGACCTCACTTTATTCCAGTCTCTGGAAAGAAAGAGAATAGAGGAAGAAAGCAAGGATGTTCTTGGATGACCCAGGAAAGAAAGATACCCAATCTGGATTGAGAAACCAACCACCTGTGGGCACAGTGCCAATGAGAGATGTCACAATTGCCTAAAAATGGAAAATTGAAGTGGAAAATGAGTTTGATAGAATCAAGAATCAACAAGAGAAAGAGACTAATGTTGTTTGGTGATGTCATGCATCATTATAAAAATGTCTGGCTTCTATCACTTATCACTTTCCTCTGGCTGCTTACTACAGGAATGTATTGGCTAATTCAGCCCTACATCTGCAGCAACCCCTGAGCCCTGAAGCACTAGGCCATAAACTATAGATAATTTAATATAGTAAACCTAATTTCCATAGAGAAGAGGATGTGGCAATGTATGATTTTGTTTATTTTGTTTTCTGAAAAATGAAGCATTTTATTTAGGTACTAGAAGGGACATTCTGACTATAAACACTGTGATACATTAGAAGGTATGGTCCCACAGGACATTCTAAAAATATCATCTCCTTTTAGGGATATTTATACACATGTGTTTATATGTAGTATATAAACACACATATCGGTGTGCATACATGCATATTTACACATACATGTGGACAATCAGCTTTCCAGGATGGTTTAATGGAGACAGTAGGATACAGTTTATAACCTCTCAAAGTACTTTATAGCTTGAGGCCTGATGCTTGAAAGTAATGTACTAGTGAGACAATTGTAAGAAATGGCTGTGACATCTGTATAGGTTACATGTTGAGTCTGTACTTTGGAATATGAATATAATTTTCATGTCTTTTTAGTTTGATACTATTGTCTTCTGCATTTTATCCCAAATTTTCCCCTCCCCCCAATAGTAAACCTACAATTGTCACTGCTTAAAAGGTTAATTATTAGGACTGTAATACTTCTGTGCTTTCTTGTATAATTATTACTTAGCATTTATTGAGATCTGCAAAGTTGATCTCTTCCTTCCTGAATATTAGAGGTGTTCTGTTTCAGAAATAATCACTTTTTATTTTAACAGAGCTAATGCAAAAAGTCTCAATGAAGTTCAAATTGAATCACTGTTTTAAAGAAATTAAGTGGGGGGGGGTGTAGCTAGGTGGCACAGTGGATAAAACACTGGCCCTGGATTCAGCAGGACCTGAGTTCAAATCTGGCCTCAGCCACTTGACACTCACTACCTGTGTGACCCTGGGCAATTCACTTAACCCTAATTGCCCTGCCCCCCCAATTAAATAAAATGATGGTAAAATAAATCAGAATAACAAAAAGAAATAACATTATAAAAAAAAAGAATTTAAGGCTTGATAGTTTGGCTAAGGGGGCTGAAATAATCAGATCCATAACCAAAACATCAAAAAATGAAGGCTTCGGAAGTTAGCACCATATTGAAGAAAACTAACACTTGGAAACCAATTCAACATGGCTAACCTACAAAAATGAAAATGTATAGCGAACTGAGAACATACTGAAAACTAAAGCAGCATTGACTGGCAGGACTGATGACGAGTAGAGACATTGACTTACAGAGAGACAGAGAATATAGCTAAGTAGAAATTTCTTATATGGACTGAGAATGTCTAGATCAATGTAAGTTGATGGCAATTTGAAGGACCATGAAGATTCACATGTAGTTGATGGCAACTTTTTCCATTTGAAAACTAAAAAAGAAAATCATAAATAGTGGATCAACTGGCAGATTTTTTTCCTGATAAAAGAAGGACTCCTTCATTTGGGGATGGTTAAGGTACAAGTCACAGAGTCAAGGGAGCCCGCTTGTCAAATTTGGCTCTCCATCAATCAACAAATATTGCTGGTCTGGAACTCCCAGAATTCAGGTCATGTAGCTTGCTTTACTATCAATAAATAAAAAAATTCATTACATCATTGCTCTTTATGAATTACTAGCCTTGTGGGAATATAGAAAAATGCAATCCATATGTTTCTGATTCAGTTACAGAGAGAAATATAAAAACCATGTTGTTGTGGGGGGTTTTTTGATAGCTGAGATAGTTCCAAATTCTTTTTACAATTTGTTTTAAAGATTATTCCTCTACCTTATTTCTATAATGGAAAAACAAAACAAAACAAAACAAAATGAAACAAAGCAGCATTTGGCCAAAACTCCAAATGAAGTTTGGGAATCAATTCCCAGTTCAGATATTCCAAAGTTAAAAGGGCTTCTAAAGTTCACCAAAGGCATTTTACCACTTATTATCCTGTAGGAAAATAAAAATAAACCACCCCCACCCCAAAATATATTAAAAAAAAACAGTTTTCAGTGCTTCTTTAATGTACCAATGTGTGTTACCTTGTCTGATTAGGAAAAAATTGTTTCATATAATATTTGTTAAAAAAATATCACTAGAAGGAATTCCATTTGAATATAACACTGAAAAAAGAATAGTTTTAATTTATACATAAATGAAATGAATGAATAAATATCTGAGTTCAAGTAATATCCCTTTTCTACAAAGGAACTTATTCTTCAAGAGAAATGCTTTCTCTCTCCCCAACTATTTAAAGAATGCAGTGAGTACAAGCTTCAGAGTGTCAATTAAAAAGTGCCTCTCTGCAGAGGGCCCCTGTAGTAGATGTCAGACTATGAAAGCTTACCAGCTGGTATTAGAGAAAAAGAGAATAATTTAGTAAGATGAAAATGTTGCCACAGTTTAGTTTTATTCTATACTTAATTAGATTACTGCAATAGGCCTGCTATCTAAGGAAATAATTATAAGAATATATCCAAGAAATATTGACTTTTGGGGAACTTTTTTTTGCTGATGGAGCAAAAACATCAGAAGTCAAATTATTTGTTACATGGCCACACTAAGATAGATCAGGAATTACAGAATCAGCCTAAAATAGGCTATAATATATGATTTCTTATAGCACTATGACACTATATCACCATACTCAAAACAAACAAATAAATAAATGGACATTTGACTGACTAGTCTTGATCACCTACTTTCAGCATGCCTACATGTGGTTTGGCTTCATCAGACACATTCTTCATTTCATGTATGAATAATTAAAGGCCACACTTTTAAGATTTTATTAATGTAGGTAGCATTTCAAATTCTCACTCAGAAGCATAGTAGCATGTATCACTCAAGGTATTCATAGGTTGGCCACCTCTGCTTTGCAATTATTCATGGCTTTGAAAGTAATCAGAATTTTTATAATTTCATGTTCCTAGTATTAATTGCAGGACATGGGGAAATAAGCAACATAAACTATAACAGAATAGTTATAAATTAGAGAATATCACAATGCCTAGTATTATATGGCAGGGCAGATATAGGTTTTTTTGGGGGGTTGGGGGGTCACTATTTGCCATAAGACTATCACTGGAATAGATGCAAATGACTGGTTTGTCATTCTTCATTTTCTGAACTTTCAGCTCATAGAACTGAGTATAGGTAGGTAGGGTATATATTTTATCCCCATTCCAATTATTTTTATCACATAAGTCCTAAACACTTTAATTGAGTCAAAAAACAGAATTAACTTGGTATTAGGAATTTTTTAATACCCACATTACAATGTATTGACAAGTCATAAATCAATTTGAAAGGCCATTTAGATGAATAGAACAGTAGATAATGCCACAAAATAGATATCTTTTGTTTTTTTTTTGTTTGTTTCTTTGTTTTTGTTTGTTTTTTGTTTTTTGGTGAGGCAATTGGGGTTAAGTGACTTGTCCAGGGTCACACAGCTAGTAAGTGTCAAGTGTCTGAGGCCGAATTTGAACTCAGGTCCTCCTGAATCCAGGGCCAGTGCTCTATCCACTGTACCATCTAGCTTCTCCAAAATAGATATCTTTTAATTGGTGGATATCAAGTAAAATTTCATGGACTATAAAGAAAATATGGAGATAATCTGGTGGCATGTAGTTCAGATCCAGGCTAGTCTAATATCAAGAAAGATCAAACAAAGACACTAGCAGAAAAGAGCTAGGGAGAGAAAAGGGTTGTTGTTGCTGCTGCTGCTGCTGCTGTTGCTGTTGCTGCTGTTTTTTGTTCTTGTTTTCCTTTTCTCTCCCCCACAAAGCAACCATGGGAGTTCAGGGATCTTGATGTCAGATAAGAAGGGACTACAGTCAGTATTAAGAGTCTCGCAAAATTAGTAACAAGAGCCACTGTTGTTAGGACTTGACCAAGCAGCAGTCTTGAGATGGGCGACCCCAGGAACTAATCTTGTAAACATTATATCATCTAGAGAAATTACATAGTAAGAGCTTGCAGTCTGACCTTCCTGAGAACCTGAAGCAGATGGAAGTTGAGGTGAGATGAAGGGAATTATATAGCAGTAAGCAAAGCATGCAGAAAGAATGGTGTTAAAGCTTCAGCTGATTGATCCAACCCGGTGAGACTTCCAACATTATAACAGAGATGTCTATTCCTATGAATAGTTAGCCCAGTGATGAGAATTTCCCAAAGATGTTTCCTCATATTGAAGTAAACCCCATTGAGACATTATAAAGAGAGAAAATGGTTTTCAGCTATTGGGAATTGTCTTTTCTTTTTGCCGAATGTGTTTTCTACCTTTGAGCCTCACATAATTTGTATGTTTTAATTTTTTTTGAGTAGCTAACTTTCCCCAAGGATGAAAGTGTAGCATGTGCTCATTTTTGTTTGTATGTGGGGGTGTTTTGAACCAACTTGTAAATACTAACTGAACCATTTAATAAATATCTTTCTGAAAAGCTAACTAAACCTATTAACTAATAAGTCTTCAGCAGACCTAATTAAGGCATAACAGTAACCAGATTGACAAGCTACCCTCAAGACTCTGAGGGAACAGAGTATTAATTTTCTAGAAGGGGAATCTTTTTTGGGGGGAAGGGGGCAATGAGTGTTAAGTGACTTGTCCAGGGTCACACAGCTAGTGAGTGTCAAGTATCTGAGGGTGGATTTGAACTCAGGTCCTTCTGAATCCAGGTCTGGTGCTTTATACCCCCTGCCACCTAGCTGCCCCCAATATTAGTGGAATCTTAACTGACAAGTATGAATATTAGTTGGAGGAATGGCTCTAAAGAAGATCCTATATGAAAGATCATATGATTAGTTTGATAGGTCATTTCTTCTAATCCTTTCTAAATACCAATAAACAAAATGAGGTAGAGAGGAAAAGAAATGGCTTGCCCAAGGCCATATGATATATGATATACTAACAAATAATCTTTCCATTATATTTATAAATAATAAAAATATTTTGTTTTCCAGTTACATATAAAGATAGCTTTCAACATTTGTTTTCATAAGATTATTAGTTCCAAATTTTTCTCTCTTCCTCCCTTCCCTCTGCCCTCCCCAACACAGAAAGCAATCTGATATAAGTTATATATGCATAATCACATTAAACGTATTTCTGCATTAGTCGTGTTGTGAAAGAAGAATAAAAAGAAAACCGGAAAAACCTCAAAAAACAAAAAAATAAAAATAAAAACAAAAAACAAACGTAGGAGCCATGTAGTTCTATATGTATTCAGAATCCACAGTTCTTTTTTCTAGATTTGGAGAACATTTTCCATCATGAGTTCTTTGGAATTGTCTTGGATCATTGTATTGCTTAAAAGAGCTAAATCTATCACAGTTAATCAATACACAATGTTGCTACTACTGTGTACAATATTCTCCTAGTTCTCCTCACTTTAGGCAGCATCAGTCCACTTAAGTCTTTCCAGGTTTTTGTTGAATCTGTCAGCTCATCATTTCTTACAGCAAAATAATATTCGATTACATTCATATATCACAACTTGTTCAGCCAATCCCCAATTGATAGGCATTCCATTGATTTCCATCAAAGGATATGCACAGTCCCATAGTCCTTTGGGCATAGTTCCAAATTGTTCTCCAGAATTATTGGATCAGTTCACAACTCCATTAACAATGCATTGGTGTTCCAATTTTTCCACAGTTTCTCTAAGATTTATTATTTTCCTTTGTTTTCATGTTAGCCAATCCGATAGGTGTGAGGTAGTACCTCAGAGTTGTTTCAATTTATGTTTTTCTAATCAACAGTGATTTAGAGCATTTTTTCATATGGCAATAAATAGCTTTGATTTCTTCATCTGAAAACTTCCTGGTCATATCCTTTGACCATTTCTCAGTTGGGGAATGACTTGCATTCTCATTAGTTTGATTTACTTCCCTATATATTTTAGAAATGAGTCCTCAGTTTCCTTAAATTAACTCTAGAGTCAGCAGAGCCAAGATGGTGGGGAGAAGCCAGGAATTTGCCAGAGCTCTCTTGAGTTTTCCTCAAAGACAACATTAAATAAAACCTCTAAACAGATTCTGGAAGTGCAGAACCTACAAAAAAACACAATTGTCCAACTTGAGATACTTTATTTTCTTTTTCTTAACCCTTTTTGTCTGTTTTCTTTTACAACCTAATGTGGAAATGTTTTGCATGACATAATTGCTTGCTTTCTTAAGGGGCAGGTTGAGGAAGGAGGGAGGAAGAAAATTTGGACACAAAATTCTAAAAATGTATATTAAAATGGTTTTTACATGTAATTGGGGGAAATAATATTCTAAATAAATAAAAATAAATTAAAATATTCATTTTAAAATTTATTTTTCTGTAATTTCAGATATGTGGAATACTAGTGCCTTTAAATGAAACAAACTTTAGTAAAGTTACCATACAGACATCATGCATATAAGTGCATTTAGAATATATGATGGACTTGATAAACCTCTCTATATGCCAAGAAATAACAATGGAATATGATCTCTGGAATGAAAAAGTGAATGTGTTGTCCATATTTGTATTGTGTAAAAAAACAACATTTACTTATTCCTTTATTGAATGGAAAACTTTAGGCACTTGAAAGCAAGTTTTGTTGATCAAGTGTTTTTAAAATGCACAATTTCAATACAATAAACAGCACAAAAAAGAGAAGGGAAGGAGAAGGATTGAACATTTATATAGTCCCTACTTTGTGCTAGGTACACTGATAAAATTTTACAAATATCCCATCATATCCTCACAAAAACCATGTGAGGTAAGTACTGTTATTACCCCCATTTTTAAGTCAAGGAAACTGAGGCGACCAGAATTTAAGTGACATTCCCAGGCACACAGAGCTAGTAAACATCTTAGGTTATATTTGAATTTGAGTCTTCCTGGTTTCAAGCTGAAGCTATTTCTCTACTAGCATACTATAAAGTGTGTCTTATCATTCCTCTGATGCTATGATCATTTCTAAGGAGTGTATATGTATGTGTATATGTGCATGTACGTGTATTTGTATATGTATATATACAAACATACCCAACAGGGAAATCAGAGGAGAAAGAATTAAGAGAAAGAATGTCTGTAGAAAAAGAGAGGACAGACAAAGGAAGACAGTGGTCTAAAGCAAAATGGAATTGAGAGGAGGGACAGAATGAAAGGAGAGAGAAGCATAAACAGAAGAAAATAGAATGAAGGAAATTGCATAGTTGATAACTTTAATCGTGAATGTTAATGGGATGAAGTCACACACAAAACAGAGGTAAATACAGAATTGATTAGAAAACAGAAACAAACAAACACACTTGAATAAGAGTCACACACAGAATTAAAATAAGGAACTGAAGGAGAATCTATTATGCTTCAGCTGTAGTAAAATAAAAAAAGGCACAGGTGACAATCATGGTATCAGACAAAACAAAAGCAAAACCAAAACAAATTAAAAGAGATAAGCTTGGAAACTATAACTTGAGAAAAAGAGCCATAGACAATGGAGTAAATTCAATACTAAACCTATATGCACAAAAATACATAACACCTGAATTCTTTTAAAAGAACGGTCAAATGAGTTATAGGAGCAAATAGGAAGTAGATCTATACCATTGGAGACTTCAATACTCCCTTCTAAGAACTAGATAAATCTAACCATAAAATAAATAAGAAAGAAATTAAGGAGATTAATAGAATCTTTTAAAAAAATCAGATATGATAGACTTCTAGAAAAAACATTAAATGGAAAGCAAAAGAAATATACATTTTCTCTAATATACATTCCACCTTCACAAAAATTGATTATGTATTAGGGCATGAAATCCGCACAAATAAAAGGAGGAAAGCAGAACATAAGATGTATTTTTTTTACATCATGATGTAATAAAAGTTACATTCAATAAAGGACCAGAGAAGTTGAGATTAAAATTCATCGAAAATGAAATAAGCTCATTGTAAAGAATGAGTGAATCAAAGAACAAATCTTATAAACATTTTTCACAAAGAAAATTACAACAGTGATACAACATCTCAAAATTTCTGAGATGCCGCCAAAGCAGTACTTAAGGGAAAATATATCTATATCTATATCTGCATCTGCACCTGCATCTGCATCTGTATCTGTATCTGTATATCACAAAATATTAATTATATAATATGTGTGTGCACTCATCAATAAAGAGAGAAAGAGCAGATTAATCAATGGGTATGCCACTAAAGATTTGAAAAAGAACAAATCAAAAATAAACAAACTAAAAAAAGAAATATTGAAATACAAAGGAGACATTAATAAAATTCCAAGTTAAAAAAATAACTATACTAATAAATATAACTAGATGTTGTTTTTATAAAAAAAAACAATAAAATAAAATCCACAAACTATTGATTAATTTGATTTAAAAAAGAAAAAAACCAAATAACAAGCATCAAATTTGAGAAGTATGAATGTGCCACCAATGAAGAAATTAAAACTGGCAATCTAAGTGAAACAGATATTTTTTTAGAAAAATATAAACTATCATAATTAAATGAAGAGAAAATATACCAAAAAAAGAAATTTAATAAGTCATAAATGAGTTCCATAAGAACTAAAATCCTCAAAAAAATGCTCAAAAAATGTATTTACAAGTCCTTTCTACCTAATTAAAAAAAAAAAACATTTAATTCCAATACTACATACAGTTTGAAAAAAAAAATAGAAGATTCCTAGCAAGTTCCTTCTATGAACCAATTATGGTTTTGATCCCTAAACCAGGAAGAGTAAAAAGAAAAATAAATCTAGAGGCTAATTTCCTTAATAAATATCAATGAAAAAGCAGTAATCATGAAAATTACCTGGAACTAGCTACCAAATACAGTGGTGCAACAGTGTAATGGTTTTGATAAACATTAGTGATTGGCCATAGAAATGTAGTGCTTTATAAATCCAAAAATCCAGACTTTCAGATTAAAAACTCAACATCTGATAAAGATTGTGGAAAAACTGAAAAGCAATTTGTAAGAAACTAGGCAAAGCCCAATATTTCACACTGTGTACTTAGATAAGGTAAAAATGGATAAAGCATTCAGAAAGAAAGGGTGATATTACAAGTAAGGTAGGGGGGCATGGGAAAAAGTTTTTTTCTTTGGATGAGAGAAAGTTTATAACTAAACAAGAAATGGAGAGTATCATGTAAAGTAAAATGAATCATTTTGATTACATGAAAACTAAAATGTGTTTTCAAAAACAAAACTAATGCTGTCAAAATTAGAAGAAAACCAGGAAACTGAGGAAAATTTCTGTAGCAAGTTTCTCTAATATTTCTCAAATATATAGTGAACTGAGATGAATTTATAAAAATAAAATCTATTCTTCTATGGTAAGTGGTCAAAGGATATGAAGAGGCAGAAGAAGAAATTAAAGTTATCCATATTCACATGAAAAGGATGTTCTCAATCACTATTGATTAGAAAAATGCAAATTAAAACAACCCTGATGCAATTATCAGATTGGCTAACATGACAAAAAATGAACATGACAAGTGTTAGAGGGAATGAAAACAACTTTGAGATACTAATTCACTTTGGTGGAGTTGTGAGCTAATCTAACCATTCAGGAGAAATTTTGAACTGTTCCCAAAAGACTATAAAACTGTTCATATCCTTTGATCCAACAATATCAATACTAGATTCTATCTCACAAAGATCAAATAACAGGTAGAATAGTCTGTCTGTGTAAAAATATTTATAGCAACTCTTTTTTTGGTTGGCAAAGAATTGGAAATTGAGGAGATACTCATCAATTAGAGAATTTTTAAAGAAATCACATTATAAGATCATGATGAAATACACTTGTTCTTTAAGACATGGTGAACAGTATGGTTTCAGAGAAAGCTAAGAAAACTTATATGAATTAATCTCAAATAAACTGGGTAGAAACAGAATAATCTTGTATATAGTATATAGTATATAATACTTGTGTATAGTAACAGAAATATCTTAAGGATGATAAACAGTGAAAGATTTGGCTACTTTGATCAAGAAATTATTCAAGAGGGGCAGCTAGGTGATAAAGCACTGGATTCAGGAGGACCTCAATTCAAATCCAACCTTAGACACCTGACACTTAATAGCTGTGTGACCTTGGGCAAGTCACTTAACCCCCATTGCCCGGGGAGGGGCGAGTGGGAAAAGAATGTAAAGAATCCTGGGACCAAAAATTTTGAAAACTACCAATTCTATTTCTCTCCCTTGATAGTACAAATGAGGTAACTAAGGCTGAGACAGAAGTTATTTTTGAATTTTTCTATGTCTTAATCCATTTGTTTAGCATCACAATGAAGAACTAGGAATAACATGGTGGGTGCGGGGAGTGGGGAAGATGCAAAGGAGGAAAATTTAGCCTTAACGTGGGAAAGAAAAAACAAGCAAACAAAAACAGAGAGATAAAGAATACACCTGGCAATAGTGGATTTGCCATAGTTGGAGGTATTGAAGCAAAGATAGGATGAGTGGGAAATCTTTCTCAAGTATGAGTTGGCCTAGGTAGTCCCTGAGGTTCTTCTCAACTCAAATTCTGTAATTCCATTTTAGAAATACTAAGTAGCAGATCCAAAATCCAAACACAGGTTAAAATCTAAAATTCTTTTCCTCATAGCAAACTGTTTCTAATATCATTTAAAGAGAAAAAAAATAGTTTTAATATTTTTAGTAAACAATAAAGCATGAAGTCCAATGACATCAACTCTAGAAGATAATCATGTAACCAAACAGATCTCTACTTCTTGGAATAATCCAAATTCTGCATGAGTAATGAGTAATTTCAGTGGTAACTTTACTGCACCCTGTGATGTGATGTTTAAGGAATGTGGAAATGAAACTCTTTATATTCACTGACTAAAGCTCAGGGACTTGAATACTAATGGCACCAGCATCTCTTACTTTTTTTCAGTCACTGTTTAAAAGAATTATAAGGGTTAAAAACAGCCCTGGATTTTGCTGAACCAGCTTTGTTAAACTGCAATTTTGGTGCTAGAGTTTCCTCTTAGGCTGTCAGCTGTCTAATGTTTCTCTTTTCACTTGTGACTGTAACAAAATCAGTGGCACCCCAGCTATCCTAAATAAGTTTTCTAAATTCATTCACAATATAATTCACACGGAGACATTTTATGAAACTCCAAAGGACAACAATCTAGCACAAAGGATGATGTGTTTGGGGCACCAGGCTGGTGATAGGGCAGAACCTCCCTAGAACTGCCTTCAGTAGGAAATGGAAAAGTCAACTGCCCCTCTGAAACTAAGACCTCCTGGGGATGTGTAGGATCCTGAACATTGTAGACTTTTCCAGCCCTGCTAAAAAGATTCCTTTTGGGAAAGTAATCTGATAATGCCAAAGAATCATGAATAAAATTTCAATTCCAGTGACTAATTTCTACCACCCCAGTTATGTTGCATGATAATATGTTCACTCTGACATCCTTTTGCATAAAATGTTAAAGGTAGACTGCTGAACACAGGGGCAAGGACAAAGCACATCTCAGACTGCTGTTTTGCATCTGCACTTGACATCATTTCAAAACATGTTTGTAAGAAATGTTTCAGAAAAAAATATCATCTATAGATTTTGGCTTTATTTGGACCTATAATTTCAATGATATAGGGACCTTACAGCTAAGCAAAATCTATATACAAATATAGATTGGTTTTTGTTCCTATTGATCTACAATTTATCATCTTAAAGAGTTGATGAAGGAGGACACTAAAGGGTTAAATGACTTTCCCAGATTCAGGCAACTATAGCACATGTCAGAAGTGTGACTTGAACTAAGATGAAATTGAACCCAGATGTCAGTTCTCTAAACACTTGGGCATACTGCTTTTCTCAATAGACATTAGGATTGGAAATTGTAAACCATTTTGACTACATCATTCTAATGCCATTGAACAAACTTTTTGTGCTAAAAATAATCATTGTTATCATTACCATAACAACCATTGTCTTTACTATAACCAACCAATTATCATAACAGCTATGGATATTATCATCCTTTACCCAAAAAAGTATGCAAAACACCTCTTTTATTCCATTGACTTTGTTTTTATGTCTTGCTATTCTTTTTTTTTCTTGCTATTCTTACAACAAAAATAATTCAAGAAGGAGAGTGAAAGAGATATATATCACACATCCAAATCATGATTAAGAGCATGAGAAGAAAAAGTATTCTTATTCAGGTATTAATGGTAGATTATTACATTGTCCCCTGTTCAGATATTATTTCATTTTGATGTGATCTTACTATTTGCCAGAAATGTAACATAAAGGTGAAGCCAAAGTGAATAGATTAAAATAGTTATAGCTCATTCCTACCATTTAAAAATGTATATATATATGCATACATATATGTATGTCCATGTGTGTACATATGTATGCAAGTATATGTATGTACATATGCAAATGGATGATGAGTTGTTCTTCAAATGGGATTGCATTTAATTAAAGCTTTAGGTGTAGGCTTAGGTATAGGTCACACTATAACAGCTGTTGGTATTCCTCACATTCTACATGGCATAGATTTTATATGCTCTCATTTTAACAAATGTGCCCTTTAAGAAAAAAAAAGCTGTAAACATAATTTTAATCACCAGAGATGAACTGAAGATGTAGGAATCTCTAAGTTTATTCTCTGCAAGAAAGAATCAGAGAAAGTAAACAGTTTCATAGCTTTGAATGAAGAAAAGACAACTGCATTGACTGGCCCCATTTCATTATTTTATGATAATCCATAAGAAGTAGTGTTGGGAAGAGGGCAGAGAGAAGAAGCAGGAGATGAGAGTTTGGTATTTATTGTGCCCTGGGAGGGGTGGCTGTATCTTTACAGATTACAAGCATCACATGCAAACAATGGCTACATTTATTGGGCTGCTGTATGCATGCTTACAGTGCTTGTAATTGAGGATGATTATGGTTAATGACTCTAGTAATGTGCACTTTCAAACCAGCAGGACAGTGTAATTTGTATCAAACCTATTCAGTATCTCTTCAGGCATTTTGCCTAGCTTAATCTTAGCCCAGCACTTGCTTCAGAGGAAACCTCTGGAAGCTGCACAGCTGGCTTGAACAGAAGATTTCATGGTTCTTTCATAGTATACTCAGAAGGAAATAAAGCTACTACAGACTTCATATCAGCTGAATGGCTCATGGCCTGTCATACGTTAGAATGATAAGGCCAAAATCTTTGTAACTGGCAATATTTGGTTTTAATATCTAAGAAGCAAAGCAAAACATCTGCCTACCTAATTCACTACTGAGGGCACTCTCAGTGATAATTAAGTTTCCTGAAAAAAAAAAGAGTATATGCAAACCATTTCCATTCCATGTAAAGAACATTTATTGAGTGTCTACTGTATGCAGAGTGCTACACGAGGGACTGAAGATGATATAAATTACCAATGAGATATAGTTTCTTTCATCATGAAGTTCAATTCAATATGGTCATGAAGCACAGTGCTAGATTTTTCAAAAGTTAAAAAAAATCAATTTCTGGAAAACAGTGACTGGAAGTATAATAAAAATATCTTATATCTCTCTTCTTCATCCCCTCTATCATCATCATGTTGCCTTTCTAATTCACACTTTGGGGGATATCAATAAAAGAGTACCCCATGTATTGCACCATTGCAAACTGAGAACACTTTAATCAACCAGCTAAACTTGAAGTAGCTAAGAAAATGAAAGTAGGATGTTTAAGGTGCTAGACAATGCTGTCTGAGAGTGAGTTGAAAGAACTAAGGTTATTTAGCTTGGAGAAAAATGGGTTAAAAGAACTAAGGTTGTTTATATTAGAAAAAAAAAGACTTGGGGGAGTGGTATGTTATGTCTTTAAGTACTTAGTGGGGCCTCCACATGCAGTAGAGATTGACTTTTCAATTTAACTCCAGCATTCAAAACACAGAAAGAACAAGGGAATTTGCAAAAAATTTGATCTTTGATGGACTTAAGAACTAAATTCCTAATGAGAAGAAGAATCCTAGATAGAATAGATTGCTGCAGTAGGCAGTAACTTTCCCAGCATTGGATGTTTTTAAGCAAAGACTGTATTACCACTTGCTTAATCTTGCTGAAGGGATACCTATACAGAAGTAGTTGGACTCTGAGGTTTCTGCTCATTTCTAAGATTCTGTGATTCTTGCACTAAAACAAGAAGAAACCTGTTATTAAAGAAAAAAATGCAAGCAAATCTATGTGATATTTACAAGTATCTTGGTTCCTAATCCATATGAGAAGAAGGACATTTCAAAATGGCACTATTTTTTAAGCTGTTTCCCTAAATGTAATTTTCATGGTTTCAATTCCCAAATACAGAAATTTTCTTGATCTGCTTCTTTAAGTAGTGCTTGTAGGAGGATGCTAGGGCTCCAGGGAGCTGAAATTCCCAGAAATCTTTTTGTGTTCCATTCCTTAGTGGCTGGAAATCCTTCTCTATTGCCATGAACATAAAGTAAATCTAATATAAATAGCTACTTTTCATCACTTGCACAAGCAACAATACTCTCCATCTGAACAACGATTTATGTGGAGGAGGAAAATATTGAGAATAAAAAGAGAGATGAGGATATATGTTAAAAGTGATTTCTATGGAGGCAAGTGAATTTGTTAGATAGGTGCTATGGAATGTAGACTCTAATTTTCAGATGGTAGAGGAGCTATGCCATCAGGGGAATTAGAATGATGCCCTTGATTATGCTGACACTATTGTTCCATACAATCTGAAGGACTATAAGTGCTTATAAATCAAGCAGTCTGATTCACTCAAATAGTTCACATACACACCAGATCAACTAGAAGTTTCTGATATCTCCTTCATGCTACATCTCCAATCATGCTGCTACATATCAGGATATCAGGATGTAGGCATACACACTAGTGCAGACATGTTTGCCTTCATATGGCACTAACCTGATCATGAATAGGATATGATTAATGGCAGAGTTAACAGGAACATACTCCTATAACAGAGAATGCTCATTTGGTTTCTTTATGAAAACAATCAGAAAGAAAGTATGCTTTCATTTTTTTTTTAAATAAAAGGCCATTATGAGCCTCTTTCCCTTTTGTCACATTCATTTTCTATAGCATTAATTTTCAGATTAGAAAAATTCAAACAAAAGATTTTTGGACAATCTACATGAAAAAAGTTATTTTGTTTATTTATTACACATACATACAAATGCCTGTCTTTACTAGGTATACATATAAGTTTAGATAGCACCAGACAGTCAGTTGTATCCCTGAAGATCTACTACTGCATTTCAAAATCATTCCTTCTTATAGTATATTCAGAGGGATTGGAGATCAGCTACTATGCTCTATCATAAGCCTTCTACCCCATTATATACATGAATCCATTCAGGTGAATATTCTATTTTATATCTAGGAAAGCAATAATTGTTGTTATTGTTGTTGTTGTAAAGTTGTTTCTTTGTACCCTCTTTTTTGTGTTTTCTTAGCAAAGATATTGGAGTGGATTGCCATATCATTCTCTACCTTGTTATGTGAATGAGGAGCTGAGGCAAATAGGCTTGGTCACACAGCTATCAAATGCGTGAGGCTATATTTGTACTTAGGAAGATGTCTTCCTGATTTCAGGCCTGCCATTCTATCTATTTGTACCACCTAACTTCCTAAACAATAATTAGCAAAGCATTTTCCTAAAACTAGAAGCAAGATCTCTCTCTCTCTCTCTCTCTCTCTCTCTCTCTCTCTCTCTCTCTCTCTCTTTCTCTCTCTCTCTTTCTCTCTGTTCATTCATTCATTTGTTTGTTTATTTATCTTTTTATGTATTTATGCATTTATGTATATATGAATACAGGTATGTATTGCCCCTGGATAAACACATCTGGCTCTCCTAGAGAATGACTAGTCCACTGCAGCTGTGTTCCTAGCCAACTGGTAACCATAAAAACCACCTGTTAGGATTTGTGATCATAATAAAGTCTGATTGAAAGTAAGGATATGGCAGTTAGAAGTATGAAATGATGAAGCAACAGATCTTCCAGTTCTACTCTTACTGACCACTTTAATAGACTAAATTATTTCCCCTGAATGGTCAATTTGAGAAATCTATTGATGGAAAAATAACATGCAAAGTGACCATGGTTAGTAGAGCATGAGATTCTTTTCTTATTCTCTCCCTCCGAAGGGAGGGGAAAAATCCCATGATTTAATTGTGCCAATGCATTTATCTTAAAAAAAAAACATATCTCCTCTGAGGTCCTTTAATTCCCTCAATTAGTATCCTTCTATAGTAACTCTATGGCATGTGCTTGGACTAGACAACCAAAATCACCCTTTTATGATTCATACATTCCCACTCACCTTCTCTCTGGCATGTCAATGTGTCCCAGAAGTACTAACATCACTGAGCTACATTCAAACTCTCCTAGCATCCTAGGAATAACCCTATTTAGCAAATACATTCCCCCCTCTTCAACTCTGGTGCTCTCAATGGCCCAACATTGGGCTTCCATTTGACTAAACCTAGCTACTCACAATGAAACATTAGATTTAGACCAAAAACATTTACTTAACAATAAAGTGAAAAGCATACTAATAATTATAAAATCACAAGAATTTATATAAAGCAATTATAAAAGCAATAAAACATCACTGTCCACACATAAATCTGACTCACTCTCTTCCACCAATGTATGGGAAACCTTTCACTGAAATGCGCATGTATTCAGAGGGACTTGTCTATAAAGCAGACCAGTGGTAAAACGTTTTTGCTTCTTGTAACTTGTGAGTTTCACTGCTCTCTTTCTGTCTCAATTAAAAGTTCCCTAAAAGTTTGTTGTAGAATAAAGCTTTTATTTTAAAAGATGCTTCCAATTCTATACTGAGCTGATTCACATCGTACTTGAGTAACACCTTCCTGGTCATAAAGTTTTAGTCAAAATGAATCAGGACAATTGATTGATCAACAAACACTTATTAAGTTCCTACACTTTGCCAGGCACTAGGGATAAAAAAAAAAAGAGAGAGACAGAGTACCCACAAGAAGTTTATAACTAATGGGGTAGACTGTATGCAAACTGATATCTACAAAAGAAATTATGTAGAGGATAAATAGGAAAAAATTAACAGAGGGAGAGCAGCTAGGTGGCGCAGTGGATAAAGCACCAGCCCTGGATTCAGGAGTACCTGAGTTCAAATCCAGCCTCAGACACTTGACACTTACTAGCTGTGTGACCCTGGGCAAGTCACTTAACCCCCATTGCCTCGCAAAATAATAATAATAATAATAATAATTATTATTATTATTATTATTATTATTATTAACAGAGGGAATGCACAGAATTAAGAAGTTTGTTTGAAAAAGGTTTCCTGTAAAAGAAGGGATTTTAGGTGAGACAATGGAAGCCAGGGAAGTTAGTAGACAGAACTAAAGAGAATGAGCATTCTAGGTATGGTAGGCAGTCAGAAAAATACTTGGAGATGAGAAACAAAGTGTTTTGTTCATAAAATAGCCTGGAGGCTGGTGTCACTGGTTTGAAGAATGCAGGACAACATGGAATAAGGTGTAAAAACACTAGAGAGGTAGGTAAGGGTTCAGTTTTGAGGAGCTTTGATTGCCAAATAGAACATTTTGTAATTGATCCTGGAGGTGATGAGGAGTCACTGGAGTTTATTGGGCATGGGGGTGCCCACTAGTCTGTACTTTAGGATAGTTAATTTTGTGTCTGAATGGATGATGAATTAGAGTGCTGCATGCAGACCCACCAACAGGATCTTGTAATATTCCAAGTGTAAGGTGATGAGAAGCTATATCAGGGTGGTGGCAGTATCAGGAGTTTTTTAACAACCATTTTCATCTAAGTGAGAATACTGATTCTTTTTTTATAATTTATTTTATTTTATTTTTACATTTTCATTTATTTATTTATTTTGTGGGGCAATGAGGGTTAAGTGACTTGCGCAGGGTCAAACAGCTAGTGACAAGTGCTCGAGGCAAGATTTGAACTCAGGTCCACCTGAATCCAGGGCTTGTGCTTTAATACCAGGATTGAGAAAAAGGAACATATGAGAGATATTGCAAAGGTGAAATTAATAGACCTTTGCAAAATATTTGATATAGGGGGTGAGGGAAAAATAATGAGTCAAGGATCACTCCCGGGTTGTAAGCCTCAAGGATTAGTGGGATGGCATTGCTTTCTATAGGAATAGAGAAGGTAGAATGTAGAGAAACTTTGGGAGAAAATACAGTATTTTGGACCTATTGATGCTAAAATATCAACTGGACATACAGGTTGTTGTTGTTGTTTTTTGGTTTTTGTTTTTCCATGTCTAAAAGGCAGTAAGAAATGAGATTGAAGGCCAGCAGAAAGGTTAGGATAGAATAGGTAAATCTGAAAGTCAACAGCATAGGGATGGTAATTACATCCATGGGACCTGATAAGATCACTAATTGAAATACTGTAGTAAGAGAAGAGAAGAGGGACCAGGATGGATTTCTGAAGGCCACTTGAGGAACAATTCACTGGGTGATTTCTGTGATTCCAAGTTGTCTCTCTGCTCAGCTGGACTTTTTCTTCAACAGCAACTGTAGTAACCATCAATTTCAATTTCAGGCTTAACTGATGCTCTCAGCTAACATAGTGTTGCTCTGTGTTAGTGAAAACTCTTTGCTTAATCTTTCTCCTCAAATTAGTTAAAATCTTGTTCAATTTGCTTTTTTGCAAGATTCTTCTCTGTCTCCACCTCTCAGCAAAAGTAGATGACATTCGGTGAAGCATATTTTATCTTTTCAGTAGAAAAACATAATAAATTACAATATATTTTATATACTCCTTATTAGTTTTCTCAGCAGCAAGTGGCAGTTGGGAGCACTCGAGCCTCTCATTGGCCAAATGAACTATCCATCAACTAGTAACAGTACAGAAGGTATCATTGTCTCTCTAAAACACGAAAGCTATGTTTTCACCTCTCTTTCATCTTTCTAACTTAAAACTCATGGGCACCTCTGTAAACAATATTAACTTATGGTTAGTTAACTAAATTCTCATTTTCTGTTTTTCACTATGGAAATTATGTTCATCTCATAATCATTGAACAGTTATATTTTCCACATTTTCCCAGTTATTATCATAGATTTTTTCTAGTTATTCAAGTCTTGATATGTGAAATAATTGAAACATATTATTTTTCCCCTTTGGCTCTAGTAGTCTATAACTTATCACATTCAACTTAGAAAATGTTACTTCAAAACCTTAGGGACAGATAGGTGGCAGAGTATATATAGCATTCCAGGTCTGAAGCCAAATAGAATTATTTTCATGAGTTCAAATATGGATCCTAGACACATCCCTCAGTTCCTCATCTGTAAAATGAGGTGAAGAAAGAAAAATGGCAAATTGTTCCAGCGTCTTTGCCAAGAAAACTCCAAATGAGGTCACAGAGTCAGACACAATTGAAATGAGTGAATAATGACAAACTAAAAACTGTAACTTAGATTTAATCTTCAATTACTGATTTTCTTAGAATTTTAGATAATCTATAAATAAGGCAATTAATTTGCAAGTTCTTAGTTAAATAAACTATTTAAATTTTTTGCTCAATAACTGAATTGTGGACCAGATAAATGTGCTAAGGTTACTTCTTTAAAGACACTCCCTTACACTATAATCCTACCGTAAGATAAAAATTTGAAGGAATTAAATCACTTTTCCCTCTACCACTCCCTTTTCCTAGCTTTTTATTCTAGCAATTTAGATCAATTGGACTTTGATTTTTAGAAACTAATTTACTACCAACCCTATGATCATTCCCATTGTTCTTTTAAATTTCTTGACATTAGAAAAGTCTTAATGGAGTTGAACATATCCCATTAAATCTCAACTAGTAAAGAATAAAATGGATGTCTTCCCAGGGGCAGAATAAAAATGGTGGAGAGAAGCCAGGAAGTTGTCTAAGCTTTCCCAAGTTTCCCTCAAAAACAACTTTAAATCAAAACTCTAAACAGATTCTGGAACTTCAGAAAGTACAAAAAGACAGAGAGACACAATCTTTCAACTTGAGATAATTTAGAAGATTCAGGAAAGGTCTGCCTCACTTGAGTGAAAGGAGACGTCAGCACAGCTCAGCACAGAATGAAGGGCACCTGGGCAAGTCAGTACGAGGCTCCTGGCTACAACACAAATCAGTAGCTGAAGCTCCTTGGTCCTGACTCATCATACTGGTGGCACGGAAGGCCATTTTTAAGAAACACCAGCCCTGTCTGAGAGAGCAAACTGCCAATGAGAGAACGACCCAGAGGAAAGGCATGACATAGCCAGACCATCCCAGCACAGGGACCAAACCCAGGGCAGTGAGAAATCAAAAAGCCACAGAGACCCCAGAGCAGAAAGCCTGTGACCAGGCCCCTATGCCCCAGCATAAGAAGATTGCAACAGTGGTCCCAGGAGTAGACCTCAACTTTATAAGTTTAAAAATAGGCTACAATATGAGCAAGAAACAGAAAAGTACCCATACAATTGGCAGCTTCTGTGGTGATAGGGAAGACCAAAACACAAACTCAGATGAGCACAACACTGCCAAAATGCCTACATGTAAAACCTCAAGGGAGAAGATGAATTGGTCTCAAGACTAAAAAGCCTTCTTGGAAGAGCTGAAAAAGGATTTTAACAATAAAATTAGAAAGGTAGAGGAAAAATGGGAAAAGAACTGAGAGTTACACAAAAAAATTATGAAAAAAAGAGTCAACAGCTTGGAAAAGGAATCACAAAAATTGGCTGTGGAAAACAATTCCTTAAAAAATTTATTTGCATTATTGGTGGAGGTGTGAACTGATCCAACCATTCTGGAGAGCAATTTGGAATTATGCCCAAAGGGCGATAAAGCTGTGCATACCCTTTGACCCATCAATACCACTTTTAGGTCTTTTTCCCAAAGAAATCATGGAAAGGGGAAAGGGACCCACAGGTACAAAAATATTTATAGCTGCTCTTTATATGGTGGCAAGGAATCAGAAGTTGAGGGGGATGCCCATCAATTGGGGAATGGCTGGACAAGTTGTGGTATATGAATACAATGGAACACTATTGTGCTGTAAGAAAAGATGAGCAGGAGGAGTTCAGAGAAACCTGGAGGGTCTTGTGTGGGCTGATGATGAGTGAGATGAGCAGAGCCAGAAGAACATTGTACACAGTATCATCAACACTGAGTGTTGATCTACTGTGATGGACTATATTCTCACCAATGCAATGGTACAGAAGAGTTCCAGGGAACTCATCATAGAAGAGGATCTCCAAATCCAAGAAAAAAAAAGAACTGCAGAGTATAGATGCTGAATGAACCATACTATTTCTTTTGTTTTTGGTGCTGTTGTTTTTTCTATTTTGAGGTTTTTCATCATTGCTCTGATTTTTCTCTTATAACATGACTAATGCAGAATTAGGATTAATGTTGTTATCTCTCTCTCTCTCTCTCTCTCTCTCTTTATATATATATATATATATATATATATATGTATGTATGTATTTTATATATATATATATATGTATGTATTTATATATATATATATATATATATGTATGTAAAACCTATATCAGGTTACCTGCTGTCTAGGGGAGGGAGGAGGGAGGGGAGGGAGGGAGAAAAATTTGAAATTGGAAAGCTTGTATAAACAAAAGTTGAGAACTATCTTTACATGTAACGGGAAAAAATAAAATACTTTATTAATTAAAAAATTTTTTAAAAAAGAATCAGTATAAAAAAAAATTATTTGGCCAAATGGGTAAAAAATTGCCCCAATGGAAAAGGATGTACAACAGCTTACTGAGGAAAAGAACACCTTAAAAATTAGAATTAGGCAGATCAAAGCTAATGACTCCAGGAGACAAAAAAAAATCCATCAAGCAGAATCAAAAGTTTGAAAAACTAGAAGAAAATGTGATATACCTCACTGGAAAGACAACTACCAGGATAATAGATCCATGAGAAATAATCTAAGAACTAATGTACTACCTGAAAGCCACAAGAAGACATGGGTTTAAGAGTTTATTTATGGGATTATGTTTTTTTTTTATTTAAAAGGGGGTTTATTGAACCCTATTGCTTGATTTATCAATGAATATGTTGGATATCGAGTCTTGCTGATTGAGGTTTTATTTCCTTTTGATAAATTGTTTATCATTTCAAGTATCTGTTACTGTCATTTTCTAGATAGCGAATTCATGGTCAAGATGAGGTGGTATATTTGCTTAATGAAGATTCTGTAATAATGTTTAATAATATCAGCCATTTACATTCATTTATCATTTGCATGTCATTGTGACTATGTATACTGTGGGTATAGTTTGGGATTATATATATATTTGAAGTATATCCTAAGTTATGCCATGTAGCATGCATTTTTACAATCATATTGTCTTTGGTGAAATTAATACAAGATTTATGATTTATGGAACCTTTCCATTTCAGAGACTAATTGCTCTTACAATGAGCTTGATGGAGATGGTTCAACTCCATGATGCAGGCTCTGGAGAGAATATTTGTACAATAGGGAGAGAGACAGGTACACATAAGAAGTTCTGATGCAGGCTTAGAAAACAGCCAAATATGTTCAGGTAGTGCATGGTTTGCTTATGATGGCCACTATATAGACTATAATTGTTGGACATAGTCCAGTTTCTTCCTCTTTCCCTCCTAAAATAGTCTGGTGTCATGGAAACTCCAACACATGCACCTGGTTTAACTTAACTTGTTTCCTTTTTCTTTCACTCAGTCTGATGGCATGGTCAGAATCCATCTACCTGTGGCCTAGCAAAATTGCTGGATATCTTGGAACCATGAGATGTGGTATGGTAAACTTTGCATAATATTTTTAGGTGTCATCATGGACACATTACTAAATTTGGCCTTCATCCGGATATATGGTGGTAAGAAGTGTTATAGATTGCATAACTGCCTCAACTCTATTATGTCAAGGGGGGGAATGTAATATTATATATATATATATATATATATATATATATATATATATATATATATATATATATATATATATATATATATATATATATAAAGTTTGAGTATGAGTTATATTTTGAAGAACTCTCACTGTTTAATTTGATCATTGACAATGCTATGCTAAGGATTAGTGAAAATCCAGCAGTTCAACAGCTAAATAAGTAAAAGAGTCCAAGACAATCAGTTTCCAGACCAAAGTCCAGTTTTCCTGATAACATCTCTCCACTCCAAGAAGACAAGATCTCAAAGACTTTAAATGAATAGTTTTATTTTGTTGGGTTTTTTTCCTTCCATTATTATGTACACCATTTGTAATATGTATTCTCTGCAGAGGCTCTCCCTCTGCAGACAGTGTCAAAGCTCCAGTTTATGAGGGAACACCACTATGGACAAAATTTCCCCTTTCTCCCTTTTCTTTATTGTTATTAACATATTGTTTGTTAGCATAGGGCATTACATTCTGTTATTTTTTACTGTTTCATCAAGGAAACACCCTGTGTTCCTCAAAGAAACAAAAGGGGGAATGTGGTAAGATTATTGGAATTTGGCTGATTGATTGAGATGAGCCAAACCTGGCCTGCCATGACTGATGTATACTGTAGATGTCAGCAGAAGAAACCTCTATCCACAGGCAGTTTTGAAGGACCTCCCCTTTCGCAGGGGGGTGGGGCGTGGAGAATAAACTCGCACAGAGGGGAGCTCAGTCTCTTCCAGAGTGACTTTCTCTTCTGGTGGTGCGGGCAGCAGGAACAGATGCCCCAGGTAGTGAGTTAACACATGAGCCCTGCTCTTTTGAATTAGCTGAACTGGAAGTGAGTTTGGGGATTGTATAGACTTAGGTTAGAGTTAGTTAGGAGGATTATCCGTATTTCTTTTTCCATATTCTCTTGTCTTTGATTTTATTAATTTCACCTTTGTTGTTTATTTCCTTCCCATTAATAAACCTGATTCATTTGTGGAGAAGACGGTGTTAGGCTCCTTTCTTATTGGCCTGGGAAAAATATCTAAAAAGGAAGTTCAGAGGGGAGGGAGCTTTGGATGTAGAGGGCCTTCATTATGTCTGGGACCCTAATATTATGGTGAGGCACTCAATTAACTTTCATATATTAAATTTGGCCCTCAAACCATCCAATATGGTAGAATCAGAGGATAAAACCATCATTGAAAGAATCCACATATCACCTCCTGAAAGAGACCCCAAAAGGAAAACTCCAAGGAATATTGTAGCCAAATTCCAGTATTATCAGGTAAAGGAGAAAATGCTACAGGCAGCCAGAAAGAAACAATTTGAATATCATGGAGCCATAGTCAGGATTGCACAGGACCTGGCAGCTTCAACATTAAAGGAACATAAGACTTGGAATATCATTTTCCAGAAGGCAACGTAGTTGGATTACCATCAAGACTCAACTACCCAGCAAAACTGAGCATTCACTTTCAGGGGTAAAGATGAACATTCAGTGAAATAGGGGAATTCCAAGGTTTCCTGAAGAAAAGACCAAAACTGAACAGAAAATTTGATTTTGAAATATTAGACTCAGAGGGCAGCTAGATAAAGCACCTGTCCTGGATTCAGGAGGACCTGAATTCAATTCTAGCTTTAGACACTGGACACTTACTAGCTGCATGACCCTGGGCAAGTCACTTAACTCCCATTGCCCTGAAAAAAACACACACAAAAAAATAAGACTCAAGAGAAGAATAAAAAGGCAAACAGGGGAAAATAAGTTATTCAATAAGTTTACTATTCATATCCCTATTAGTGATAATACTCATACTACTAATACTCATACTTTTAACTCTTGAGATCTGTATCTCTATTAGAGTATAGTCACTAAATAGAATTTGTTGTGATGATATACAGATACTAAAGGGGGGAATAAAAGGAGAATGGGGCAGCAGAGAGATGGGGAAATGGAATGGCATTATTTCAAAAGAAGAGGCACAAAAAAACCCTATTACGATAGAGGGAAAAGAAATAATTGGTGAGCATTGTTTCAGCCTTACTCTCAACAGATTTGATTTACAGATAGAATAACATATACACCCCTTAGGATAAAGAAACTTAGATCACTCTTTAAGGAAGTAAAAGGGTAAGGGGAAAAGTGTGGTACTGATGGAAGGGGGGCAGAAGCAGGAGAGGAAAGGAGAAAGAAAAGGAATGGCAAATGATAAAAGGGAGGTCAGATTGAAGGAGGCAGTTGTCAGAAGCAAATCACTGGTGAGGAGGAATAGGGTGAAAGAAGAAAATAGAGTAGTAATACAAGGGGAAAGAGGATGGAGGGAAATACAGTTAGTAATCATAACTGTGAATGTGAATGGGAAGAACTCTCCCATAAAACAGAAGACAATAGCAGAGTGGATTCAAAACCAGAATCCTAAAATATGTTGTTTACAAGAAACACATCTGAAGCAGAGAAATTCACATAGAGTAAAAGTAAAAGGTTGGAGCAGAATATATTATGCTTAAAATCAAGTCCAAAACAGCAGGAGCAACAATCTTTATCACAGACAAAAGAAAACAAAACTTTATCTAATTAAAAGAGATAAGGAACAAAACTTCATCTTCCTAAAAGGTTCCATAGATAATGTAGTAATATCAACACTAAACATATATGCATCAAGTGGTATAGTATATAAATTCTTAGAGAAGTTAAATGAGCTACAAGAGGAAATAGACAGGAAAACTATATTAGTGGGGGAACTGAACCTCCCCCTCTTAGAACTAGATAAATCTAACCACAAAATAAATAAGAAATAAGTTAAAGAAGTGAATAGAATTTTAGAAAAGTTAGATATGATAGACATCTGGAGAAAATTGAATGGGGATAGAAAGGTATATACCTTTTTTCCAGCAGTACATGGCACATACACAAAAACTGACCATGTATCAGGGCACAAAAAGCTCATGGTCAAATGTAGAAAGGCAGAAATAGTAAATGCATCCTTCTCAGATCATGATGCAATAAACATTACATGTAATAAAAATCAATGGGAAGGTACACTGAAAATTAATTGGAAACTAAACAATCTTATCATAAATAATGAGTGGTTTAAACAATAAATCATTGAAACAATCAATAACTTCATCCAAGAGACTAACAATAATGGGATAACAAACCAAAAACTATGGGACGGAGCCAAAGCAGTTCTTAGGGAAAATTCTATATCACTAAATGCTTTCATGAATAAAATAGAGAACCAGGAGATCAATGAATTGGTTATGCAACTTAAAAAGCTGGAAAAAGAACAAATGGACCATTCCCAATTAAATAATAATTAGAAATCATGAAAATCAAAGGAGAGATTAATAAAATTGAAAGCAAGAGAACTATACAATTAACAAATAAATCTAAGAGCTAGTTCTATGAAAAAAATAAATAAAAGAGATAAACCTTTTGATGTAGGAAAGGATTTTGTGGCATCCCCAAAGAATTACATGACTCATTGACTCCATTTCCAAGTTTTATTAAAAGACTGTGAGGTCACAAGGAGAACATCAAATGAGAAGGTTTCACAATTAGGGAGATGTAAATGGTTATATTTATAGTGAAAATTGTAAATTATTGCCTCATTATCTTAGTCTCCTTGTGGGAGATTCATATCCTATTTGGGAATTATTAGAGTGCTAAGACTTCCCCCCAAGGTAGGTCTCTTTTTCATAGGGGTGTGGATTTGGGGTTTAAACATCATAAGGTGAACTGAAGGACACATTTATTCCTTTCTGCACATTTTTCCAAAACCCGTTTAAACTTCTCAAACTCCAAGTTTCTCTCTGTTCAGGATATTTCTTGGTTTTAAGGTCTGGTCTGTATGTACAGTTTCTGTTTCCTGTCATCCACGATTGCCAGTTTAAACCTTCCAGTTATCAATGACTATTAAGGGTTAATGGTCACTTGCTACTATTTCCTTAGGCTTCTATTGATAGTGTTTGTTTATAAGGACTCACACCCTCTGATTACTGTTCATAAGAACTCAGGTCATACTTTTTCTGTGAACTCTTCTGGCCACCTCCATCACTTTAGTTAATTTGATGAAAAGAAAGAAAGAAGAAAAACAAATTACCAGTATCAAAAATGAAAGGGGTCAATTCACCACCAATGAAGTAGAAATTAAACCAATAATTAGGAGCTATTGTACTTAAATGCATGCCAATAAATGTGACAACCTAAATGAAATGGGTGAATATTTTTTAAAAAAACAACATATAAACTGCCCAGATTAAGAGAAAAGGAAATAAAATCCTTAAATAAACTCATTTTAGAAAAAAAAAAGTATGGCATAAGTCATCAAAGAATTCCCTAAGAAAATAGTCTCCAGGGCCAGATGTGTTTAAAGTGAATTCTACCAAATATTAAAAGAAAAATTAAATCCAACATTATACAAATTATTAGGAAAAATAGGTAAAGAGGGAGTTCTACCAAATTCCTTTTATGACACAAATATAGTGTTGATACCTAAACCAGGCCGAGCCAAAACAGAGAAAGAAAATTATAGATGAATTTTCCTAATGAATATTGATGCAAAAATCTTAAAAAACAGATTAGCAAGGAGATTACAGCAATTAATCATCAATATAATACACAATGACCAGGTGGGATTTATACCAGGGAAGCAGGGCTTTCAACACTAGGAAAACTATCAATATAATCCAACACATTGATAACAAAACTAACCAAAATCATCCAATTATCTTAGTAGATGCAGAGAAAACTTTTGACAAAATAAAACACTCATTCCTATTAAACCAATGGTGAGCATTGGTATAGGTGGAGCTTTCCTTAAAATAATAATTAATATCTATCTAAAATCATCAGCAAACATTATATGTAATGGCAATAAATTAGAGGCATTTCCAATAAAATCAGGGGTGAAACAGGGATATCTGTTATCACTGCTTTTATTTAATGTTGTACTAGAAATGTTAGCTTTAGCAATCAGAGAAGAAAAAGAAATTAAAGGAATTAGAATAGGCAAGGAGGAAACAGAACTATCACTCTTTGCAGATAATATGATGGTATACTTAAATAATCCTAGAGTATAAACTTAAAAAACTACTTGAAACAATTAACTTTAGCAAAGTTTCGGGATACAAAATCAATCTACATAAATCATCAGCATTTCTCTACATGACCAAAAAGAATCTCATCAGCAAGCGACAGAAAGAGAAATTCCATTTAGAGTAACTGTAGAATTCATAAAATATTTGGGAGTCATCCTGCCAAGATGAATCCAGGAACTCTATGAACACAATTACAAAACACTTTTCACACAAATAAAATCATATATAAATAATTGGAAAAAATAGCAATTTCTCAGGGATATGCTTATATACCATAATTAAAATGACAATTCTACCTAAATTAATTTACTTCTTCAGTGCCATGCCAATCAGACTACATAAGAAATTTTTTGTAGATCTGGAAAAATAATAAAAAAATTCATCTGGAAGAACAAAAGGTCAAGAATATCAAGGTAACTAATGGAAAAAAATCACAGCAAGCTGTTCTAAAATGGCAGTCATCAAAACTCTTTGATACTGGCTAACAAAGTAGAGTGGTGGATCCCTCTGTGGTTTAAGCACAGGAGATACAGTAGAAAATGACTATAGTAATATAGAGTTTGATAAACCCAAAGACTCCAACTTATGGGATAGGAACTCAGTATTTGACAAAAACTGATGGGCAAACTGGAAGACAGTATGTCAGAAACTAGGCATTGACCAATACCTTATTCTTTATAAAAAATAAATTCAAAATGGGTTCAAGATTTAGACATAAAGGGTGATAACATAGATAAATTAGGAGAGGAAGGACTAGTTTACCTCTCATATCTATAGAGAGGAAAACAATTTATGTCCAAACAAGAGATAGAGAATATTATTAAATGCAATATGGAAGACTTGGATTACATTAAATTAAAAAAGGTTTTGTACAAACAGAAGCAATGCAGCCAAAATCAAAAGGGAGGCAGAAAACTGGGAAACAATTTTTACAACCAGCATTTCTGATGAAGGCCTCATTTCTAAAATATGTAGGGAATTAAATCAAATTGATAAGAATCCAAGTCATTCCCCAATTGAGAAATGGTCAAAGGATATGAACAGGCAGTTTAATGATGAAGTCACATCTATCTATTGCCATATGAAAAAATTATCTGCATCACTATTGATCAGAGAAATGCAAATTAACATAACTCTGAGGTACCAACTCCCACTAACCTAGGTTAATGAACAATCTCTGCCCAGAATATCTTAACTTTATGTTTCAAAAACTGGTCTCATTAATCTGAGAAATTATATGCCTATATGCATATATATTTATATGTATATATTAATATCATTGCATATTATTTATCATATGTTATCTATTTAATATGTATACATACAATTCTAGTATATAGTTGTGTTTATAATACATAATATATAAAACATTTTATATATGTGTACTACATATAATCTATGCATAGATATGTATAGGTGTGTATATATACATTTATGAGTATATCTAATATATGTATGTATGTATGCATGTATGTACACATACATATATCTTCCCCCAAGGTTAGTGAAACATCTAAGCCTACAAAAATAGTTCTCTCTAATTGTATATAGAGATATGTACATGTTATTTGATAGTTATATGAGCTCTAATGTCACAGAAAATCAGTAAAATTGAATAATATTTCAATTGCAACCAGGTCCCTTTAAAGTCATTTAAAAAATCTACTAAATAGATTTTTTTTTTTAGTAAGGCAATTGGAATTAAGTGACTTGCCCAGGGTCACACAGCTAGTAAGTGTTAAGTGTCTGAGGGCAGATTTGAACTCAGGTACTCCTGAATCCAGGGCCGGTGCTCTATCCACTGCGCCATCTAGCTGCCCCTAATAAATAGATTTTTACCCTAAATAAAATAAAATGTTTTTTTCAGAAAATATTATGAAATTATGACTAAAGTAATACAATACATTGTACAAAATGTTCTAAATTATGAAAATCAGAAAGCCTGACTCATGATTTCTACGATGAACTCCCTACACTATTTCTCTTGTATAAGCTTCCTAATACATATAAATGATGCCTCCCTGAAACAAAACTCCTGAGAATATTGGTAACTTAAGTGAAGCAATTCCTCATTAACACTTACCCTGTCCCACCCACTTTATCCTGTAATTAAGAACCCTTACAGTCATTATTCAAACACAGTTCTATTTCCCCCACTTATTCTCCACTTATTCCCATTTTCTTCAACCCTCTTTCCACCCAATGGCCCACATTAGCTCCTTACCCTTCCCTTGTGCCATAGTTAACAAACCAGGCTTTATCTTACTTTTCCTTTTACACTCCTTTCATCTTCTTACACTCACAGGGACCTGACCCCTTGGTGATGTAAACACCTCACTAACTATCCTTTCTAGCATTTATTGATCAAGGTGGGGGTCTTGGGGTATTCCTTGTTAACAATTGAAACCCCCAACTCTGTCACCATCACTCAGTAATTTCTTCTCTTTGAAGTTTACTCAATCCATATCTACTAGCCAATCAAGTTCTGGTAGTGGTTTTCTACAGACTTCCAGGATTTTACTTCCTTTATTCAGTCAGTTCAGTGTCTTTCTCAGAGTATTTTTCTTGTCTCCAACTCTTGGGCTTCTTTTTCCAGGTGAGGATGCTGAGATCAAATAAAGTTAAATGGCATACTTGATGTTAAATAGGTAGTAAGTGGCAGAGTCTAGATGCAAGGTGGGATGCTTTGATTTGAAATCTGTCATTGATGACACCATATTGACCCCTCAATCTAAGCATATGAAAATGATAGAAATATCACTTAAAATCTATCAGAAAGTATATACTTACCAATTATAGACTTTGTAGTTACCATGAACTGCCATTTTCTAAAATTATCCTTTTGATGTGATATATCACCAAAGTTATCATATCATTTGTAAAGTATTATAGGCTCTTTTCTACATGGTTATAATCCTGGAGGCAAAACAACTTTCTACCCTTTAGAAAATGGCAAATAACATTAAAATAATGAAAATATAGGTACTATAATTATACCCATTCCATTATTAAAATTTTTTACTAAAGCTATAGATATTTTTAGTAATTAATCATTATCTTCTATGGAAAGTGAATTTTAAAGTTCTCTATAGCCCATGATAGGTTTTTAGAATCAAGAATTGGATTCAATTAAAAGTCATGTTTTAACAGAACTTGTCTTAGAATTTAAATAAGAGAAATTTGATTCCCTCCTATTATGGGTTAAGTCTCAAACCACCACTATTAGGTAAATCAGTTACTCATTTGCATAAAGAGATATCAGTGAAATTCAGTTATATGTATTGTATAAATATTTTCCTGGAATGAACAGTTTTACAGTTTTGATAATTTCCACAGATTTCATTACATCACACATTTTCAAATCCAAATTCATTTATTTTCATATGACATTTTAAATAGTGTCATGAGATGGAGAACTGTTTGGGAATGGGAAGAAAACTTGTCCAGGGATATTTCAAAGCATGAAATTAAATTACTAAGAAGGTAAATATTACACCACAGAACCAATCCACTTGTCAATAGTAAAAAGTAAAAAGAGTTTCCAAAGAAACTCTCTCTTTACTAGAGAAACCATGTTACAGTTCATCCAGACGGCCTATCATTTCAGTGGATATTAACAAAAGCTAATCCAGATGAATGTTTGTGGAATTGGCTTCATAACTCAACAGAATGTGAACTAAAAGTCCATCATTAAATGAGAAAGACAATAATAAAAGCAGATTCATTAGAGTCTCATTAGAATGGGGCTGTCTGTTTCTCTGTTGATAGAAATATCATGACCAACTTAATCATGTCATTTTAGCTAATGTGAAAAGAAACATACAAACATAATGAACATTTATTAATACTGTGTGATTCATTTTCCAAATTTTTCTGCCTTTTAAAAATTTGCCCATTAACCATATATAATTACATTGAATTGATATTTTTCTCTAGCTCTATCAGAACTATAGTACCAACATCTTACCTTGTATATAATACATTTATATATGCAGTATTCCCAAAATGGTTGAATTGGAAGGGATCCTAGATGATAATTAGACAACCTTCTCCTTCTCCAATTTCTAAAAGGACATACACATATGTATGTATGTATGTATGTATGTATGTATATATACAAACATATGCATATACACATACATGGTCATGTTAAACTTATTAATACTTACATTTCTACAAAATTTTAGAATTCACAAAGTGTTTCCACACTTTATTACCTCTTCATCTTTTCAACAAGCCTATGAAGTAAGCAGAAAAATTATAATATTCATTTTATGTATAAACTAACTTGGCTTCAAAGAAGTTAAGTAAATTGCATCAATTAAGTGGTAGATCTAGATTTAGAAGCCAAATCTTTTGACCCCAGACTCAATATTCTTTTCCATTTCATCCCACTACTTATCAGTGGTATGATAGAAATATATTGTTCTTTTAAGGTTGAAATTAGTATAATAAGTATATTTCGTGAATCAGTTGAGTGTCTAGTAAAGATAATAAATCATTTGGTTAAATTTTTTACTTTTCTCCTAGTTATTTTGGTGCTATAATTATATAATTATGAAGAGTGTTTTATTTAATAATTCTGCTACTTTTTTAATTAACTAGATTCAGTTCTTTGGAATATAGACCACATGGGCCAGATATCCTTTTTGGCTGGGGTGCCAGATAGTAGGCTAAATCAATGGATATAAATCTCATTGATATTTCAAGAAATAAATTGGAAATGGAGAAATAAAGAGGGGGTGGGTTTTTTGTTTTTTCCATATTAAAAAATAATATAGTAATTTTGAAAGCCTTGGAATCTTTTCTATTTATGAATCATTGTAGGTCATAATTTTGAATCCTATTTCTCCCACAAATATTTGTTATCTTTGTGACACTAGGCATATCAAAATAATTCTGATTTTATAGAAATAAGTAAACAAACAAGTGACTGAACAAATGAATGAACAAATAAGTAAATTCATTAAAGGAATGAATGACTTTGTATACATATGCATATTATGTGTATATACATAAAATATACTTACACATATAAGTGTGTATGTATATTTATGTTTGGGGGGGTGCCCTCTAAATTCATTTCAGATTCTTAATATAAGATCCTATAATAAGTGGTTGTTTCAACATAACAAATATCGACACAATAGCTAAAGTCCCTGTAAATGAGAAAAATATATAAATGAAATGGGCTGCCTTAGGATGGAATGGGTACCTTTCAGTTGTACTCTTCAAAGAAAAACTTCATGACTGCTTGTACTGTAATGTACAATAGGGAGCTGGTATATGTTGGACAAGATGCCCGTTGAAGTTGCTTCCAACAAAACAAAATACTCTGAAAAATCTTTGAATTATTAAACAAATGTTCAAAAGTTTTAATGAAAATGTAAAACATAAGATGTGTAACATGTTTTTAATAAATTATTTAGCAGTCCTTGGATTTAAGTGAATAAAATTACATTCCAGAGTCTGGGAAAATAGAATAATAGCTCTGTTGTTGTCAGTAATGTTTAAAAATAGGAAAGTTTAAATAGCAATTGTGCGTCAAATGTTTTCCTATTAGTTTAACTTCCTAGTGATACTCTAATGCATTTTAGTAAAACAATAATTTGTGAACATTTAGAATGGATGATAAAAATCACTAAGATTTACTATGACTTCATCAACAACAGGCCATGCTTAACTCTTTTTTCCAAAGGTAATTAGAATGGTGTAGATCAATAATAAAAGTAAGAGCTAGAAAGGATTTCACAAATTGGGTCCTCTATAGTAGAATATATATTTAGGGTAAGACAATGATTCATCATAATTGCATTAGAATTGATAATAAAGAACAGACAACGATGATGACGATGATGACTACTACTACTACATCATTACTTTTGTTTTGTTTTTTGTTTTTTAGTGAGGCAATTGGGGTTAAGTGACTTGCCCAGGGTCACACAGCTAGTAAGTGTTATGTGTCTGAGGCCGGATTTGAACTCAGGTACTCCTGACTCCAGGGCTGGTGCTCTATCCACTGTGCCACCTAGCTGCCCCTTACATCATTACTTTTGATGCTGCTACTGCTACTACTACTAACATCACTAATAGCAATGCTAGCAATAGTTGTAGTATGTGTATAGTTTTGTAACATTTTCAAAGCACTTTAAAAGTGTTATCTCATTTTGGCACCATAACAACTGGGGAAGTAGTTTTTATTATCCCTATTTTACAGATGAGGGAATTGGGGCAAGCAGAGGTTAAATAATTCCTCCAGGGTCACACAGATAAAAAATGGGCCTTATAAGTCTCACAAATTGATAACCAATTAATAAAGTCCATCAAGATGCTTTATTTTCACAGAAACTACAAGGTAGAAAAAGAACTAGTATAGTAATCTAGAAAAAAAAAGATGGATTAGGATTGAGATAGTAGATAATTACAACAACAATTTGAAGTAGTTATAATATGGAATAGCAGACTAATAACTTGACTGGACATGAAGAATTTAGGTTCTGTAACTTTCTAACTATATAACCTAGGTAATACTGCCAGATCTTTCTGACTCAGGATTTGAGCTCAACTCACCACACCGCACTGCCACATAAACATCTGCATATGCATAGGTATGTTTATATGTGATAGATATCTTTCACTTTTATCAACATTATTCAGAAGTAATATTTGCCTTTAATATTATCTGGTCCAATTTGTCTATAGCCAAATGTGTGTATGTGCATTTATATATATATATAGATAGAGATATATATAGATATATATAGATATATATATATAGATACACATATATACATATATATATACACATATATATACACACACATATGTGTGTGTTTGTGTGTATGTTTATGTGTATATTTGTATTTACATGCATCCATATAAGCACACATACACATGCACAAAGATACATGTATATTTATAAACATATATATTGTATTATGTATTCAAAATATATCATGAGAAGTAGTTTAATTTTTATTAAAACAAAAGAGAAATGAGTCTGAGAATAATATTTGATATTTTCAAATCTTAATATTAACCATTCATTTAGATATTGGAGAGGAAATTTGGAAATATTTAAAAAATAAATTGAGGCTTTTTTTCCAATTCTATTTTATGAGTATTCACTGCACAGAAATAGTGGGAAAAAGTATCCTTCATTCTACTATCTCCTTTTTTCATGAAAGGGTAGGGTAGAACTTTCCTTCCATCTCCTTTTTCCTCACACTAATAGAAAAGTTAGGGAGGAAAAGGAAGTAGGAGGTGTGGTTAGATATATTTCTCAATGATATCTAGACTAGTCTTTTTATCTTCCCTAACATTACTTCTAAAATAACTTAATAAAAATACCACTGGCCATGAGTGAGAAGAATTGGGTTCTATTTTAAATTTTATTTTTACCAATTACAAGTGAAAACAAATTTTAGCTTTTTTTAAAAAATTGAGTTAAAAATTCTCTTTCCCTCCCCAGCTCCCTCATTGAGAAGGCAAGCAACGTGATATAGGTTATAAATGTGTATTCATGCAAAACATATTTCCATATTAGTCATTTTATGAAAGAAAACATAGACCAAAATAAAAACCCAAGAAAAATAAAGTAAAAATGTATACTTCAATCTCTATTCAGACTCCATCCATTTTTTCTCTGGGGATGGATAGCATTTTTCATCATAAGTCCTTCAGAGTTGTCCTTCATCACTGTACTGCTGAGAATAGTTGTCATTCCCAATTAAACATCTTACAATATTGCTGTTACTGTGTACAATGTTCTTTACTCATTTCATCAGTTCATTTGTCTTTCCAAGTTTTTCTGAGAGCATCTAGCTCCTTATTTCTTATATTGTAACAATATTCCATCACAATCATATAACACACATTATTCAGCCATTTCCTGATTGATGGGCATCCCCTCAATTTCTAATTCTTTGTTACTAGAAACGAACTGCTATAAATATTTGTGCATAGTTCCATGATGTTCTACAGAATGGTTGAATCACTTCACAATTTCACCAACAGTGTATTAATGTCTCAATTTTACAACATCCCCTCCAATATTTATCATTCTCCTTTTCTGTCCTAATAGCCAAACCAATTGAATTGTTTTAATTTTAATTTCTCCAATAAGTACCCCTTTAGGTCATATCTTTATTTGGCTATAGCCAGCTTTGCTTATTTTTGCTTATTTCATCTGAAACTGACTATTCATGGTTGTTCTTTTTGTTTGTTTGTTTTGGTTTGTTTTTTTTAGTGAGGCAATTGGGGTTAAGTGACTTGCCCCAGGGTCACACTGCTAGTAAGTTTCAAGTGTCTGAGGCCGGATTTGAACTCAGGTCCTCCTGACGCCAAGGCTGGTGCTCTATCCATTGCTCCACTTAGCTGCCCTGATTTTTTTTTTTGGGGGGGGGAAATGTCACTTGCCCAGGGTCACACAGCTGGTAAGTGTCAAGTGTCTGAGGCCGGATTTGAACTCAGCTACTCCTGAATCCAGGGCCAGTGCTTTATCCACTGGGCCACCTAGCTGCCCCCAAATATTCATGTTTTTGGATAATTTTATTTTTGGCCAATCTTACTTTTTAAGGAGTTCTCTTCAGTGCATTTTTGTACCTCTTTTACCATCTGGCCAATTCTGCTTTTCAAGGCATTCTTCCCAGTGCATTTTTGTACCTCTTTTAACATTTGGTCTATTCATTTTTAAGGTGATATTGTTTTCAGTATTTTTTTGGTCTCCCTTACTAAGCTACTGACTTTTTTTTTGTGAGGCAATTGGGGTTAAGTGACTTGCCTAGGGTCACACAGCTAGTAAGTGAGAAGGGTCAGAGGTCAGATTTGAACTTAGGTCCTCCTGAATCCAGGGCCAGTGCTCTAGCCACTGCACCACCTAGCTGCCCCCAACTGCTGACTTTTTAAAAAAATTATTTTCTTGCATCACGCTCATTCCTTTCCCCAATTTTCCTCTATCTCTCTTACTTGATTTTTATTTTAGTTTTCTGGTTTCTTTTAGTTCTTCCATGGGCTGAAACCAAATAATATTTTATTGAGGCTTTGTATGCAGGAATTTCCAATTTGCTGTCTTCTTCTTGGTGCTTGTTTTGATCTTCTTTGACACTATAGTAACTTTCTATAGTCAGAATTTTGTTGTGTTGTTTGCTCATTTCCCCATCCTATTTCTTACCTTTTAACTCTTTATTAAAGTAGGGCTGTGCTTCCAAGGTGAAGGGTGCACTTTCTCAACCTTCAGGGGATTTGTGCAGTTGTTTTCAAATATACTTCTATGATTCTATAAGTTATTAGTTTTTCAGGGTAGTATGATCTAAATAGAGCTGTGTTTTCTACTTTCCTGGCCTTAATTCTGGTTTGTGAGTGAGTACAAGTAATCTTTTCTGCCCTGGAATAGTGAAGAAGGTCCTTGATCCCCTGTGGCTACAATCTCTAGTGTGCTAGTACTCCTCACCCTGTGACTGCCCCTCAATACTGTGACCTAGCTCCTAGTATGGGCAAAGCACAAGTCTTCCCTCCCCCCACCCAGTGACAGCAAAGAGACCCCTGTATTCTCCTTCTGACTAGTCATTCAACTCTCTTACTCTCTGTGAGCTGAGTGTTCCTGAAGCAGCAGCAACAGCAGCAGCAGCAATTGCTGCTGCTGATAATTTAATCTTTACCAAGGCCTAATCCTGGTTTACTGGGACCATTTCTGCACTAGCACAACCTGGGTTAGAGTGTGTTCCACTGTCACTGAGGTGTGACAGGAATTTCCTGCCAAACTTCTAAGTTGTTTTGGGCTGGAAAGTTGTTTCACACCATCCTTTTGTGGGATCTATAACTCCATAATTTGATTTAGAGAATCATTTAGAGGTCTTTTCAGTGGTTTTGGGGAGAGCTCAGGCAAGTCGCTACCTTCTCTCCTCCATCTTTGCTCCACTACCTGAGAATTGTGTTCTCTTCCAGAATCTACCATTAACTAGTTTGCAAATCTTTAGCAAGTACTATAAACTACCTTGTTTCCTCATCTTAAAAATGAAGGAGTTGGACTTTATCAATAAACTTTTTCCAATTCTAAGAATCCATGTGTGTATGAAAAGTGAAAAGAAACTACAAAGTAATACCACATCATAAGAAATGGTGTAATAGAGTGAAAAGATACCTTGGATTTAGAATCATAGGACATTAGTTCGTATCTGAATTCTGCTACTTTCTGTTTGAGGGACCTTGAATAATTTAAATAGCCTTTTTGAATATATTTCCCCATATGCAAAAGGAAGAAAGTATTTGCAATGATTTTTCACCTCCCTTCCACCTCTAAATCCTAGCAACCTATAATCAATATCATGAGTACTATTATGTTGATGTATGCATATTTCCAATATATTAATATTAAAATAAAAGATGATATTGTTATGTTTAAAATCTAAATTGTGGTTGCCTTAAATTAGAAGCTTCAGCACCAGTCTTTGGGCATTAAACATTTATTAAAGCATGCAGGTGTTCACAAGGAGTTCAGAAAGTTAAGAAAAAGCCTATCTTGCATAGAGTTCCAGCCTGGTTGGGTTCTTCCTCAAGTCCTCCTCCAGGAGCCTGATTTAATCAGGAACTGTCCAGCAAGCTGACTGTGGAAGCTTTTTATAGTTCTGGAACAGAGGTGGTCCTTACACACTGCTTCAAGCTGATTGGTTGGCATCATCCAAATCCATTGGTTATGAAGGTGTTCTCAAGGTGTAATTACAATCCAGTTAACTTGAGGTAGGTTAATCAGCAGTTAATCACTCTCACTTGATTCAATCAGTCTAGATTAATCTCCAGGTGGGTCTTTGAGTATCTGCTAAATCTCATTATTTCATCACATTCCCTGCTTTGTTTCTTCTAGGAAGAGGTGTTCCTTGATGAAACAGTAAAAAATAGCTTTGCCAGTAATCAAATCAAACAATGAAAGTTCTTAAAAACATGAATTGAGAAGACAAGAATTTTTTTAAATCTTCATTTCATCACCTGTTGTATCATCTGCCTAATTATCCTCATGCCATTATGAGAAATTTTTAAAAATCTAATATAATTGGTAACAGATTTCAAGGTCAAATCCAACACTGTATTTATCATGACATCTGAGATAATTATGGGGATTACCATTGAGCAATATATACAGCACACGCAGTATTCCAGGCTTAAAATAGGTGGATGGGATATACGTCCATGCCACTGAACATATTGGAGGAAACTGAGTCAGGCTTAATCAGATGCATGGGATAGAGACATCCATGCCATCAGGTATATTGTAGGGAAATAGAAGCCAGGTGTAAAATGAGATGGGTGGGATGAAAACTTCCAGGCATCTGTGCAGTACCTGGACTTCATAAGTGTCTCCCCTTCTGTGAGAGTTCAATGCCTGCTCTTTTATGTATTCCTCTCATGGGTAAAGGCAATTAATGTCTTAAATGGAAAATTCCCATAATCCAAGTCTCATATGGATTTAAAAATTTGAAGATAATAATGATAGCAAAAAATGTGAAATGATCACAAAAACTGTGAATTTGCTTTGAGTCAGAATATAAGTTACAATGTACAATGATTCCAAATAATATTTTTTTGCAAAAATAGTATTTCTAGAATTAATTTACACTTGTCATAGTAATTAATTTACCAAGGAAATACTTTATAGAATTTGATCAATTAATCAGTTGGAAAAACATAACACAATATTAAAAGAATGAAACTCTCTATGAAAACAAACTCATATTATTAATTTCAAAATGTAGATACAATGGCATAAAGAGGAAACCTTAATGTAACATTTGAACTGACATTATTTCTCTGAGTGAATTTAGAGCATTTTTTATTTAGATATCTAAAATCTCCACATCTCATATTAATATCTTGCTCTCTACTTCTGCATTTCAGCAAAATATGTCCCAGTTTATGGCAATAGAAGCAGATTCTTGAAATATGAAGATGATAAAGTTTCTCTTGTTTTTCTTCAACCCCTTTATTTTCTCATTCACAATACTAATGCTTTATAAAGTTATTAGTTAAAGGCAAAAGCAGTTAAAGATAAATCAAAACAGAAAGTCCACAAAAATGAAGCATTAACATACTTACAAACATAAAATTTCTTACCCAATGGGAAGTTCAGAAGGTTGAGGGGTTCAGCAATCCCTTTGTGGTTGCCAAACTGTGATGTTTAAAATCTAAATTGTGGTTGCCTTAAATTAGAAGCTTCAGCACCAGTCTTTGGGAATTAAACATTTATTAAAGCATGCAGGTGTTCACAAGGAGTTCAGAAAGTTAAGAAAAAGCTTATCTCGCATAGAGTTCCAGCCTTTTTGGGTTCTTCTTCAAGTCCTCCTCCAGGAGCCTGATTTAATCAGGAACTGTCCAGCAAGCTGACTGTGGAAGCTTTTTATAATTCTGGAACAGAGGTGGTCCTTACACACTGCTTCAAGCTGATTGGTTGGCATCATCCAAATCCAGTGGTTCTGAAGGTGTTCTCAAGGTGTGATTGCAATCTAGTTAACTTGAAGTAGGCTAATCAGCAGTTAATCACTCTCACTTGATTCATTCAGTCTAGATTAATCTCCAGGTGGGTCTTTGAGTATCTATTAAATCTCATTATTTCATCACAATATATATAGAGAGGCTAATACGTAGACAGATAGGGGTAGTATATTTTTTGAAAGAATTACTGTTGCTAGTTTTGGAGGTGAGTACATTATTTATTCAATATTATATATTAAAGGATTAAACACACATCTCCCTAACTTCTCATGTTCTCAGGCCATGTGGTAGAGAAAGCACCAGAGAGAGCTTCAGCATGGCAATTAGCATGAGCAGGAGAAAACCATTCAAAGACCCAGAATGCCTAGAAGCCAGAGATCCAAGAGAGTTTCTAAAACCCAAAAGGCTCCAACAGCATCTCCTTAGGGTTTATATCCTCTTTTCATAGAAAAAGGTCATTATACATTGATCAAAGCTAATTGGTTAGCATCATTAAGTTACATTGGTTGACATGATCAGAAAGTAGTCCACATTAAAATGAACTCTACAGATGGCATCAGGGAAAATTATTTAAACGGCCCTCACTGAAGTTGCTCAAAGCAAAGTCCATTATCTAGGTGTGATTTGATCTTACCAGTTCTTCTCAGAGCTAGACAAAATAATCTATCTCCATTTCTTTTGCTCCCTTGGGATTGTCACAGACATGATCTGAACTTCCTGGAGTTGGTGGGGGGGAAGGATTGTAAAACTTATCCCTGGGTACTCCCAAGAAATTAATTATTAATAATTATTTTCTCACAATAGCATAGGTAGGTCCTGGACTAATGATTTCACTGATATAAAGAATTATGTAGTGAGGAAACTCCTATCAAGATCACACAGAAATTTCCTTGTAACTTAAACCCTTAGGCTGTTGCCTTATTAAAGCAGTGCTGATGGACTAGAATGACAAACTGAATTGTCCAAGGTCATTCAGTGTGTAGATGTCAAGATGGATGTTTACCTGAAGTCCTCCTATTTTCAAGAAGGCTATCTGTCTATCCACTCTACCCCACTGTAAATACTAAAAGATATTCTAAACACATAGGTTATATGGTATCCTTATAAACAGTCATACACATTCATATATGCATATATGTGTATAAATGTATACATAGTATTGGTATATGAAAAATATATATGCTATTTTATTATCACATACAAACGATCTATGATTTTAAAATTCATTATGGACCTTTGATTACCACTATGCATAAATTGAAAATTATTTTTTATCTCTTATCTTTTTTTTTCAGGGCAATAAGGGTTAGGTGACTTGCCCAAGGTCATATAGCCAATAAGTGTCAAGTTTTTGAGGCTGAATTCAAACTCAAGTCCTCCTGAATCCAGCACCCATGCTTTATCCACTGTGCCACTTAGCTGCCCCTATCTATTATCTTTTTAACTATATCTATAGAATGTAGCTGTTTGGACTGAGGCAAATATCTTAGTCTTACTCAACAGATGCATCACAATCTATCTCAACAGTTAAAATGACTTATTTTTTGCACAAGGAGCATGATTATATAATTATAGAAGATCCCCTCATTTATTCTAATGTACCAACATGGTCTTTTAAAGATTGCTTCAGGCTTTTCTGCGATATAGCATGCAAGAATGATTTCTCTCAGATTCTCTCTTCAAATGGACATACTCAGAGATCTTCTAATTGAGAATTACATGTGTTTTTTTATGCTAGTAAAGCTTTCTGAAGCACTTAACTGCTTTTGAATATTCCCCATCTTTTCATCATAAATCACTATAACAAAAGAATTTAATTGGAATAGATTTTTCACTATCTGATTCTTGATGATGAAATAAAAGATTGGGGGTTCATTTGCACCTTCACATATATTTTCTACTCATTATATTCTTCCACTAGCATTTCAGTGAGCAAAAAATGAAAAGTTGTCAGTCATATCATTGTGGTTTCCAATGTTTTAAAAAAGTGTACAGCATGTCATAAAAAGAAAATTGAGTTAAAACAAAAGTAATTTGCCAAAAAGTTACAGGATGATTGTTGTTTCAATTCTAGTAAGTTTATTAAACACCACATCAATTGAAAATCACCTAATCACAGAATTTTAGGATTGAAAGGGACTTTATGAATAAACTAGTCTGACTTGTTGAAGACTCTAAGATCTTGAAGAGTTGAGCTTCTCAATCTGGTACATTGTGAATTTTTTAGACATGAACAATTAAAAAAACTACAAAAATGTTCAAAATTATTATCTTTCAATAAACATTTTTCAAGCATCTATGAACAAGTTATCCTGTTCACTATAACAGATGACATAAATAACTAGTCGCTCTTCTGAAGGGGTTTACTATTGAGAGATATGATACATATCTTCATTGCTAAAATGAAAAAATTGGAATAAATGTATTCAAAGCTCACTTGAAGCTCTACCAGTTTTCTGTGAAAACTGATATAGCAATAAAAGACAGTGATACAAGAGCTACTGTAATTTTATACATGATCGGGGAAGCTAGATGGCACAGTGGATAAAGCACCAGGCCTAGATTCAGGAGGACCTAAGTTCAAATCTGCCCTGAGACACTTGACACATACTGGCTGTGTGACCCTGAGCAAGTCACTTAAACCTCATTGCCCAGCAAATATATATATATATATATATATATATATATATATATATATATATATATATATATATATATATATATATATATATATATACTCAATGCAATTTGCACATCAGTCATTCCACAAACTTGTATTAAATACCTACTATATGCCAGGTAATATGCTAAGCATTGGGGGCAGAAAAAATAAAATTGAAACATCCAATGCCTTCCAGGAGCTTATCAAAGGAAACCATTCATAAACAAATAAGTAAATATAAAATGTATGCTGAATAATTTTGGTGTAATTTCTACAAGCAGGCCAATGTGCTGTTAATTGGGAGTATCAGAAAAGTTCACATGCCATGAATTGAAGAATAGTCATGAATATGTAATGTGTTTATGATTATGTGTTTTTGATATAAGACGGCTGGGTGGCTCAGTAGATAGAGTAATGGATCCAGAGTGAGAATGATTTGAGTCCAAGTTGGACCTCAGAAACTTCCTAGCCAGGCAAGTCATTTAACCTCTATCTGTCTCAGTTTTCCCAATTGTAAAATGTTGATTTTTTTTTTTTTTTTGGTGAGGCAATTGGGGTTAAGTGACTTGCCCAGGTTCACACAGCTAGTAAGTGTTAAGTGTCTGAGGCAGGATTTGAACTCAGGTCCTCCTGACTCCAGGGCCAGTGCTTTATCCACTGCACCACCTAGCTGCCCCAAAATGTTGATTTTTATAACACCTACCTTGTAGTGTTATCATGAAGATGAAATGATATAAAATTTGTAAAGCATTTATCACAGTTTCTACAACATAGTAGGTACTTAATAAATGTTTCTTCCCTTCTTTATATGTCACCTAGAGGAACACTTCTTAAACTTTTTCCACTGGCAACCCCTTTTCACCCGAGAAATTTTCAAGTGACCCTGGTATATAGATATATAAAATAGGTTTACAAATCAATTTTTACAGCCAAAATTTTCACAACACCCATATTCAGTTACACAGTCCAATATGGGGTCATGACCCACATTTTAAGAAGCTTTGACCTAGAGAGACAATTGACAAACACAAGGATATTACAGAAAATTTCAGAATAGACCTGATAAAAGAATCATGTGGCCAAGGACCTTGACTGCATGGCTTGCCCTCACAGGTCTTCTCCTCATGGCGGAGCTTGTCTATAGTAAGTCTCCAGCAGGTGGCGTCATTAGAATCGTTACAGTACTAGGGCTTTCATGGTGCTCACAAAATAGTTAAGACTCTAGTATGTTGTATAGACTTTCTATGAAGGATGCTTGAAAAAAAATTGAAAAGAGTTAACATAGGAAAGCATAGCTGTGTTGGGTCAGTACTGATAGAGGAATCAAATAGAACACACTTCCATTGAAAGATAGTGTTGTCTATCATCCCTGGTTCTCAGAGGCTATGCCATTAGAGTTAAACCTCTGGCAAGGACTTCAAAGATAAAAGGAATTTTGATTTTGTCTAGGGATAAACCTGACAATTAGTATCTGAAAACCAACCTAGCTACTTGAGAGAGGTTAGTTATCTAGTTTTGGTGCAGGATGATGAGTGTTTAAGTCACAGAAACTCAACTGGAATCGGTAAGGTTATAGAGCATTTATGATATGTATCAGAGAGGGAAGTGTGTAGGGCTGTACAGATAAGTATTGATTCTTGAAATAGTTAAGTATAATTATATGTGGATGTATGACAAGAAAATCAGTTCAATATTCTATAATCACTTATGTAGTTTAAAATATTTTAAAATTAAAATATCAACAAAAGATACTTTGGGAAGAACATGTGCATTACAGAAGGTTTTGGTTATAAAGGGTTAGTGATATGCATATGAAAACTGTGCCACTTAGTCATAGAATGTTGACTCTGGATAGGAACTTAGAAATATGTTAAATTAAATGTACAATATTTCCTTTTTAATAAAACCACCACAGTCCTGTTGTTTCTCAATATCATAATTAGACACCATTAATTATGGCATAGTCTTCAAATGAGACCCAAATTTATGTAACAAAAATCCTATGAAGTGAATAATTCAACCATCATTCCACACAATTTATAGATTAAGCAAGTGAAATTTGTAGATGAAAAATAACTTGGGCAAGGCCATAAGTTAGTTAATGGAAGGACCTAAGTATTTCATGTCTAGTCCAATTCTTAAATTACTATGCTACTTTGCAACTCCTTCAAGAGAATTTGAAACTGGAGATACAACAACATAATATAATCAGAATTGGAAAAAGAAGACTGCTTCACCATTTTCTAGGTAATGGAAGCATTTGGTCTTTTAAATCCTTGAATTATTATTTTGTGGAAAATTAGTCACCTTAACATTTTTGGTCATTGATATGTGAATCTCATTGGCTTCACTCTTGTTTCTCTGTATTCACGACCATTTCCCCTCAGCTGTGATCAAACACAGGCATGCCCAATAGTGTGCTTTCACAAGCTGTTGTTTTTGTTGTTGTCATTGTTGTTATGTCAGCAAATTTCTATTTCTTCTCTCTCACCAATCTCATTCTCACTAACTGTACCTAACTTCCTTTTACCAATTTGATGTTGTCCTTCACCAGTACCTTTAAGACATGACCTTCATTCCATTCACACCATTATTTCTTCTTGGAGATATTGGAATCTTTCTTACTTCATATCCTATAGTCAGTGTTCTAACAAAGATCTTCAGGATTCTTTATTTCCAGGCCTCAATCTTCCATGCAGATTTGTACATCATTCTTTAACTTCTTGTCAGTTTTACTCAACTCTTTCTCTACTCTCTTCATTTTATCTTCTAGTGTTACTGGTGGAAGTTACATAGTCCAGCCAATTTGGGAAATAAAATATTTGCATTTTGTAACTAAAAATGTGACCCTAGCCACTGTTCATCAATCTTAATTCATCATCATGCTCCTGGTTCACTTTCTATAGAGCTTGTTCTAAAATTTCTGATATTTCCTTAAGGTCTCAATCCCTCTACCTTCTTGCCCTTTAAAGATTTATGTGTTCCTTATCATTGTTCTCTAACTCAACCTTTGATTTGAATTAAGGAAATTTGGCTTCCTATTTTGGCTCTGCCCTTGACTGATTGTAGGACAATTGATAAAGTCACTTCCCCTCCTTGTGACTGAGTTTTCATATCTGCAGAGGGAATACTAGATTGTATTTGATAACCTCTGTTATCCTTCCTAAAGCTAACATTCTTGGACTCTACAATTTTCCTTATAGAATGAGAGTAAATAGACACTTATTTTGCTTTCTAAAACCAACAACTCTCCTGAATTATGTATATCTTCCTATTCCTATTCTTCCTTTCCAATGTCAATTCAAATCATCTTTCCTTTTCCACTGTTACCATGCAAATGAAGACCTTTATCATCTTACCTACAGTATTCAAGTAGATCCCAACTGGTCTCTTTATCTCTGATCTCTCTTCTCCTTTAATCCAATCTTACATATGTAAAGAATTAATTGTTATTTAAGGTTTTTATGTCTCAGCGTGCACTGGCTTGGGGCTCCACTGACTGGTTGTAGCCATTGCCATGGCACTGGCACCTCATGTCATCACCACACGCCGATGCCTACATGGGCCTGGCAAAATTATAATGATTGGAAGCCTAGTGAGGGCAGTCATGTGACTGTCAGAGCAGTCAGATAATTATTTGTGGGCTGTGTGGGGTTTCTGAATTCTCCCCGTTCCCAGAAACCCCAGGCCCATGTAGGGGTCTGCGAGTGGTGATGATGTAAGGTGCCAGCACCATGGCAAAAGCTACAACCAGTTGGTGGAGCACGGTGCAGTTTGCGGAGCCCCAGGCCAGTGCACGCTGAGACATAAAAACCTCCAATAACAATTAATTCTTTACACATATTCCTATCTCTTGCATCTCCCTAAATATTTATTTTCAGTACATTACCTCTGAGGTTTAAGGGATTGTATTGCTATCATGTGTTCAGGAGTATGAATTCCAACTGTTATGATATAAAATATAATGATAACCACTATTATTTACATTATTATTAAGGATGTATACTTATGCATATTTATTTGTTATCAGTAAGATTTGTAAAACATTTTACAAATATCTCACTTGATCCTTACAACAACCCTGGGAAGTAGAGTTTATTATCCACACTTTACAAATGTGACCGCAGATCCAGGGATCTATCCAGTGTGCCACCTGATGCCTCTAAATGTTGTAATGAATGTGAATTTTTCATTCTGGGCATGCTATTATTTTGGATTATTATGGGAAAAGCATTATTTTATCCTTTTCCACTGAATGGTGGTAGTTTTAATAGTCAATTTTAGACCCACTTTGGGATGAGTATAGATTTCTTATTCATATAGATCATAATCAATAACAATTAAATTGTTGGATTGATTTTGAAGTTTTTTACTCTTTAAGAAGGCACTTACTTCGTGATAACTAAGTAAATATCACTGGATTCTCCAAAATACACATATGTACACATGTGCATATTCCCAAATCAAAATGGCAATTTTGATTTTATATTAATATGCATTATTGGCTCATATATTCTTCAACCAAGTCATAGTCAATTTTCTCATAGTAGTGTTACAGCATTCATCTCTGTGAATTGCCATGTTCTATTTCCTATTAATTTTCTCACATTATCATCTGATTGACATTTGTGTTACTGTCCAGTTAACTCATGTTTGAAGCTGCTAACCAAGTTCTTCCTCTTTCAAATAGCACTGCTAGTGAGAAATATTTCCACTTCTGAGAAAAACACTCTCTGCATATTCTTGTAAGATGCATTTATAGTTAGTTGCTCTTTCCAAAATTATCAGGAAGAGATGCTCAAAACTAGGTTGCAGTGTGTTTCATGAAAGTTTTTTTTTTTAGAAATGTTGATAAAGGCAAATGCTCACTATTTCTGTGAAGTTTCATAATTTGCATGCTTTACATGTCATTGACACTTTTCAAAGCTCATTACAATACTCACCTACTCCATAAAGCCTTGCTTCAAATAGGCCAAGAAAAATTGGATTTCTAAAATATTGTAAGTTATCATGTATATCACTCAATCTAATTGGACATTCTCATCTGTAAAATGAGCTGGAGAAGGAAATGGCAAACCATTCTACTGTTTTTGTCAAGAAAACCCTCAAAGGAGGTCACAAAGGATAAGATTGAACTGAAAAGAACTGAACAGTATCAAAAGGGGCCATTATATACTGTTTTTTTAAAGTTTTATCTAATTGTTAATCAGTCAACAATTATTAATTACCTGCTATGTGTCAGATACTCTGATAGGCAGTAGCAATTCAAAGTCACAAATTAAATCATACAGGATGATAAGAAGTTTCATTCTCTTGCATGAGAATAGAAGTATAGACAAATAAAAAGGAGGCTGGGAGAAGTCCTAGCCAGCATATGGAAACATAAGGAAATATCTCATGACAATGGAGCTGAACTTTGGAGAAAGCTAGTAATTTTACAAGGCTGTGGAGAAAAAGGAAAAATACCTGAAATAGCATGGGTAGCTGCCAGCACAAAGGAAAGGAGAAGGGAAATGCAATGTAGAATATGAGAGTAAACAAGTAAGCCATTTTGGCTGGACCATATATTTCATTAAAGGGTAATAGTGTATAATTATTTCAGGAAGGGAGATTAAAATTTGATTGTAAAGGGCATCAACACTGGAAGTCTGCATTTTATCCTGGAGACATTTGGGAGCCACCAGAGTTTACTGATCAGGGAAATAACATGGTCAAGCTTTTGCTTTAGGAATATTACTTTGACAGCTGTATGTAGGATAGATTGGAGAATGGGGAAACTTAAGTCAGGTAAAACAATTAAGCATGATGACTCCATGCATGCTGCAGAAAGTTCACTTTGTTTTTTTTGTTTTGTTTTGTTTTGTTATTTTTTTTTTTCTGATGGAAGCTAGATTAGGTAGCTACTGAATTTTTCCCAACCTTAAGAACCTGTTATTCGATTCCAAATTTCCCCCTTTAACACTGAACCTTATTCCCCCTCTCTTTATCTTAAGAAAACTTAAATCCAACCTTCTATATGAGACCTTTCCTAATCCTTCTTAGCACCTCCCCCTCTGATATTACCTTCTATCTACTCTGTATGTATCTTATATGTACATAATTATTTTCAGATTGCCTACCCTAGTAGAATATGAGATCCTCGATGAAAGATACTTTTGTTGTTATTCTGTTTTGTTTTGTGCTGTTTATTGGTTGATTGATTTTTGCCTTTCTTGTATCCCCAGTGCTTTAACACAGTGTCTTGCTTTTTTTTGTTTTGTTTTTCTTGCTTTCGTTTGATTATTCTGTCATGCTCATTTCGGCATGACTCCATTTTGGGTTTTCTTGGCAAAGATACTGGGATGGTTTTTCTTCTCCAGAATGTACCCATTTTAGAGATGAGAAACTGAGGCAAATAGGAGATAAGTGACTTCCCCAAGGTCACATAGCTACTAAGTGTCTGAGGCCAAATTTGAATTCAGATCTCCCTGTTTCTAGGCATGATGCTCTATCCACTGTACGACCTTTACCACCCTTTAGCACATTGCTTGGCACACAATAAGTGTCCCATAAATTAAGGTTGATTGACCAATTGTGTATGAGAAGCCTTATTGCCTATGCAGAATGTTAAGAGAATTAGTGGTTTGTAATAAAGGGTTTCATATAAAATTCTTGAGTCATGCATGTATAAAGTTTCCAATATATGTGTGTCTTCACAAAGAAAGTGAAGTAAAGATTTAAACATTTACTGAAACTTGTTTGATAATTCAAACCATTGATGATACTGGAGAATAGCAGTTTATTTGATATGAACAATACATGTTTCCTAAATATCTGAAGTGACATCCAGTTGGAGAGTCTTTTGAATGTTTATTAAGTATTCGCAAAATTTTCTGAGCTCCATTTATGAAAAATAAAAATGTAATTTGAATATATCATGTCTACATAAAGTGATGCATAGTTCAGTTTAATATAAGACTTTGTTTTTTTGGTTGGGAAATGAGGGTTGTAACTTGTCCAAGGTCACACAGCTAGTAAGTGTCAAGTTTGAGGCCAAATTTGAACTCAGGTCCTCCTGAATCCAGGGCCAGTGCTTTATCTCCTGTGCCACCTAGCTGCCCCTAATATAAGACTTTTAAAGGAAAAGTGGCTTTCTAGAGAAGGCAAGTTTTTTTGTTACTTACTCAAGGCAATTTACACCATCCCTACTTCAAGCTTTTTATTTTCCATGATAAAACAAAGCAAATTACAGGCTCATATACAAGGGGAAACTTCCTGCTCAAAATAGTAAACAAAGATATGCCTGTTAGGCTTTTAATTTGTTCTTCCTCCTCCTAACAATCCTTCTTCTTCTTTCCTGTCCAGTCATATCCATCTTTTGCATTTTATCTTCCTAGGATACGGAAGCTATTTGAAAATGCTCCTATCAGGAATGGTGATGCATCTACTAGAAATCTTGATCAAATGTGGTTTTTAAAGGAAAATAAGAAACAAACAAAATTATTCACACACTAGGTAAAAATCATTCAGACTTTTGAAATTTTCCAACCTATAGACAACTGGGCTTTATTTGTGCTTGATGGTTTTCAAAGAGATGTAAATGTTCTACCTCATTTGACTTTCACAGTAACCACATGAGGTAATTTTAGCAGGTATTATTATTCTCATTTTATAAATGAGAAAACTGAGTCTCAAAGATATAAAGTGACTTAATATTACACAGTTAATAACTTCCTGAAGTAGAGAATCAAGCTAGTGTCTTCCCTGACTCCAGATTCAGTATTCCATATTCTAAGCTACTACCTCTATAAACCAGTGGCATTTCATAGGTTGAAAGCATTAGAGCTACAGGAAACTTTAGCATTCCTATAAACTACCATTCTCATAGTCCAGAAGTAAAATCTGAAACCCAAAGAATTGAAGACAGTTTTAATACCTGAACTTACCAGTGTTACTTTCTCATGTTGAGTTTTGTCTTCTTGTCTAAACACCCATTGTCTTGCAAAAAAGCATGACCCTAATATTACTATTTTTTAACCAAATCTATGATTTTATTGGAATGGAAAACTCCCAGTAAGGAAAACATATACTCCAAAGTAGATGGTGTGAGAATTAGAGCACTACCAACCTCCTGAGAAAGATACTGCAGGGAAGCTCCACCATGCAAAGAACACATGTGACAGCATCCAGAAGGTAAGATTGGCATGAAGAAGTGATGTCTGCTGCCTGCGGGTCATGTCAATCACTGCTACCAGCCAATTAGCTTGGAGCTGTGTGTATGGAGTCATGGTTTTGGGCATGGGCTCTGTTTCCTCACAGGAGGTTTCTGGGAGAAGCTGGGGGAAGTGAGGCTCTTTTTGGTTTCCAGACTTTGGTTTGGTGGCAGGGACAGGAGAATAGGGAGAGTAGACAGATCTCATACTTTATTGACATTTTTCTCTTAACTAACCCCTAATATACTTTAATAAATACTTAATGCCCAAAGATTGGTGCTATACTTTTCTAATTCAAGGTGACCACTCATTAGATTTTAGATATCACAGCCAGAATTTTAGACCTTATAATGGCCAACTTCTTTCCAATTTATAATCTTAGAGTTGCCTGGGATACAAACAGGTAAACATTTTTGCCCAGGATCAAAATCTCCATATCTTTCTGTCTTCATACCATAATAGTCCACTATACAATGTGATTTCCCAATAGAATATATACTTTAAAAAATTAGTGTTAAGTAATTATACCTCATAATTGTATAACCTCATAAATTAAAATATATCTTAAAAACAAAAAAAAACATAACACTAATTTTATATCAGTGATATGGCTTATATGAACATAGATATAGATGGTATACATATAGATAGCTCTACATATATGTCTGCATGCAGACAATACACTATATACTCTATACATATATATGCGTAAATATACCTCCAGGAATCACGCTGTCTCCAAGTACCAGCGTAGTGACATCTTTGCATAGAAAACTTTCTCTGGAAGTTTGTGTGTGATTTTTTTTTTATTCTGTAAATAGCATGAGGCAGCTTTGAACAGAACTTATGTATTTTAAGAAGTGTATGTGAGTAGATTAGCATAGAAGGTAGGAAGGTAGTATCTGCCTTTGAGAATTGAGGTTTTTCATTTTCACTCACTCTGGGTTGTTTTAAATGTTTTGTGATTAGCCAAAAATTAAGAAGGATTTTTTCTTTGATAGTTTGAAAACACTAAGGTAGGCTGTTTTGTTTTTTGATACATATAGATAATTACTTTTATTATAAATCTTTTAGCCATTTATTCCAAATAAAACATCCTAACTTTACTTTGAATTTGGAAATTGTGCATAATTTTCAAAAGGAGGCAATGAGTTGTACTTAGAAAAAAGAAAATCACATAAGTGAATTCTATAAATTTCAATATGTGCTGAGCTAAGATTCCAACATATTTAAATATGTATGTTCTGATATCTTCATTAATGTCTTTAATCTCTCTTAACTTGTAAGAGATTTAATCCCTCTCCTATAAAGTGAAGAAAGTTGAAATTTCAGAACCTTCTGGCCCTAAACCTCTGAGCTTCTCTAATTTTATCACTGTGGATTACTGAATATTGGCTCTCCTGGTAAATGTTCATCCATAACCCATGGCTAGTTCCTATGCACATTTATTATCCAGCCTTAGTGCAGTGTCTGGAAAGTATTAAGTTCTTAGTATACTTACTGACTGTCTACAAGAAAAAAATTAAGAGTCCAGTCTCCTCACAAATTTATTGAGAAAGGTGTTCACTATTACAATATGTACCTTTAAGATGTAACCAATAATCATAATTAATCAATAAACCAATCAACAAACATTTATTAAGTGCTCCTATGTGCCAGGCACTGTGCTAGACACTCATAATATTGTTAAGTGTATGTACTTTAGAACTATGGGTTCAATGCCCTTTAGACTTTGTAGCATTCTCATATCTTAAATGAAACTATGAAAATGGAATTTAAATCAATCAGATATCATTGAGATGGCATTAGGAATTTAGGAATTAAATATTCATTCCATGTCTGTTTCTGGATAAATAATTTTATGTCTTAGATTCTATTTAATAATACTAGCTATCATTTATATAGAATTCTAAGGTATGAAAAGTGCTTTAGAAATATTACCTCATTTCATCCTCACAAAAATCCTGTGAGGTAGGAACTCTTAAAATTCCCATTTTACAAAGCAGGAAAATAAGGCAAGCAGAGTGAAGTGACTTGTTCAGGGTGTTGTTCATATAGCTAGTAAATTTCTGAGACTACATTTGATCTTAGGTATTTGTGATTCCAGGTCCAGCCCTCTATCCACTGTGTTGCCTTATTTGTAAAATGGTAGGGATTAGACATAACAACCTAAATAGTATCTTCCATCTCTGAAATCCTTCATTTCAATGAGGTATAGAGTACACTTCCATTTGTTCCAGAAGTGAGAAAATGAATTTAATAAAGACTATTCTGCAAAACCACAAATTACAACAAAAGACTTTATTGGAAAATCATAACTGTGTGTTTAATTTTTTTTTTCCATTTCCAATATCCCTATAGATTTTAGGAGGTTTCCATAGCATTGATAATAACATTTAGGGTGATTTATGAGAAATTCTTACTACAAAAAGGGTAGGCATTATAGCATATCCCTGATGTATAAATATCATAAAAGTGTTTTCATTAAAAACTATAGTTAATAATTTATTATAGATAATATATTTTTCTCACTACCACACCTGTTCTGTCCCTATCCTTGTTCCATTGTTATTCATTAGATTGTGATGCACTGTAGGGTTGGGACTAATAGTGTATCCCCAATACCCGGTACACTGTAGGTACTTAATAAATGTCTAATAATTGATTTATCCACATAGCAATTGATCTAGTACAGGGCCTCCCAGACATTGGATAGCCATTCTCTTTGGAACCTTTACTAGGAAAATGGACACAAGCCAAAAGGATGAGAAAATATAGTTGGGTAGGGGCATATACAGTTGGATGGAATAGCCAGATGAATAAGATGATAAATTTAAGGAAGCATCAATATATCTAAGTGGAGAAATGATTAATATCAATTCTGTATCATTTGCTTGTTGATCCTATTTATAAATAATTGATTTTGTCCTATGACTGTTTAAGTGATCATTGTCTCTGAACTTATTTTAAGAATTCAACTGGGCTTTTATGGGTTAAATTTAAAAATCAAGTTTTCCTACTAATCACTAGTCAATTCTGACTCAAGGAACTTAGGTGACTGTGGAGAATGTGTGTTAACACAAAGGATATGGGCCTAGTATCTTCACACCACCAAGCCATCCTTTAGGGATGTCTGGTTTGCTGTACAAAAACATCTGGTCCTTTATCTCTAAACATTGAAGTTGTATTCAAATAAAAAATACTTCTTAGTCTCTTGAGAGAAGAATGGGGTTGTTGCTAGCCTCCAATACCAAATTTACAACCAATCATATTGTTCCTTGCACCTCAGCTTTGATACTAATAATTGTGTTCCATATCAAATGGTGCCACCTACCCTTTTCTGTTCTTTGTTTTGTACTCCCCAAAACCTACAAAAGGGAAGTTGTCGGCTTGGGGTCTTTGTCATAAGTGTAGGCAAAACATCCACTCATTTGTTGACATGCAACATGCACTGCTAATAAATGTTATCTTGTGTGTAGTAATGCTTCAGTTTACCCTTTTGTTAAATTTCACTCACAATTGTTGGAATGTAGATCTATAGATAGGAATTTAGAAGTGATTTCATCTAATCCCATTTCACATATGCGGACACTAATTCCTAGAGATTTATTATATAGGTAATGAATATCAACAATAGGTTTGAGCCCAGATTTTCTGACCAAAATCTCAGCATTTTACCTTACCCTCAAATGAGGAGTATACCATAGACATGGTGTAATTAGATTTTTAGGGAAAGTAGTTTATAGTTGCACTAAAAGCACATAAGAGATAAGCACTAAAGAGATCATCAAGTTAGACAATATGCAGAGAGAGAAACAAAAAGACTAAGAGTTTTAAGGTACGATCTCAGACAGTGAGCATGGCAGAAATATGGGCTAGATCATATCACAGAACCAAAGAAGTTCATAATTGGAGAAAATATCAAGGGACATCTATGCCAATATGTACTCAATAAGATACATTAGCATCTTGAAGAGTCACTTAACATTTGCTTGAAGACCTTACTTTAAAAAGGAGGAAATCCATTATTTTTCCTGGAATTCTATTCTACATTTTGATACTTCTAAAGATTTCAAAACTTTTTCCTTTAATCAAACATAATTCTACCCCACAGTAACTTCAAACACTGCTCCTGTTTGGCCCTTTTAAGACCAAAGAGGATTTGTCTATTCCTTCTTCCATTTGACAAACCATAAACTACATGAAAACTCCACCCCACCCCAAGTCTTCTCTTCTTCATGAATTAATATTCTTTAATTGATGTTCAAATGAAAATATTGTTGCTTTCGTATACATACTTTTCAATTTTTAACAAACTTCTTAAACATGCTGGCTAGAGCCATATGCTGAAAATCACATTTTCCTCCTAACCCTTTTTGCCTAGGATCACTTCAATCTTTCTCATTTCTTTTCCCCACAAATACTACATGGGTTGAACTTGTGTGACACAAAAATCAAATAGAAAAAAGAACCAATTTATTATTTTTAAAAATCAGATATAGTAAATCAATAAGCATTAAGCATTATGTTTTAAGACAGCAGCTAGGTTGCAAAGTGAATAGAACATCAGGCCTGTAGTCAGGAAGATCTTGGTTCAAATCGATGCTCAGACACTTACCAGCTGTGTGACACTAAGCAAGTCACTTAATCCCCTTTGCCTCAGTTTCCTCATTTCTAAAATAAGCAGGAGAAGGAAATGGCAAAACACTCCAGTATCTATGCCAAGAAAACCCCCAAAAGGGGTCAAAAAGAGGTAGACACAACTGAAAATAACTGAACAACAACAATAATATTTTAGCATTATGCAAAAAACTAGAGTTGCCATTAATGCAACAAACAGTCTCTAATCTCAAGGTATTCATATTCTAATAGGGAGAGGGGAGGATATTATATAATATCTAGATACATAAAAGATATGTACAGAGTATATGAAGACATTCTTAGAGGAAAGAACAGGTAAGGGGAGTTGCAGAAGGATATTACAGAAGACAAAATTTGAGGGAAGTGTTGAAGGAAATATATAAAGCATTCTAGGAAAATGTATATCCATTTTGCCAATAACATAAATGAATAGGTTTTCTCAAAATCTCCATTGTATTCCCTTGTTTATCTTAGACACCTTTTAGAAATGAGGAACATTCATAAACAATGACCATCAGAAAATAGGCCTAACAGAAAAAAGTAGATATTATAACCAGAATATACTGACCACTTTGTAGTATCAGAGGTAGGATTTCTTATTCCTTGAAAGTTTCCTGGACTCAAATAAAGCCTAGATATGTTTGCCTCCACATGGGTATTCATGCCAAATAGGTTTCCCATGTTTGAATGCACTATACATGATCCATTTATACTAAAGAGTGAGCTCAAACTCTGTGGGAGGTATATTCTATTGTTATTTTTATCACCACTGCATACCTTCTTTCTGACCACCAAAAGTAAATATGTCAATATGGGCTCATAAATTAGGGTTTGGGGAAATTCTGAATCATTAAGTACCTAGAACCTAGGGCAGATTTTAGCAGGTTCATGCTTGAAAAGGTACCTAAGTTCTCTAAAAAAAATAAGAACTAAAATTTATATAGCATTTTAAAATACTCAAAGAACTCTTCCTTATAAGAAATAAGCACTTAATTAATTTAATTAGGTTAGAATGCATTGGATAAATAATCACTAAATTTTTTTTCACCAAGAAATTATTTTTTTAAAATTCATACTAACTCATAAAGCCATTTACTGAGGTATTGGAAGGGTTGATATTTGTATCAGTAAAGGAAGTACTCATATCTATGAAATAATGGATCTTTTGAACTATTATGTTATTATAAAAATAATAAAGATGATTATAGTTCTACCTTCAGTCTGATAGTTACATATTTCAATGGATAATGAAGATGGGCATATTAAATTGAAATGACAAATGAAACAAAACTCTACTGCTCTCCTCTGTTCCAAGACAGAGAAACTTTGCTAAAATTGTAATTTCGTCATCTCTAAAATTAAGGTATTTTACTATATGACATTCAAAGTCACACCCCCAGACAGTAAATCTATAATTTTATGAACTCATTAAATAAATCTGAGTTATGTTTGATTATTATTTGCATTTGAGATCCATTTCAAATGGAGAACATTTTAAATTTTAACAGAAATAGAGCATGTGGTACAAGTTATTTTCAAATTTATTGGTTTAAACTGCAATTTTATGACAGTATTTCTCTTTCCAAAAATCTGAGTTCCAGACTATTCACTGAAATTTTTATCTTGAAGCTTAAGAAAAAAAAAGTAAAAAAATGAAAAATTCAGGGGAAAAATAGTCAAAAGGATTTTCCATTTTGGTTTCATCCTTGCCTTGGTTTGGCTTGTTAAGAATACTTTGTCTTTTCAAATCCCCCAAGCTGACATATCCTGGTGTGAGACTTCTTTTCCACCTCTACTGATCAGTATAATGCCTCTGCACAAGAAATATAAAATGACATAATGTTCTCCAAATGCAGTTGAGGGGTAATTGTTGAGTTATAGAAAAATGGGCACATTTTTGTTATGAGAAAAAAAATCATTTAAAATCTACTTAATTATTTATTATCTCAATTTTATGGTCAAAAGTGGTTTAAAAACAAAGAATAAAATATTGAAACACTCTTCCTAAGAGGTTACAGTGGTAGAGATTTTATATATGATGCTCTGTGGGATTTATGTTCCCTATCCTTATTTTCTTGTTTGCTGGCCTGTGTAACCCAGGGCGATGACTAGACTCTCATGCTTCTGAGGATTCTCTCTAACTATAAAAGAATGTTATTTTTTTCCTCTTTTGTGTTAGATGGAGGTCAATTTTTACTTTGGGAACTGAAGAATAAGCATGGTTCAACTTCTATCCAATAGGAAATGACCCTGGGCTCGAAAAGATGCCTCTACCTCCATTCTGGGATCTACTTTACCCAATCGGTTAAACCAAGCACCAGTCAGTTGCCTAACAGCAATTACTACCCAATAAAAAAGAATAACAGAAAATGTATAATTATTCTGAAAATTGGCCCCCTTAACATGATAAGTTCATGACTAATGTTTTCCCAATGTTTGAGGGTAGCTAAAATATCTTAGCCCATGCCCAAGGCCCCCAAGCAATATAAATCCCCCCCCAGGTTTAAAGATTACAGATATATCTAGAAAAGGTTGTTTTAAATTAAAATATCATAGCATTTGCAATAGATCTGAAAAAACTCCTTAGAGATCATTTTGCCCAGGGCCCTAATTTTGTAAATGAAGAAACTGAGAGCCAAGAAGTTTAAGTGAGTAGCACAGTGTTGCACATGTGATAAGCAGCAGATCTCAGATTCAGACTTTGGTTTTATGCCTCCAAAATCAATATCTATGGTTGCCTGACTTGATGCTCCATTCTGCTCATTACTAACCTTTTAGAGTAAATCGTTTTTGTTTCCAAGGTATTTTTCACCATGGCAGGAAGAATACTGCTCTTGGATTAGAAAATTTGAGTTCAAAATCTTCTAATACTGAGTCACAGTTTCTTCATCTGTAAAATTAGAATAATATTTGCACAAGATTGTTGTGAATACTGTTTGAAAAATGAAGCACAAGGGGGCAGCTAGGTGGTGCAGTGGATAAAACACTGGACCTGGATTCAGGAGGACCTGAGTTCAAATTTGACCCCAGACACTTGACACTTACTAGCTGTGTCACTCTGGGCAAGTCACTTAATCTTCATTGCCCTGCCTCTCCCCCCAAAAAAGTGAAAATAAGAAATGTCTCCAGCTTTATAAATAAATAAAAAAGCAGTATACATAGAGATGTATTTGTTTATTTAATTATGTAGTTGCTTGTTTACTTAATTTGGGACAGGCCCATGATTTCAATGGTATAGAGAACTCCTGGTAAGGACATTCTGTTTACCAGTCTATGTCAGCATCTGTTTTGCAATGGTTATAGCAGCATTTCTTAATCTGTGATCCATGAACCTCCAAAGGGATTTATGTATATATTTTAGTGTCTCCATGTACCTGAATGTGTGGAAAAAGTAATCATTACCTTTGCTAACCTCTGACTGAAATTTAGGATTTCCTTCAATTACCTTAAAATACCTTTATTAGGAGGTCAACTCCACAAACATTTATTAAAGAGCTCCTTTTATGACAGGTATTGTACTAAGTTATGGGAATACAAATACAAGCAAATATGTTCCAGCTACTGATCCTGATGAGGCCAAAGTTGTGCAGTTATATGGAGAGCTACAGTACCTCCTAGAAATAACACCAAAAATGTCAAATTCATCATAAGGGATTAGAATCCTAAAATTAGGAATTGAAAGATAGTTGTCATAATGGGAAAGGTTGTCCTTGTACTACAAAATGAAGCAAGGCAAAGGCTAATAGAGTTTTGTCAAGATAACACAGCAAATACACTTTTCCCACATCCCAAAAGGTGAATCTATAAAGGGACATTGGCTGAATACTGAAATCAAACAGATTATTTAATTTTTATCTAAGGGTGGTTCACCTCTGTGAGTCCATTAGAAGAAGAACTGAAGTTGCCTGTGGCTCAGATAATAAGCATCATTTTGGCAAAATTTAGTCTTAAATTGAGGTAAGTAGGCAAAATATTTAGACCACATAAGTATAATCTAAATAACATCTTATGAATATGCAGTGAAGGTGATGATAAGATTTAAGGGACTAAAACTAGTAAACTTACTAAGGAACTGTGGTTGGAAATTCACAATATTATACAAGAGTGAGCAAAGAAAAAAATTTCAAATAAAAAAGAAGAGCAGGAAAGAGAAATAGCTGTCTACTGAGGCTTTATAAATAGCTAAGGGGAAAAATGAAAAGTAAATGAGAAAGGGATAAATATACCCAAATGAATTGAGAGTTCCTGAGAATAACAAGAGGAGATAAGAAAGTTTTCTTAAATGAGCAATGTAAAGAAATAGAAGAAAACAATAGAATGGGAAAGATGAGATCTCTTCACAAAAATTATAGACATCAAAGGAATGTTTCACACAAAAATTGGTATGATAAAATTTTAAGGACTTAACAAAAGTAGAAGAGATTAAGATTAGGTAACAAGAATATACAGAAATATAAAAAAAATAGCATCATTGATAACCAGGGTGATGGGGATATCGACCTAGAACCATATATCCTTAAGAGTGAAGTCAACTGGGCATTGCTAACAATATGGATAAGTATAAGTGAAGGAATTCCAGTTGAAATGTTTAAAATCCAAAAAGATCATGCTATTATAATGTTTTATTCAATATTTTAGCAAATATGGAAAACTCAACAGTGATCACTGGATAGGAAGAGGTCAGTTGTTATTCCAATCTATAAGAAAGACAGTGCCTAAGAATTCTCAAACTATCACTTTTGCTCATCGCACACATTAGCAAGGTTATGCTTAAGATTCTGCAAGCTAGTCTTCAGCAATATGGAAACTGAGATTACCAGTCAGACTTGTTTTCAAAAAATCAGAGGAACTAAAGACCAAATTGCCAACATTGGCTGGATTACAGAGAAAGCAAAGGAGTTCCAGAAAAACATCCATATCTATTTCACTGACTACACTAAAAATTTTGACTGTGTGTATCACAACAAATTATAACAAGTCCTAAAAGAAATGGAAGTACCAAATTATCTTATTTGTCTCCTGAGGAATCTATATGTAGGACAATAAGCAATAGTTAGAACTAAACATGGAAGAGCTAATCAGTTCAGGATTAGAAAAGGAGTAACACAAAGCTGTTTACTGTCACTTTATTTGTTTAATTTATATGCAGAGTGCATCATGAAAAATGTCAAGCTGATTAGATCAAATGCTGGAATTAAGTTTTCTGAGAGAAAATCATCAGTCTTAGATATGCAGATGATATCATTTTGGTGGCAAAAAGTGACATATAAGAAGCCTACTGATGAGAGTGAAAGAGGAGACTGTAAAAGTTGGCATGATGTTTGACATTAAAAACAAAACTAATATGACAACTTGTATGGAAGTAGTATTAAATTTTATATACCTGGGTGCAAAAAGCATGTAGCCAGTTGCTGCAGTGGTAAAAGTAACAGACACTTGCCCCTTAGAATGAAAGTTATGGTAAATCTGAACAACATGCTAACAAGCAGAGATATCATCTTGCCAATAAGGGTCCATGTAGTCAAAGCCACATTTTTTTGTTTTGTTGGTGGTGGTGGTGGTCGTGTTTTTTTTTTTCTAGCAGTGAGAAATAAAATTAAGGATATCACTGTGTTGACCAAAGATATGGAGAAGTGGAACCTGATGCCAAATTTTGTTTTTGACACTTAGTAGCAGCATGGCATTGCACAAGTTACTTAATTTTTCTGGGATTTAAAAAAAATCTGTTAAATAGGGAAGGAAAGGAAAAAATCATTTATAAGGGGGCAGCTATGTAGTACAAAGGATAGAAAATCATGCATTGAGTAAGGGAGGGAGGAAAGGGATGGAGGGAGGGAGAAAGGAAGGAAGGAAGGGAGGAAGGAAAGAATAATATCATTTTATCTTATGAGACAGAAGTGAAGGAAAATATAGTAGCAAAAGGCATGAGGTGTGGAAGAGGGTAGAAGAGGGAACACAAGGCAAATGGTCTCAAATGTTTTCATTAAAATATCAGCCAATATACCACCACTTATTCAGTCATTTAAAAAAAAAATGATGGGGTCGGGGCCAAGATGGCAGAGAGGAATCAGCAAGCTGCCTGAGCTCTCCTTCTGTTCCCTCAAAAAGAACATTAAATCAAGCCTCTGAACAGATTCTGAAACTACAGAACCTGCAAAGAGACAAAGAGACACAGTCTTCCAACCAGAGATAATTAAGAAGACTTCAGGAAAAGGTCAGTCTGACTCAGGCAAAAGGGAGGCCCAGCGCAAGGTAGCAGCCCAGAGTTGAGGGGGTGGGGGCAAGTCACCAGGAGCTGCAGACCACAGCCAAACAATTGAGGCCCCTGGAACCTGGCTCAAAAATCTGGTGGCCAAGAAGGACAGTGGAAAAACCTACCTGCACCAGCCAGGAGGGCAGGTTGCCAGCTGTAGGGCCACGAACAGGATAGGTGGGATTGGGTGCCTGGCCGAGTGTGTTCAGACAGGAAGTGCAGGGGGGCGAACTGCACACACTATAAAGGACTCAGAGTAAAAAGCCGGTCACACAGCACCTATACCCCTGCACAAGAAGCCCAAAACAGGGACCCTGATGCCCCCAGAGCAGACCTCAACTTAAAAAAATAAATAAATAAGCTGCAATAATGAGTAAGAAGCAAAAAAGAGTTCTCTCCATTGAGAGCTTCTGTATCAATAGGGAAGAAGCCAACACAAACTCAGATGAGAACAATACCCTCAAATTGCCTACATGTGAAGCCTCATAAAGGAAGGTGAATTGGTCTCAAGAACAAAAAGCCTTCCTGGAAGAGCTCAAAAATAATTTTAAAAATCAATTGAGAGAGGTAGAAGAAAAAATGGGGAGAGAAATGAAAGTAAAACAAGAAAACTATGAAAAAAGAATCAGCAGCTTGGAAAAGGAAGCACAAAGATTGACTATTGAAAAAAATTCCTTAAAAAATTCATCTGGCCAAATGGAAAAAAAGGTGCATAATCTCACTGAAGAAAACAATGCCTTAAAAATTAAAATTGGACAATTGGAAGATAAGGAATCCATGAAACACCAGGAATCAGTCAAGCAGAATCAAAAGAATGAAAAAATGGAAGAAAACGTGAAATACCTCATTGGAAAGACAACTGATCTGGAAAACAGAGGAGAGACAATTTGAGAATCATTGGACTGCCTGACAGCCATGACCAGAAAAAGAATCTAGACACCATATTCCAGGACATTATTAAGGAGAACTGCCCTGATATCATAGAATCAGAGGATAAAATCATCATTTAAAGAACCTACCAATCACCTCTAGAAAGAGACCCCAAAAGGAAAACTCCAAGGAATATTGTAGCCAAATTCCAGAATGATCAGGGGAAGGAGACAATACTCCAGGCATCCAGAAAGAAGCAATTTAAATATCATGGAGCCACAGTCAGGATTGCTCAGGACCTGGCAGCTTGAACATTAAAGGATTGCAAGGCTTGGAATATGATATTCCAGAAGGTAAAGGAGCTTGGATTGCAGCCAAGAATCTATTACCCAGAAAAACTGATCGTTCTCTTTCAGGGGAAAAGATGGACATTTAATGACATTGGGGACCTGCAATCTTTCCTGATGAAAAGACCAGAACTGAATAGAAAATTTGATCTTAACATACAAGACTCAAGAGAAGTATAAAAAGGTAAACAGAGGGAAAAACAAAGGTTACGCAATTAGGTTAAACTGTTTATATCCCTACACGGGAAGATAATACTCATAACTCTTAAGAACTGTAAATGTATTTAGGCAGAGAGAAGGAGTTTACACAGAGGTTATAAATATAAATTCTCTTTGATGTGATAATACATAGAAAATTAAGGGATTAAAAAGTGAGTCTATGGGGACAAGAGGAAAGGGGAGGTGAAAGGGGGTGAATTACATCATATGAAGAGGTGAAAAAAAAAATTTTACTATAGAGTGAAAGAAATGAGGGGTGAACACTGTTTCAACCCTAGTCTCATTACATTTGATTCAAAGAGAGAATAACATATATGTTCATTGGGATAAAGAAACTTAGCTCATTCTTTAGGGAAGCAAAAGGGTAAGGGAAAGGGGGGCAGACTGATAGAAGGGAGGACAGAAGCAAGGGAGAAAAGGGTAAAGAAATGAGAGGGGGGTGAGAAAAAGGGAGGGCAGATACACACAGAGTAAAGGTAAAAGGCTCAAGCAGAATATATTATGCTTCAGCTAAAGCAAAAAAAGCAGGGATAGCAATCTTTATCTCAGACAAAGCAAAGGCAAAAATAGATCTCATTAAAAGAGATGAAGAAGGAAACATCTTGCTAAAAGGTAGTATAGATAATGAAGTAATATCAATATTAAATATGTATGTGCCAAGTGGTATAGCTTCCAAATTCTTAGAGGAGAAGTGAAATGAGTTACAAGAGGAATTAGACAGTAATACTATACTAGTGGGGGATAAGAATCTCCCCCTCTCAGAATTAGATAAATCTAGTCGAAAAATAAATAAGAAAGAAGTGAAAGAGGTGAATAGATTACTAGAAAAGTTAGACATGATAGATGTCTGGAGAAAATTGAATGGGGATAGAAAGGAATATACCTTTTTCTCAGCAGTACATGGCACATTTCCAAAAATTGACCGTGTATTAGGGCACAAAAACATCATAGTCAAATGTAGAAAGGCAGAAATAGTAAATGCATCCTTCTCAGATCATGATGCAATAAAAATTACATGCAAAAAAGAGCCAGGGAAAAGTAGAATGAAAATCAATTGGAAACTAAATAATTTCATTCTAAAGAATGAATGGGCCAAACAACAAATCATAGAAACAATCAATAACTTTTTCCAAGACAATGACAATAATGATACAATATACCAAAATCTATGGGATTCAGCCAAAGCAGTGCTTAGGGGAAATTTTAGAGCTCTAAATGCTTCCATGAATAAAAAAGAGAAAGAAGAGATTAATGAATTGGGCATGGAATTTAAAAAGCTAGAAAAAGACCAAATTAGAAATCCCCAATTAAATACTAAATGAGAGATCCTGAAAATTAAAGGAGAAATTAATAAGATTGAAAGCGAAAAAAAAAAACTTATAGAATTAATCAATAAAACTAAGAGCTGGTTTTATAAAAAAAATAATAAAATAGATAAAATATCAGTTACTTTGTTTAAAAAGAAAAGAAAGAAGAAAACCAATTTACCAGTATCAAAAATGAAAAAGGTGATCTTACCACCAATGAAGTGGAAATTAAATCAATAATTAGGAATTATTTTGCCCAACTGTATGCCAATAAATTTGACAATCCAAGTGAAATGAATGAATATTCACAAAAATACAAACTGCCCAGGTTAACATAAGAGGAAATAAAATCCTTAAATAAACCCATATTGGAAAAAGAAATTGAACAACCAATTAATGAACTCCCTATGAAAAAATCCCCAGGGCCAGATGGGTTTACAGGTGAATTTTACCAAACATTTAAAGAACAATTAATTCCAATATTATACAAATTATTTGGAAAAATAGGTGAAGAAGGAGTTCTACCAAATTCGTTTTATGACACAAATATGGTGGTGATACCAAAACCAGGCAAAGCAAAGACAGAGAAAGAAAATTATAGACCAATTTCCCTAATGAATATTGATGCCAAAATCTTAAATAAGATATTAGCAAGGAGATTACAGCAAGTGATCACCAGGATAATACACTATGACCAGGTGGGATTTATACCAGGAATGCAGGGCTGGTTCACCATTAGGAAAACTATTAACATAATCAACCACATCACTAAGAAAACCAACCAAAATCATATGATTATCTCAATAGATGCAGAGAAAGCTTTTGACAAAATACAGCACCCATTCCTAATAAAAACACTAGAGAGTTTAGGAGTAGGTTTTAGCTTTCCTTAAAATAATAAACAGTGTCTACATAAAACCATCAGCAAGTATTATATTCAATGGAGATAAATTAGAGTCTTTCCCAATAAGATCAGGAGTGAAACAGGGATGTCCATTATCACCCCTATTATTTAATATTGTCCTAGAAATGTTAGCTTTAGCAATCAGAGAAGAAAAAGAAATTAAATGAATTAGAATAGGCAAGGAGGAAACAAAACTATCACTCTTTGCAGATGATATATACTTCAAGAATACTAGAGAATCAACTCAAAAATTACTTGAAACAATTAACAACTTTAGCAAAGTAGCAGGATATAAAATAAATCCACATAAATCATCAGCATTTCTATACATGACCAAAAATGTCCAGTAGCAAAAGATAGAAAGAGAAATTCCATTTAAAGTAACAGTATATAATATAAAATACTTGGGAGTCTACTTGACAAGGCAAACCCAGGAACTCTATGAACACAACTATCAAAGACTCTTCACACAAATCAAATCAGAACTAAAGAATTGGAAAGATATCAATTGCTCATGGATAGGCAGAGCTAATATAGTAAAAATGACAATACTACCTAAATTAATTTACTTATTCAGTGCCATACCTGTCAGACTACCTAAAAATTATTTTATAGAGCTAGAAAAAATAATAACAAAATTCATCTGCAAAAACAAAAAATCAAGAATATCCAGGGAAATAATGAAAAAAAAAATCACAGGAAGGTGGGTTAGCGGCACCCGACCTGGAGCTTTACTATAAAGCGGCAGTCATCAAAACTATCTTGTACTGGCTAAAAAATAGAGTGGAGGATCAATGGAATAGGCTAGGCACAGGAAACTCAGTAGTAAATGACACTAGAAGCAGTGTTTGATAAACCCAAAGACTCCAGCTCCAGTGTATTATAAAATGCAAAATGGGTGCTTTTGATTACATTAAATTTTAAAATATTTGTACAAACAGAAGAAATGCATCCAAAATTAGAAAGGAGGCAGAAAGGGGGAAATATTTTTTTATGGCCAGTACTTCTGATACAGTCCTTAGTTCTAAAATATACAGTGAACTAAATCAATTTTTTAGAATCCAAGTCATTCCCCAATTGAGAAAAGGTCAAAGGATATGAACAGGCAGTTTTCTGATGAAGAAACCAAAGCTATTTATTCCCATATGAAAAAATGCTCTAAATCTCTAATGATTAGTGTGATGCAAATTAAAACAACTCTGAGGTACCACCTGACACCTATCAGCTTGGCTAAAATGACAAAAAAAGGGAAATAATAAATGTTGGAGAAGCTGTGGAAAAATTGGAACACTAATGCATTGTTGGTGGAGCTGTGAACTGATCCAACCATTCTGGAGAGCAATTTGGAACTATGCCCAAAGGGCGATAAAGCTGTGCATACCCTTTGACCCAGCAATACCACTTTTAGGTCTTTTTCCCAAAGAAATCATGGAAAGGGGAAAGGGACCCACATGTACAAAAATATTTATAGTTGCTCTTTACGTGGTAGCAAGGAACTGGAAGTTGAGGGGGTGCCCATCAATTGGGGAATGGCTGGACAAGTTGTGGTATATGAATAAAATGGAATACTATTGTGCTGTAAGAAATGATGAGCAGGAGGAGTTCAGAGAAACCTGGTTTGTCTTGAGTGGGCCGATGATGAGTGAGATAAGCAGAACCAGAAGAACATTGTACACTGTATCATCAACATTGAGTGTTGATCTACTGTGATGGACTATATTCTTCTCACCAATGCAATGGTACAGAAGAGTTCCAGGGAACTCATGACAGAAGAGCATCTCCAAATCCAGAAAAAACAAAAAGAACTGTGGAGTATAGATTCTGAATGAACCATACTATTTCTTTTGTTTTTGGTGCTAATGTTATTCTATTTTGAGGTTTTTTGTCATTGCTCTGATTTTTCTCTTATAACATGACTAATGCAGAAATATGTTTAATGTTATTATATGTATGTATATATATAAATATAACCTATATCAGATTACCTGCTGTCTAGGGGAGGGTGGGAGGGAGGGGAGGGAGGGAGAAAAATCTGAAATTGGAAAGCTTGTATAAAGAAAAGTTGAGAACTATCTTTATATGTAACGGGAAAAAATACTTTACTAATTAAAAATTTTTTTTTAATTAAAGATAAAAAATTTATGGGTATCCCCTCAATTTCCAATTCTTTGCCACCACAAAAAGAACATCTATAAATATTTTTGTACATATGGGTCCTTTTTCCTTTTAAATGATCTCTTTGTCATATAAACCTCATAGTGGTATTCCTACTCTTTCACTTATTTTCAATCTTTTCCTGTCAGCTGGTTCACTTCCTACTTCCTACAAACATGATCGACTCTCCCCTATCCTGAAAAAAAAAAAAAAAACATCAGTTATCATTCTATCCCTACTACCATCCTCTTTCTTCCCTCAGATTTCTTTCCCTGGCCATCTTCTCTTTTCCCCTTATAATACTTCAATTGGAGAACTCATCCACTCCCATAGATTTAATTACCATATCTTAGGAAATTATCCTCAACTCCTGATTACTTCTCAACCTTTATATCCAATCAGAAGCCAAGGTCTTTCAATTTCACCTTTGCAATAACCCCTTCTTTCCTCTGACATCATGGTATAGGCCATCATTACCTTATGCCTGGATTTTTTTTAATAGACTGCTAGTGGGTCTGTGTACGCCAAATCTCTTTCCAGTCCAAGCCATATACTATTCAGTAACTAAAGTGATTTTCATTAAAAACAAGTCCAAATATGTGACACCACTACTCATCTAGCTTCCCCAAAAAACTCCACTGGTTTCCAATTGCCTTTGGGATCAAATACAAAATTCTCTATTATACAAAGAACATGCTTCATAAGCTAGCCTCACATTACCTTTCCAATATTCTTATACCTTACTTTCTAACACATATTTCTGACCCAGTGACACTGTCCTCAGTTGTTCTAAAAACAAGACACTCCACCTCCCTACTACAAATATTTTTTTTCTGGCTGGCCTTTATGACTGGAATAATCTCCTTGCTATGCACAGACTACTGACCTCTCTGGCTTCTTTTGAGTCCCATGTAAAATCCAATTTTTTGCTGGAAAACTTACCAGCCCCTTTAAAATTGTAGTGCCTTCACTCTGTAAATTATTTCCTATTTATCCTGTATATAGCTTGCTTTGTATGTATTTCTTTGCATGTTGTCTCCCCAAACTAGGTTGTACACTTCCTGAGGGCAAGGACAGAGTTTGTCTTTATTTTATATTTTCTATTGCCAGGTGATTAGCACAGTGCATGGCATAGAAGTTGGCATTTAATAAATGTTTATTGATTGGGAACCAAATGAGATAATACATCTAAATATCTAAGTAAGCATGTTTCTTTGCTGGACACTGTGTTAAACACTTTACAATTATTATTTTATCTGATCTCAACAACAAACCTGGAAAGTGGGTGCTATTATTATCCACATTTTAGAGGTGATGAAACTGAAACAAACTGACATCAAGTCACTTATCCAATGTCACAAAACTAGTAAGACTACATTTTAATTCAGATCTTCCTGACTAAATGCATGATGTTCTGTCATTTGTACTACCTAGATTTCCCCTTATAAATGCCTGTTTCTTTCCTTCTGTATTTAACAGATTTTTTAAATACCAGAAAAATTAAGTAACTTGTTCAATGCCATACATCTACTAAGTGTCAAAGACTGAATTTGGGCTCAGGTTCCACTTCTCCAAATCTTTGGCCAACATAGTGATATCTCTAGTTTTATTCCTTACTATTCTGTCATTAAGCCCCGATTGTATTTTTTTCATGTCTCCCAAATGTGGTCTGCATTTTTAAAAGAAGTTTTTATAAAATTCAGCGCTGAGTCATAAAAGGTTTGGCTGCATTTCAGGGATATCTATTTTCAGGCATTCATTGGGGTATCTGGAGTGTTCAGAGAGGACTAGAAAATCTGATGTGAGGGCTTGCCAAAGCCATTTTAGGGCTGTTCATCTACCTTTCGTGTCCACCTAGTACTCAACTAAAACTTGTGGTCCTGAGGAATTGTAAGAGGAACAGTGGCCACACCCTGGTAAAAAATCAGGCTTGAAAATAAGCCAGAAACTTATTGGTTATTAGGGAGACATCTACTCCAAGAATGTGAAGACTTTTCCAAATGGAAGGGGAGGAAGAGAACAATTTGTTCTAATGGTGATGATGGTGGACTGAAACAGGCACTGTGGAGCACATAGAGCTTGGTCAGACATCAAAGATTCCAATATCATTCATTGTATCTTGGACCATTGCCAGTCATCCTGACTTTTGAATTGCCACTAAAATTTGATGACTGGAAGAGAGAATGAGGATAATGATTTTGTGCAACTTTGCTTCACTAAAATCTAAACAAAACTTAAGATATAACTGTAAGATGTCATTGATTCTCTTTGAAAGAAGGATGAACAACTTTAATTTGAAGAATGGGCTACACTTTCCATGAGAAGTGTGTAATTACAGTGTAGGTTGATTGTGTTGCAAGAGTAAATGGCAAAGTGTCACAAAATGGAGAAAATGAAGAATGCTTCAAGATTCATGGCAGTTTAGAATACAGTAGACCTTAGTGGAAAAGCAGTTGATGACCTTTTTTTTTTTTGCTTTGGTTTATTATTGGATTTAATACATAGCAAGGAACCTAAGTATTGCCTGCTTTAAGTTACAACCAGGAAGAAAGTGATTATCTGAATATAGACTTAGTCCGTCTTTTTGTTAAGTCAAGTCAGTATATACAATAATTGGGTCAGGCTGGGGACACTTTGTCCAGGTAATTTTCTATCAGATTCATAAATCTGTATCAGATATTGAAATCCTCTCTAACTTGAAAAGGAAGTGAAACAGTAATTAATTTGGAATTTAGTCCATAGCTTTATGATTTATTTTTGTCATAATTGCATGCTTTTCTGTTTTACAGTGGTATATAGGCTGAGTCTATTATCATGATGGACAATTGAATACATAAACTTGAATTTTTAAGAAGTCTCCAGTTTTGTTTTGTTTTGTTTTTAAACTAAGTAGGGTTAAATTAACACATAAAATATCATACACATATTCCTGTGCCAAGATGAATGAGTGAGGAAGCAACCCACTGAAGCTCTCCCAGATTGCCATTCCAAACTGACATAAAACTGCCTCCGAAGCATCCTAGGAGCAGGGAAACAGCTTACCAGCCTGGAAGGAAAGAACTATCTTACCTGGGTGGGAGGGAAGTGAGGTCCAGGAGCAGCAGCAGGAGTAGCAACTTCTGGTATCTCAACTGGGAGCCTTGGGCATGGATCTGAGTCTGGGGCATTCCATCAGTGAGGCTCTACCCATCTACAAACCAGCAGCACCCTGGACAGGTGAATAGTCTGGGCAGCATAGCAGGGACCCTCACCAGGTACCCCAAAGCTAACACAGATAAACAGGGAGACTTTGACCCCACTACTGACCAGTAGTGAAGCACATCCCAAGACTGGTCAACAGCAAGTTCCCACCCCTATGACCTACTAGCAGAGAGATGTTTTCCAGGGCAAACCAGCAAAAGGGACTCAGCAGATCACAACAAAAATCACCCTTCCAGTGCCTGCTAGCAGAGGGACTAGTTACCATAGCAAGACAGCAGCAGGACCTCCCCCCCTCCACCCACACACACACTTGGGTAGATTGGAAAAAAAATTACTCCTCCAGGGCCTACTAAGAGAAAGGTCCTGGTAACAGAGTAATCCAGCAGCAAGACACAACCCCTTGGGCAGGGAATCAAGATCACTCCTCCAGAAAGACTTTGCTAACTTTAGCAACCCAGCAAAAGCAAGCAGCTAAGCCCTGAAGCCCACTAAAAACCACCAATGAGACTCAGAGCCTCAGCATAAACCCTGGGACAGTTTAGGAAGAAAACCCAACTCAAATGAAAATATCAAGGCACAAAAATGAGAGAAAAAAATGAAAAAAATATTTGACTGTTGACAGTTACTCTGGTGATAGGAAAAAATCAAAGTAGGGGGCGGAGCCAAGATGGCGGAGAGGAAGCAGCAAGCTGCCTGAGCTCTCCTTCTGTTCCCTCAAAACGAACATTAAATCAAGCCTCTGGACGGATTCTGAAACTACAGAACCTGCAAAGAGACAGAGAGACACAGTCCTCCAACCAGAGATAATTTAGAAGACTTCAGGAAAAGGTCGGTCTGACTCGGGCAAAAGGGAGGCCCAGCGCAGGGCAGCAACCCAGCGCCGAGGGGGTCGGGGCAAATCAGCAGGAGCTGCGGGTCACAGCCGAACAACTGAGGCTCCCGGAACCTGGTTCAAAAATCTGGTGGCCAAGAAGGACAGTGGAAAAACTTACCTGTACTGGCCGAGAGGGCCACGAACGGCGGGATCAGACGCCGGGGTCTGGCGCCTGGCTGGCCGAGCACAATCAGACAGGAAGTGCAGGACAGGGGATCTCCACACACCATAAAGGCCTCAGAGTAAAAGCCCGGTCACACAGCACCTATACACCTGCACAAGAAGCCCAAAACAGGGACCCTGGTGCCCCCAGAGCAGACCTCAACTTAAAGAATAAATAAATAAGCTGCAATAATGAGTAAGAAGCAAAAAAGAGCCCTCTCCATTGAGAGCTTCTGTATCAATAGGGAAGAAGCCAACACAAACTCAGATGAGGACAATAGCCTCAAATTGTCTACATCTGAAGCCTCACAAGGGAAGGTGAATTGGTCTCAAGAACAAAAAGCCTTCCTGGAAGAGCTCAAAAAGGATTTTAAAAATCAATTGCAAGAGGTAGAAGAAAAAATGGGGAGAAAAATGAAAGCAACACAAAAAAACTATGAAAAAAGAATCAGCAGCTTAGAAAAGGAAGCTGAAGAAAACAAAGCCTTAAAAAATTCATTTGGCCAAACAGAAAAAAAGGTACATAATCTCACTGAAGAAAACAATACCTTAAAAAATTCACTTAGCCAAATGGAAAAAAAGGTGCATAATCTCACTGAAGAAAACAATGCCTTAAAAATTAAAGTGGGACAGTTGGAAGAAAAGGAATCCATGAGACACCAAGAATCGGTCAAGCAGAATAAAAAAAATGAAAAAATAGAAGAAAATGTGAAATACCTCATTGGAAAGACAACTGATCTGGAAAACAGATCGAGGAGAGACAATTTGAGAATCATTGGACTGCCTGAAAGCCATGACCAGAAAAAGAAACTAGATACCATATTCCAGGAAATTATTAAGGAGAACTGCCCTGATATCATAGAATCAGAGGATAAAATCATCATTGAAAGAATCCATCGATCACCTCCTGGAAGAGACCCCAAAAGGAAAACTCCAAGGAATATTGTAGCCAAATTCCAGAATTATCAGGTGAAGGAGAAAATACTCCAAGCAGCCAGAAAGAAGCAATTTAAATATCATGGAGCCACAGTCAGGATTGCTCAGGACCTGGCAGCTTCAACATTAAAGGACCGCAAGGCTTGGAATATGATATTCCGGAAGGCAAAGGAGATTGGATTGCAGCCGAGAATCTATTACCCAGCAAAAATGTGCATTTTCTTTCAGGGGAAAAGATGGACATTTAATGACATTGGGGACTTTCAATCTTTCCTGGTGAAAAGACCAGAACTGAATAGAAAATTTGATCTCAACATACAAGACTCAAGAGAAGTTTAAAAAGGTAAACAGAGGGGGGAAAAAAGTTACCCTATTAGGTTAAACTGTTTATATCCCTACACAGGAAGATAATACTCATAACTCTTAAGAACTGTAAATGTATTTGGGCAGAGAGAAGGACTTTATATAGAGGGGATAAATATAAATTGTCTTTGATGTGATGATACAAAAGAATTAAGGGGATAAAAAGGGAGTCTATGGGGAGGAGAGGAAAGGGGAGGTGGAATGGGATGAATTATATCATATGAAGAGGTGGAAAAAAACCTATTATAATAGAGGGAAAGAAAGGAGGGGGGAACATGGTTTCGACCCTATTCTCATTAGATTTGACTCAAAGAGGGAATAACATATACGTTCATTGGGATAAAGAAACTTAACTCACTCTTTAGGGAAACAAAAGGGAAAGGGAAAGGGGGGGACTGAGAAGGGAGGACAAAAGCAAGGGAGAAAAGGGTAAAGAAAAGAGAGGGGGGTGATAAAAAGGGAGGGCAGATTGGGGGAGGCAGGGGTAAGAAGTAAAACGTCGGTGAGGAGGAATAGGGTGAAAGAAGGGGGGAAAAGTACAAAGGGGGTAAATAGAATGGAGGGGAATAGACAGTCAGTAATAATAACTGTGAATGTGAATGGGATGAACTCTGCTATAAAACGGAAGCGAATTGCAGAGTGGATTAAAAACCAGAACCCTACAATATGCTGTTTACAAGAAACACATTTGAAGCAGAGAGATACACACAGAGTAAAGGTAAAAGGCTGGAGCAGAATATATTATGCCTCAGCTAAAGTAAAAAAGGCAGGGGTAGCAATCCTTATCTCAGACAAAGTGCAGGCAAAAATAGATCTCATTAAAAGAGATAAGGAAGGAAATTACATCTTACTTAAAGGTACTATAGATAATGAAGTAATATCAATATTGAATATGTATACGCCAAGTGGTATAGCATCCAAGTTCTTAGAGGAGAAGTTAAATGAGTTACAAGAGGAATTAGATAGTAATACTATACTAGTGGGGGATCTGAATCTCCCCCTCTCAGAATTAGATAAATCTAGCCAAAAAATAAATAAGAAAGAAGTGAAAGAGGTGAATAGATTACTAGAAAAGTTAGACATGATAGATGTCTGGAGAAAATTGAATGGGGATAGAAAGGAATATACCTTTTTCTCAGCAGTACATGTCACATTTTCAAAAATTGACCATGTATTAGGGCACAAAAACATCATAGTCAAATGTAGAAAGGCAGAAATAGTAAATGCATCCTTCTCAGATCATGATGCAATAAAAATTACATGTAAGAAAGAGCCAGGGAAAAGTAGAATGAAAATCAATTGGAAACTAAATAATTTCATTCTAAAGAATGAATGGGCCAAACAAGAAATCATAGAAACAATCAATAACTTTATCCAAGAGAATGACAATAATGAGACAACATACCAAAATCTATGGGATGCAGCCAAAGCAGTGCTTAGGGGAAAATTTATAGCTCTAAATGCTTACATGAATAAAAAAGAGAAAGAGGAGATTAATGAATTGGGCATGCAACTTAAAAAGCTAGAAAAAGAACAAATTAGAAATCCCCAATTAGACACTAAATTAGAGATCCTGAAAATTAAAGGAGAAATCAATAAGATTGAAAGCAAAAAAACTATAGAACTAATCAATAAAACTAAGAGCTGGTTTTATGAAAAAACCAATAAAATAGATAAAATACTGGTTAATTTGATTAAAAAAAAGAAAGAAGAAAACCAAATTACCAGTATCAAAAATGAAAAGGGTGATGTTACCACCAATGAAGTGGAAATTAAAGCAATAATTAGGAAATATTTTGCCCAACTGTATGCCAATAAATTTGACAATCTAAATGAAATGGATGAATATTTACAAAAATACAAACTGCCCAGGTTAACTGAAGAGGAAATAAAATCCTTAAATAAACCCATATTAGAAAAAGAAATTGAACAAGCTATTAATGAACTCCCTAAGAAAAAATCCCCAGGGCCAGATGGGTTTACGGGTGAATTTTACCAAACATTTAAAGAACAATTAATTCCAATATTATACAAATTATTTGGAAAAATAGGTGAAGAAGGAGTTCTACCAAATTCGTTTTATGACACAAATATGGTGGTGATACCAAAACCAGGCAAAGCAAAAACAGAGAAAGAAAATTATAGACCAATCTCCCTAATGAATATTGATGCTAAAATCTTAAATAAGATATTAGCAAGGAGATTACAGCAAGTGATCACCAGGATAATACACTATGACCAGGTGGGATTTATACCAGGAATGCAGGGCTGGTTCAACATTAGGAAAACTATTAACATAATCAACCACATCAATAAGAAAACCAACCAAAATCATATGATTATCTCAATAGATGCAGAGAAAGCTTTTGACAAAGTACAGCACCCATTCCTAATAAAAACACTAGAGAGTTTAGGAATAGGGGGAGCTTTCCTTAGAATAATAAACAGTATCTACCTAAAGCCATCAGCAAGTATTATATGCAATGGAGATAAATTAGAGGCCTTCCCAATAAGATCAGGGGTGAAACAGGGATGTCCATTATCACCCCTATTATTTAATATTGTCCTAGAAATGTTAGCTTTAGCAATCAGAGAAGAGAAAGGAATTAAAGGAATTAGAATAGGCAAGGAGGAAACAAAACTATCACTCTTTGCAGATGATATGATGGTATACTTAAGGAATCCTCGAGAATCAAGTCAAAATTACTTGAAACAATTAACAACTTTAGCAAAGTAGCAGGATATAAAATAAATCCACATAAATCATCAGCATTTCTATACATGACCAACAAAGTCCAGCAGCAAGAGATAGAAAGAGAAATTCCATTTAAAGTAACGGTAGGTAATATAAAATACTTGGGAGTCTACTTGCCAAGACAAACCCAGGAACTCTATGAACACAACTACCAAATACTCTTCACACAAATCAAATCAGATCTAAATAATTGGAAAGATATCAATTGCTCATGGATAGGCAGAGCTAATATAGTAAAAATGACAATACTGCCTAAATTAATTTACTTATTCAGTGCCATACCAATCAGGCTACCTAAAAATTATTTTATACAGCTAGAAAAAATAATAACAAAATTCATCTGGAAAAACAAAAAATCAAGAATATCCAGGGAAATAATGAAAAAAAATTCACAGGAAGGTGGGTTAGCGGTACCCTACCTGGAGCTTTACTATAAAGCGGCAGTCATCAAAACTATCTGGTACTGGCTAAAAAATAGAGTGGTAGATCAATGGAATAGGCTAGGCTCAGGAAATGCAGTAGTAAATGACACTAGTAATGTAGTGTTTGATAAACCCAAAGACTCCAGCTTCTGGGATAGGAACTCAGTATTTGACAAAAACTGCTGGGAAAACTGGAAGATAGTATGGCAGAAATTAGGCTTAGACCAACATCTTACACCTTATACTAAAATAAGGTCAAAATGGATACATGATTTAGACATAAGAGGTGATACCATAGGTAAATTAGGAGAGAAAGGAATAGTGTACCTATCAGATCTTTGGAAAGGAGAACAGTTTTTGACCAAACATGAGATAGAGTATATTATAAAATGCAAAGTGGATGATTTTGATTATATTAAATTAAAAAATTTTTGTACAAACAGAAGCAATGCATCCAAAATTAGAAGGGAAGCAGAAAGCTGGGAAACAATTTTTGAGGCCAGTGCTTCTGATAAAGGTCTCATCTCTAAAATATATAGGGAATTAAATCAAATTTATAAGAATCCAAGTCATTCCCCAATTGAGAAATGGTCAAAGGATATGAACAGGCAGTTTTCTGATGAAGAAACCAAAGCTATCTATTCCCATATGAAAAAATGCTCTAAATCTCTAATGATTAGAGAGATGCAAATTAAAACAACTCTGAGGTACCACCTGACACCTATCAGATTGGCTAAAATGACAAAAAAGGAAGATAATTAATGTTGGAGAGGCTGTGGGAAAATTGGAACACTAATGCATTGTTGGTGGAGCTGTGAGCTAATCCAACCATTCTGGAGAGTGATTTGGAATTATGCCCAAAGGGCGATAAAGCTGTGCATACCCTTTGACCCAGCAATCCCATTTTTAGGTCTTTTGCCCAAAGAAATCATGGAAGGGGGAAAGGGACCCACATGTACAAAAATATTTATAGCTGCTCTTTACGTGGTAGCAAGGAATTGGAAGTTGAGGGGGTGCCCATCAATTGGGGAATGGCTGGACAAGTTGTGGTATATGAATACAATGGAATACTATTGTGCTGTAAGAAATGATGAGCAGGAAGAGTTCAGAGAAACCTGGAGGGTCTTACGTGAGCTGATGATGAGTGAGATGAGCAGAACCAGAAGAACATTGTACACAGTATCATCAACATTGAGTGTTGACCTACTGTGATGGACTATATTCTTCTCACCAATGCAATGGTACAGAAGAGTTCCAGGGAACTCATGATAGAAGAGGATCTCCAAATCCAAGAAAAAAAAAGAAAGAAAGAACTGTGGAGTATAGATGCTGATTGAACCATATTATTTCTTTTGTTTTGGGTGCTGTTGTTTTTTTTTTTCTATTTTGAGGTTTTGCATCACTGCTCTGATTCTTTCTCTTGTAACAGGATTAATGCAGAAATAGGATTAATGTTATTATGTGTATATATATGTGTGTGTATATATATATCTATATGTATATGTATAGATATATATAGATATAACCTATATCAGATTACCTGCTGTCTAGGGGAGGGGGGAGGGAGGGGAGGGAGGGAGGGAGAAAAATCTGAAAGTGTAAAGCATGTATAAACAAAAGTTGAGAACTATCTTTACATGTAACGGAAAAAATAAAATATCTCAAAAAAAAAAATCAAAGTAAAAACATAGAGGACAATAGTAACAAAATGGCCACAGGGGAGGCGTCAAAGACAACTGCAAATTGGTCTCAGGCTGAAAAAGAATTCCAGGGAGAGTTTAAAAAGGACTTTAAAAATCAAATTAGAGAAGTAGAAGAAAAATTGGGGAATGAAATAAAAATAATGTAAGAGAACCATGAAAAAGAAATATAAAAATTAACTGAGAAAAATACCTACCTAAAAACAGATCTAGCCAAATGGAAAAGGAAGTACAAATTTCAAGGAAGAAAAGAATTCTTTAAAAAGTAACATTGCACAAATGGAAAATACCGACTCTTTGAGACACCAAGATATAATAAAACAAAATCAAAAAAGTAAACAAAAAATAGAAGAAAATGTAAAATTTCTCATTGTAAAAACAACTGACTTTAAGAAAGGTACAGGAGAAATAATATAAGAATTATTGGACTGCCTGAAAGCCATGAACCCCCTCTACAAAAAAACCCAAACAAACAAAGAAACAAAAAAAAAAAGCCTGGACAGTATGTTTCAATAAATTATCAAAGAAAACTTCCCTGAAATATTAGAACTATTGGGCAAAGTAAAAATTGAAAGAATCCACCAATCACTGCCTGAAAGAGATACCAAAATGGAAACTCCCAGCAACATCATAACCAAATTTCAATGGTCACAGAGCAAAGAAAAAGTATTGCAAGCAGCCAAAAAGAAACAATTTAAATACTGTGGGAGCTACAGTCAGAACTACACAAGATTTGGCAGCTTCCACATTAAAGAATTGCAGGGCTTGGAATATAGTATACCGCAAGGCAAAGCAGTTAGGTATACAACCAAGAATCACCTACTCCAAAAAAATTGAATATATTTTTTTCAGGGGAAAAATGAATATTTAACAAAATAGGACACTTTCAAGCATTTCTCATTAAAAGGCCAGACTTGAATAAAAAACCTCCAAATATAAGACTAAACAGAAACATAAAAAGAAACAAGAAAGAAAAACTGTAAGAAATGTAATAAGGTCTAACTGTTTCTAGTTCTATATAAAATAAGTTTTGTAAGTCTTAATAACTTTATTATAAGAGCAATTATTAGATTATAGGAGTATATGTAAAGAATATGTCATCATAAGGTAAAATTTAAGGGATGATAATACCTGTAAGTCTTAATATTAATAATTAGAAGTATTAAATGTACACAGAGGGTGTGGTCATGAAATGACATTGATATAACAACACCCCAGAAAACAAAATAAAGGGATAAAAAGAAATTGTATGGATGAAAGAGGGGAGTTTTGGATGGGGTAAATTTCTGCTCCCCCAAACACACACACAAAGAGGCATAAAATAACTGTCATAATGGAGGGGAAGATGGGAGGCATGGGCAAAGATTAAACTTTGCTCTCATCAAAGTTTGTTCAAAGAGGGAATACCAAACACCCTCAATTGGATATGGAAATCTATCTTACCCTATAAAGAAGTTTAAAAAGGGATGATGAAAATAGAAGGGGAGGAGGGACTGATACAAGGTAGAGATTTTAAGGAAGGCAGTTGTCGTAAGTAAAATACTTGTGAGAAGGGAGAAGGTGGGAGGTCAGAGTGGATAAAGAGGTGAGAAAAAGCATGGAGAGAAATAAACAGTTAGTTATCATAACTATAGATGTGAATGGAATGAACTCACCCATTAAATGGAAGCAGATAGCAGAATGGATTAAAAAACCAAAATCCTACAATATGTTGTTTACAATAAACACATTTGAAGCAGAGAGATACACACAGGGTACATGTAAGGGGCTAGAACAGAATCTATTTTGCTTCAGCTGAAGCAAAGAAAGAAGGGGTAGCAATTATGATTTTAGACAAAGCAAAAGCAAAAATAGAACTAGTTAAAAGAGATAAGGAAGGAAACTATCTTACTGAAAGGTTCCATAGACAATGAAGTCATATCAATACTTAACATATATGCACCAAATTATATAGCATCTAAATTTTTGAAGGAGAAGATGAATGAGTTACAGGAGGAAACAGAAAATAAAACTATCCAAGTTTAGGACCTTAAACTTCCCCAATCAGAACTTGATAAATCTAACCAAAAAACAAATAAGAAACAAGTTAGGAATTGAAAACAATTCTTGAAAAGTTGGATATGATAGATCTCTGGGAAAAAATTGAATGGGAATAGAAAGGAATATACCTCCTTCTTCTCAGTGGTACATCGGAGCTACATGAAAATTGACGATGTATTTAGCCATAAAAACCTTCAACCAGATACAGAAAAGTAGAAACAGTAATGTAAGGAATTAATTGTGATTTGGGGTTTTCATAACACTATCTTTGCTTTATTATGGCCAAACTAAAAAATGTAAGCTTAAAAGCCTAAGAGAGGATTGGTGTGTACTTTGAGAGATAATTGAACAAAGAGGAAATCTGACCACAGGGAACATTTATTGAAACTTTGTAACTAGCCTTTCTCTAAGAGCTTTCCCACACCCACTTGTGTCTAGCTGGATTGTGATGGGGACAGCCCATGTGGGTGTGCTGAGCCAATTGGAGGCTCAGCATAGCTAAGAACCATCCCTGCCTGGGACATCTAAGTGGTACAGTGGATAAAGCATTAGCCCTGGATTCAGGAGTACCTGAGTTCAAATCCAGCTTCAGACACTTGACACTTACTACCTGTGTGACTCTGGGCAAGTCACTTAACCCCCATTGCCCTGCAAAAAAAAAAAAAAAGGAACCACCCCTCCCATTGCCTGTGAAAAAATCAGCTAGATTCCATTGAGATTCAGTTAGGGGAAGTTAGGGGGATGAAGAAGAAGTTAAAAAGGAGTTAGTTAGAGACTGTTCCGAGGGAAATGGAGAAGGAAGACAGACATTTAAGAGGAGCTGCTGGTGTTTGACCTTTGGACAAAAACGGAAGAGACTGCACAGCTGATTATCCTTAAAGCTACAGATTTCAGGTGTGGTGAGGTTTTTGTTTGTTTGTTTGTTTGTTTTTATTAAGCAAAGCTCTTTGGAGCTAGCTGGGCTGGAGGCAGGTTCTGGTACCTGGGGCCTTTTTACCCCAGAGAAGTATACATTGTTTTTAGTTCTATTAATCTCACTTGTGTGATTCAGATAGCATTTTAAACTTGTTCCCATTAATAAACCTTTTTGTTTTTGAAAGAGGCTGTTTCCTTTCTTACACCAATATTAAGGTGAACCACCTAATTAACTTTTCCCATTATTTAATTTGGCCCTTACAGTAAACGCATGCTTTTCAGATCATAATGCAAGAAAAATTACATTCAGTAATGGACAATCAAAAGAGAGATGAAAAGCCAATTGGGAATTAAATAATTTGATCCTAAAAAACAAACAAACAAAAAACAAGTGGGTCAAAGATCAAATCATAGAAACAATTGATGATGTTGTTAAAGCAAACAACAATGATAAGACAACATATCAAAATGTTTGGGATGCAGCCAAAGCAGTTCTTAGGAGAAAATTTATATCCCTAACTGCTTACATCAATAACATAGAGAAAAAGCAGATCCATGATTTGGGCATGAAACTAAAAAACTAGAAAATGAACAAATTACAATTCCCTAACAAAACACCAAATTGGAAATCCTGAAAATCAAAGGAGAGATTAATAAAAATGAAAGTAAGAAAACTATTGAATTAATAAATAAAACTAAAATCTGGTTTTATGAAAAAAATAAAATAGACAAAGCATTGGTTAATTTGATCAAAAAATGAAAGAAAACCAAATTAACAAATGAAAGGGGTGAGCTCACCATCAATGAAGAGGAAATTGAGACAATTATTAGGAACTATTTTGCCCAATTATATGCCAATAAATTTGACAATCTAAATGAAATGGATGAATATCTACAAAAATATAAATTACCTTAAAAAACAAAAACAAAAACAAGAACACAAACAAAATATATTTATATGTATGTATGTATATTACCCACTTTAGCAGAAGAAGAAACAAAATATTTAGATAGCCCAATTTTAGAAAAAGAAATTGAAGCCATTAATGAACTTCCTAAGAAAAAGTCCCCAGGACCAGATGGACTGACAAGTGAATTCTACCAAACAATTAAGAAACTACTAATCCCAATACTATATAAATTATTTTTTAAATAATTGAAGAAGGGGTCCTGCCAAATTCCTTTTATGAGACAAATATCATGCCAATACCCAAACCAGGAAGAGCCAAAGCAGAGAAAGAATATTTTAGACCAATCTCACTAATAAATATTGATGCAAAAATTTTAAATAAAATACCAGAAAAAAGATTATAGAAATATATCACAAAGATCATACACTATGAACAGGTGGGATTTATACCAGGAATGCAGGGCTGATTCAATATTAGGAAAACTATCAGCATAATTGAGCATATCAATACAAAAGCAACAGAAATCATATTGTCTCAATACATGCAGAAAAGGTATTTGACAAAAAAGAGCACCCATTACTATTAAAAACATTAGAGAGGATAGGAATAAAAGGTGCTTACCTTAAAATGATAAGTACTATTTATCTATAACCTTCAGTAAGCATGATCTGTAGTGGGGATAACCTAAAAGCCTTCTCAATACAATCAGTGGTGAAGCAAGAATGCCCATTATCATTATTATTATTATTATTATTATTAGGCAATTAGAGTTAAATGACTTGCCCAGGGTCACACAGCTAGTAAATGTCATCACCTCTATTATTTAATATTGTATTAGAAATGTTAGCTATAGCAGTAAGAGAAGAAAAAGAAATTAAAGGAATTAGACTAGGCAATGAGGAAACAAATCTATCACTCTTTGCAGATGATATGATATTATCCTTAGAAAGTCCTAGTGAATCAACTAAAAAGCTACTTGAAATCATCAAAAACTTTTGCAAAGTGTCAGGATACAAAACCCACATAAATCATCTGCATTTCTATATATTACCAACAAAGTCCATCAACAATCCTACATAAGTTAATTTATTTATTTGGTGCTATCAAACTATCAAACAATCAAAAATATTTTATAGAGTTAGAAAAAATAATAAAATTCATCTAGGAAAAAATTTCAAGGATATCATAGAAATTAATGAAAAAAAATATATAAAAGAAGGTGGAAGGTGGTCTAGCAGTACCAGATCTCAAACTGTAATATCAAACAGTAATTATCAAAACAATCTGGTACTGGCTGTGAGATTCAAAATTGGATATATGGAGCATTAATTTCCCCCTTTAAATTTTTCCTTTTATGTATATATGTATATATATATATCTCCCAGGCTAATAAGAAAAGGTGCCTCTGAGCTTTAATCTGGGAGCGATTAGTTTTTATTGTTTGGGAATTAATTAGGCAAAAAAGGTGAAACCAATTAGGGAAATAAGGGAGTAGAAATACAGATGAATAGTCTTAGGTCTAAGCTTAGTCTATTCAATCCTAGAGATTAAGCTGGTTTAAAGGAATTTAGGATTTTCCATTATAACACTCACCAAATCCCAAACAGGCCGCGAACCAGCACACTCAAGACCAAACACCAAACACGTGCCTCTGAAGTCTTCTCACCAAAGTGCTGCCATGGCTAATTTAACAGGCAGAGAGAGTGAACTTCCATTTCTGACCTCACTTTTAAGTTGGTTTCCCGGAAGTTCCTCATGTGTTCCTCCCCAAAAGGAGAGGTCCTTCAAAAGCTGCTTTAATAGCATGCACAGTCTTTCAAATGATTCAGCTAAAACGTCCAATATTAATCTTTACCACAAATAATTTTTACCACATGGTTAAGAAACAGAGAGGTAGGAGGCAGCTAGATGGTGCAGTGGATAAAGGCACTGGCCCTGGATTCAGGAGTACCTGAGTTCAAATCCAGCCTCAGACACTTGACACTTACTAGCTGTGTGACCATGGGCAAGTCACTTAACCCCCATTGCCCTGAAAAAAAAAAAGAAACAGAGAGGTAGATCAGTGAAATAGAATAGGTAGAAATTACACTAGAATAAATGAATAAATGAATAAAGTAGTTTTATATATGATATACGATAAACCCACAAATCCAAGTTTTTGGGAAAAAAAATCATTATTTGACAAAAAACTGCTAGGAAAACTGGAAAACAGTATGATAGAAACTAGGTATAGACAAACATTTCACACTATATACTAAAATAATGTCAAAATGGGTATATTATTTACACATTAAAGATGATATCATAAGATAATTAAGGGAGTATGGAATTGTTTATCTGTCAGATTTATGGGCAGGGGAAGGATTTAGAATGAAAGAAGATAAACAGAATAAAAATAAAAATAAAATGTCATTTTGATTATATAAAAAACTTTTGCACAAACAAAACTAATGTAACGAAGATTACAAGGGAAGTAGAAAGCTGGGAAAGAATTTTTCAAACAAATATCTCTGATAAAGGCCTCGTTTCATAAATATATAGAAAACTGAGTCTAATTTTAAAAATGCAAGTCATTCTGCATTTGATAAATGCTCAAAGGATATGAACAGGCAGTTTTCAGGCAAAGAAATCAAAGATGTCTATAATCATATGAGAAATGCTCTAGATCATTATTGATCAGAGAAATGCAAATTAAACCAACCCTGAGGTATCACCTCACACCTATCAGAGTGGAAAATATAACAAAAATGGAAAATTTCGGATGTTGGAGGGGATATGGGAAAGCTGGGATGCTAATCTACTGTTGGTGGAATATTGAAAAAATCCAATCCTTCTGCAGAGCAGCATTCTCAAGAGTCCAAAGAGCTATAGAACTGTGTATACCCTTTGATCCACCAATACCACTGCTAGGTTTATATTCCAAAGACATCACCAAAAAGAGAAAAAGTCCTATTTGTACAAAAATATTGCTAGCAGCACTTTTTGTGGTGGCTGAGAATTGGAAATCAAATGAGTAACCATCAATTGGGCAATGGCTAAACAAACTGTGGTGCATGATGGTGATGGAATATTATTGTGCAATAAGAAATGACAAGCAGGATGACTTTAAAAAGGCCAGGAAAGACATGTATGAAATGATGTATTGTGAAGTGAACAGAACCTAGAGAACATTATACACAGAGACAGCAATATTGTTTGATGAAGAACTGTGAATGACTTGACTATTCTCAACAATTCAATGATCCAAGCCAATCCCAAATGACTATAGATGAAACAAATGATCTTCCTCCAAATAAAGAACTGATATTGATGGAATAGACTGAAACATTCTATTTTTCACTTTCTTTCATTTTTTTCCCTTTTAATCAAGTTTTTGAAGGGGGGAGGGGAGAGAGGGAAAGAGGGATACAAATTGGAACCCCAAACTATAAATAATAATGTTTATTATTTTTAAAATATCATGCACATGCAATGCACACATATATTATGTACATATATATATGTGTGTGTGTGTGTATACATACATATAGGTATGTAAACACCAAGTTCCCCCCAAATGAAGTATTTGATGAGCCATATACTAATAAATACCTCAATTTTCAGGAAAATTTCACCAACCATGAAAATTTAAAAATTTCTTTAAGTATCTTTATATAAATGGAAAACATATTTTTTGTAATTATAAAATATTAACATACCTCAAGACTGCATAGAAGGTAGAATTTTATTACAAATTGGTAATTAAAAACAAATGAAGACATGGAGAGATTAAATCACTTTCCAAAGTAACATAGCTAGTAACTATTTGAATCTGGATAGAAATTCAGGGCTTTCTGACTTCAAGTTCCATGCTCTATACCATCTAGGTTAACTATTTTCAGCCACCCCCATGCCCATACCATGACTACCAACAACAACAATAATATACATATGCAAATACAGGAAGAGAGAATTTAAACCTCAAGGACTGGCCTATGTGTTCTCCAGTCTTTCTGTTTAGGGAATGACATATCTAAATTCCATTAAGAGAGGTTTGTATGGGTTTATACAATATATATATCAACATATACATACACATACATGAAAAAATACAAAGAGAAAGAGATAGTCTTAGAATATCTTATAGTTCACTCAAGATGAGTGAACATTAAGCCAAGGAAATAAATAATAATAATAATAATATCATGTGATATGGTTAGAAAAAAACAAAAACAAAAAAACCCTAATGTCTAGAACAGAACACAAGAGGGAATAGTTTTATTGTACACTTCCCTTGAATAGTTTTCTGTTTTGGAAATCAAATTCACATGGCAAAGTGACCAGGTTGATGATAGGGCTGAAGCACATATACCATGATAATAAAATTCAAAGAAATATTATGTGTGGTCTGGAGAAGAAAATTTTAATTTTGAAGCAGAGAATGGGATGATGATATACTCACTAACTTTAAGTGTTCGGAGAGCCATAAGGTATAACAGCAATTAAGTGTCTTGTTCATAATGAACAGAACTGTGAGCCACATTATAGAAATTTTAGAAGCAAATTCTAACTCAAAATATGGGGAAAAATAAATATCACTGAAACAATTAGATGTTTTTAAAAGAAGTTTGACATTCTTTTGGCTCCATCTCCCTACTAATATTAAAAAAAAAGGTAGATGTACACTTTGGGAACATGACATAAGGAATAAAGATCTCTTGATAGATAGATTTACATGTATAGATATATGCATATATGTACAAATATATGAATGTATATGTGTGTGTATGAATGTAATTTGTTCAATAAAAGTCATGATTAAATACAGAAGCAAAGAAGTTTAGAGTTTGAAGAGTATAAGTCATTTAGTCTTTAAGAATCTTAATCTCATTCTCCTATACAAATAATAAAGAATTTGTTTTTCCTTGAAACTTACTACTCCCTGATATAGCTTCTTTCACTTTAATATAGTTCTAATTATTTAGCAAGCTTTTCCTTACTACACCACATACTATAGCACATTTTCCTATTTTGCTTCTTTCTCTGAATTGACAGCTATCGCAGCCATTATTATGTTGTGTAATTCTTAACCTTTCTAAAATTTTGCCATATCTACTCATTTTTCTCCTCCACTAATGATAAAGACTTTTTATGTACATGATATCAAGAACATAATAGGTATTCAAGAAATATTTTAGCTGTGTTTTTTTATATATCTATGATTTTATGTAACCCCTCCCCATCAAGGATATACAGATAAATTGTTATTTCCTGATAGTTGTTGACAGGCAAGAGTTAAAAACGTGATTCACCCAGATTCTTCTTTTTTCCTCCAGATGTCAAAATATGCTAACATTTTGAAATGTGAAACCTTTAATATTATAATTAAGGGTTTAAAATCTCAAAATCAAAAAGCAGTTGAATTGAAATATATTTAGCTCAACTTCTTAAATAAATATTTTCAACAATATATCTAAATGGATTTAAATGGAATTATTTTGTAATTGAGTGATTGCTGTGAAAAGAACTATATTATTGACTAAAAGTGGTTCCAACTGGGCTTTATTCAAGTTTAGGTGATATTCATTTGACATATTTTGTGGGAATTTTTTTTTTTATTAGAGAAATGTCTTTGTCAACATGATTTTGAAAATAATTGGTAGGAAGGTGAAAAATCCAGACCAAATTCAACACCCATAAAATTGTCATTTCTTATTGTCCTATTAAGTATAATATTTTAACTTTTAAATATATAGATAAGTTGATTTATGGCTTTGCTGATTGAATCTCAATTGAACTGAACCAATCAGTTGTTTTTAAGTTGAAATATGTATAGCAAAAAAAAATGTGTTTATCAATCTCTTAATAAGATATAAAACCTAAAAGAAGCATATTAGTGATACTGCTGGCTTAAACATGTTAGAGTATACTGAAATGTTAATATATGGAAATTGACCAAATATGGGAAACAATACATCTAAAGTACATTTACCTTATATTACCTAATGTAATTTTTTTTGTGTGTGTGTGAGGCAATTGGGGTTTAGTGACTTGTCCAAGGTCACACAGCTAGTAAGTGTCAAAAGTCAAATTTGAACTCAGGTCTTCCTGAATCCAGGGCTAGTATTCTATCCACTGAGCCACCTAGCTGCCCCAACCTTATATTACCTAATGTAATTTAAACCTGAATCTGGATTTTGAAAGTAACCAGGGTTTTAGCTTTTTAACTTTTGGAGTCTTAATTCAGGTCATAGTTTATGCCTCATTTCTTTCTTCCTTCCTTTCTTCCTTTCTTTCTTTCTTTCTTTCTTTCTTTCTTTCTTTCTTTCTTTCTTTCTTTCTTTCTTTCTTTCTTTCTTTCTCTCTCTCTCCCTCCCTCCCTCCCTCCCTCCCTCTCTCTCTCTCTCTCTCTCTCTCTCTCTCTCTCTCTCTCTCTCTCTCTCCCTCTCTCTCTCTCTTTATTTCTTTCTTTCTTTTTTTTTTGGGTGAGGCAATTGGGGTTAAGTGACTTGGCCAGGGTAACACAGCTAGTAAGTTTCAAGGGTCTGAAGCCAGATTTGAATTTAGGTCCTCCTGAATCCAGGGCTAGTGCTCTATCCTCTGTTTTACCTAGCTGCCCTCATGCCTCATTTTTTTTTTAAGTGAGGCAATTGGGGTTAAGTGACTTGCCCAGGGTCACACAGCTAGTAACTGTTAAGTGTCTGAGGCCGGATCTGAACTCAGGTACTCCTGACTCCAGGGCCGGTGCTCTATCCACTGCGCCATCTAGCTGCCCCCACATGCCTCATTTCTAATGTTAGTTTCCATGGTTTAATTTGAAGTGTGCCAATCCTTAACTTTACATAATAAATTCAATTACTAAAAAGGTTTTGACTAGCTAGTGATATATTAAACATTCTCAGGTAAGTAGGATTCAATTTAATATTTCAGAAGAGTCATATATAACTACCCTGGTTCTGTAGAGAATATACTAATTTAGTTGACTGTTTACTTCCTACTTAATATATAGTTTGTTTGGGTTTAAAAGATAGAGTAGATGGCAGATCCCAAATTAACATTAATGGTTTCACATTACCAAAATAGTAGAATACTACAGGGATCTTTGCTTGACCCTGTACTATTTAATATTTTAATCAATGAATTGAATAAAAGCATTCGTAGTTGGTATGCCCATAGGTTTTGCAAATGACAAAAGATTTGGACGGATAGCTTATTATTATCAGAATCTAAGTGAAACTTTATGCAAGCTATATTTTCTTTTATTATGACACAGTTCAATTCTAAGAAAATAAGTTTATAAGTAAAGAAAAATTTTTCAAAAAGATGAAAAATCATGTAAAATACTGTCCATATTATACATGAACATTTTGCTACTAGAGAACAGTAGGAAAAGATTTTTGTTGACTAAGAATTCTCCACAAGGGGAATTAAGAAAATATTTTCATGGGGGCAGCTAGATGGCACAGTGGATAAACCTGGATTCAGGAGGACCTGAGTTCAAATCCAGCCTGACAGTTGACACTTACTAGGTGTGTGACCTTGGGCAAGTCACTTAACCCTCATTGCCCCACAAAAAAGAAAGAAAAAGAAAGAAAGAAAGAAAGAAAGAAAGAAAGAAAGAAAGAAAGAAAGAAAGAAAGAAAGAAAGAAAGAAAGAAGGAAAGAAGGAAAGAAGGAAAGAAAGAAAGAAAATATTTTCAAATGATATTTTGGCAGTTTTGAATGAAAGAGGAACTAAAGCACATTATAAAGACTCAAAGATACTAGTAAAAGCTGTGGCATGAGGATTTGTCTGTATGTAAATATTTTAATTTTACAAAGTAGGATACAAAACACCTCATAGCCTAGTTACAGAGGAAAGGCAGGGAATAACCTAGATTCTCTTACATTCATCTCCAAACAACATTAAAATCATTCCACAAAATGATTCTATATCTATAAAACTAAGAAAAGGATAGGGTGAAACAATTTTACAGCCAGACAACTTAAAGGTTCAAAAGGAAAAATGTCTCATTGGATTTGCAGTGTAGCACAGGTCAGCACAGGTGATGTCTTAGCAAGCTAGCATCATGCCTCACCCCATCTAGCCAGGAAAGGCCTTGGGGGCAAGTGAATAAGCTACAGTTACTTTAAGAGCTCTTAGCCTACATATATTAAAGGGATCAGACAACTGGTCAGAAGGAGCTTACAGGGAACATTTTGCTAGGATAAGGTATAGAACTGTTTTACATTGCTGTATGGGGATCTGGGTTAGAGGCCCAGGTCACAGCCCCAGGGTGAGGAGGAGCCCTAGCACATTAGACTGTATTCCTGGGTACATTTCCATAACCCAAAAGAGTATTAGTGGTGGCTCACCAAACAGAGCACAGGCCAAAAGAACAGTGACCATACATCTCCTTAGATCATATCAGCTTGGAAGAACTGAAAAATCATAATTCCCCCAGGATTAGCTTTGAAAGCAGGAGCAAGAAAAACATGTAGTTTGGTACAGTGCCTTCCCTAAGTGAGTACAAAGCCCAACCTTAACATATAGTTTAAAGCCAATTAATAACCTGAATAATAGGGTTCAGGGGGATATCCTGAGCAAAGAAATTTATTTTGGCAACAGGGAAAATCAAAACAAACTTAGAAGGGGACAGCATGTCAAAATGACTACACTGTCAAAGTGGCTACATGCAGTCTCAAAGAAAAATATGAATTGATATCAGGATGAAAAATAATTCCTGAAAGAGTTAAAAAAAGAAATGCAAAGTGGGCAGCTGGGGGGTGCAATAGATAAAGCACTGGCCCCGGATTCAGGAGGTCCTGAGTTCAAATCAGGGCTCAGACTCTTGACACTAGCTGTGTGACACTGGGCAAGTCACTTAACCCTCATTGTCCCACAAACAAACAAATAAATGAATGAATGAATAAAAATAAAACTCAAAGTCAAATAATAGATGCAGAAGACAATTTGGGGAAAAAATTATAGTGATGCAAGAGAATTATGGAAAAAAGAAATCAATAGCTTGTATTTTTTTTAATTAATAAATTATTTTATTTTTTTCCCCTTACATGTAAAGATAGGTCTCTGGCAGCTAGATGGTGCAGTGGTAAAGCACCGGCCCTAGATTCAGGAGTACCTGAGTTCAATTCCGGCCTCAGACACTTGACACTTACTAGCTGTGTGACCCTGGGCAAGTCACTTAACCCTCATTGCCCTAAAAAAAAAAAAAGATATGTCTCACTTCTTGTTTATACAAGCTTTCCAATTTGAGATTTTTTTCCGCCCTCCCTTCCCTCCCCCGTTCCCTAGACAGCAGGTAATCTGACATAGGTTATATATATATATATATATATATATATATATATATATATATATACACAAAATAACATTAAACATATTTCTGCAATAGTCATGTTATAAGAGAAAAATCAGAGCAATGACAAAAAACCTCAAAAGAGAAAAACATCAGCACCAAAAACAAAAGAAATACTAGGGTTCCTTCAGCATCTATACTCCACAGTTCTTTTTCTTTTTTTTTCCAGGATTTGGAGAACCTGTTCTATCATGAGTTCCCTGGAGCTCTTCTGTACCATTGCTTTGGTGAGAAGAATACAGTCCATCACAGTAGATCAATACTCAATGTTGATGATACTGTGTACAATGTTCTTCTGGTTCTGCTTATCTCACTCATCATCATCCCACTCAAGCAAGACAAGCCTGGTTTCTCTGAACTCCTCCTGCTCATCATTTCTTACAGCACAATAGTATTCCCTTGTATTCATATACCACAACTTGTCCAGCCATTCCCCAATTGATGGGCATCCCCTCAACTTCCAATTCCTTGCCACCACATAAGGAGCAGCTATAAATATTTTTATACATGTGGGTCCCTTTCCCCTTTCCAGGATTTCTTTGGGCAAAAGAACCAAATGTGGTATTGCTGGGTCAAAGGGTATGCACAGCTTTATCGCCCTTTGGGCATAGTTCCAAATTGCTCTCCAGAATGGTTGGATCAGTTCACAGCTCCACCAACAATGCATTAGTGTTCCAATTTTTCCACAGCTTCTCCAACATTTATTATTTCCCTTTTTTGTCATTTTAGCCAAGCTGATAGGTGTCAGGTGGTATCTCAGAGTTGTTTTAATTTGCATCTCTCTAATCATTAGAGATTTAGAGCATTTTTTCATATAGGAATAGATAGCTTTGGTTTCTTCATCAGAAAACTACCTGTTCATATCCTTTGACCATTTCTCAATTGGGGAATGACCTAGATTCTTAAAAATTTGATTTAGTTCCCTATATATTTTAGAAATGAGGCCTTTATCAGAAGTACTGGCCATAAAAAAATGTTTCCCAACTTTTTGCCTCCCTTCTAATTTTGGATGCATTGCTTCTGTTTGTACAATTTTTTTTTTAATTTAATGTAATCAAAATCATTCATTTTGCATTTTATGATATACTCTAGCTCTTGTTTGGTCATAAACTGTTTTCCTTTCCAAAGATCTGATAGGGAGACTATTACTTTCTCTCCTAATTTACCTATGGTATCCCCTCTTATGTCTAAATCATGTATCCATTTTGACCTTATTTTAGTAGAAGCTGTAAGATGTTGGTCTATGCCTAATTTCTGCCATACTATCTTCCAGTTTTCCCAGCAGTTTTTGTCAAATACTGAGTTCCTATCCCAGAAGCTGGAGTCTTTGGGTTTATCAAACACTACACTACTAGTGTCATTTACTACTATGTTTCCTGTGCCTAGCCTATTCCATTGATTCTCCACTCTATTTCTTAGCCAGTACCAGATAGTTTTGATGACTGCCGCTTTATAGTAAAGCTCCAGGTTTGGTACCACTAACCCCCCTTGCTGTGATTTTTTAAAAATTTTTTCCCTGGATATACTTGATTTGTTGTTTTTCCAGATGAATTTTGTTATTATTTTTTCTAGCTGTATAAAATAATTTTTAGGTAGTCTGATTAGTATGGCACTGAATAAGTAAATTAATTTAGGCAGTATTGTCATTTTTACTATATTAGCTCTGCCTATCCATGAGCAATTGATATCTTTCCAATTATATAGATCTGATTTGATTTGTGTGAAGAGTGTTTGGTAGTTGTGTTCATTGAGTTCCTGGGTTTGTCTTGGCAAGTAGACTCCCAAGTATTTTATATGATCTACCGTTACTTTAAATGGAATTTCTCTTTCTATCTCTTGCTGCTGGACTTTGTTAGTCATGTATAGAAATGCTGATGATTTATGTGGATTTATTTTATATCCTGCTACTTTGCTAAAGTTGTTCATTGTTTCAAATAATTATTGAGTTGATTCTCTAGGATTCTTTAAGTATACCAGCATATCATCAGCAAATAGTGATAGTTTTGTTTCCTCCTTGACTATTCTAATTCCTTTAATTACTTTTTCTTCTCTGATTGCTAAAACTAACATTTCTAGTACAATATTAAATAATAGGGGTGATAATGGACTTCCCTGTTTCACCCCTGATCTTATTGGGAAGGCGTCTAATTTATGTCGATTGCATATAATACTTGCTGATGGCTTTAGGTAGATACTGTTTATTATTTTAAGGAAATCTCCACGTATTCCTAAACTCTCCAGTGTTTTTATTAGGAATGGGTGCTCTATTTTGTTAAAAGCTTTCTCTGCATCTATTGAGCTAATCATATGATTTTGGTTAGTTTTCTTATTGATTTGGTTGATTATGTTAATAGTTTTCCTAATGTTGAACCAGCCCTGCATTCCTGGTATGAATCTCACCTGGTCATAGTGTATTGTCCTGGTGATCACTTGCTGTTATTTCCTTGCTAATATCTTATTTAAGATTTTAGCATCAATGTTCATTAGGGAAATTGGTCTATAATTTTCTTTCTCTGTTTTTGCTTTGCCTGGTTTTGGTATCACCACCATATTTGTGTCATAAAACGAATTTGGTAGAAGTCCTTCTTCACCTATTTTTCCAAATAATTTGTATGATATTGGAATTAATTGTTCTTTAAATGTTTGGTAAAATTCACCTGTAAACCCACCTGGTCCTGGGGATTTTTTCTTAGGGAGTTCATTAATGGCTTCTTCAATTTCTTTTTCTAGTATGGGTTTATTTAAGGATTTTATTTCCTCTTCAGTTAACCTGGGCAATTTCTATTTTTTTAAATATTCATCCATTTCATTTAGAATGTCAAATTTATTGGCATACAGTCGGGCAAAATAATTTCTAATAATTGATTGAATTTCCACTTCGTTGGTGGTAACATCACCCTTTTCATTTTTGATACTGGTAATTTGGTTTTCTTCTTTCTTTTTTTAAATCAAATTAACCAATATTTTATCTATTTTATTGTTTTTTTCATAAAACCAGCTCTTAGTTTTATTGATCAATTCTGTAGTTTTCTTGCTTTCAATCTTATTAATTTCTCCTTTCATTTTCAGGATCTCTAGTTTAGTATCTATTTGGGGATTTCTAATTTGTTCCTTTTCTTCCTTTTTATGTTGCCTGCCCAATTCATTAATCTCCTCTTTCTCTTTTTTATTCATGTAAGCATTTAGAGCTATGCATTTTCCCGTAAGCACTGCTTTGGCTCCATCCCATAGATACTGGTATGTTGTCTCATTATTGACATTCTCTTGGATATAGTTATTGATTTTTTTCTATGATTTGTTGTTTGGCCCATTCATTCTTTAGAATGAAATTATTTAGTTTCCAATTGATTTTCATTCTACTTTTCCCTGGCTCTTTCTGACATGTAATTTTTATTGCATCATGATCAGAGAAGGATGCATTTTCTATTGCGTCCTTTATACATTTGACTATGATGTTTTTATGCCCTAATACATGGTTAATTTTTGAAAATGTGCCATGTACTGCTGAGAAAAAAAGGTATATTCCTATCTATCCCCATTCAATTTTCTCCAGACATCAATCATGTCTACCTTTTCTATTCACCTCTTTCACTTCTTTCTTATTTATTTTTCAGCTAGATTTATCTAATTCTGAGAGGGGGAGATTCTGATCCCCCACTAGTATAGTATTACTGTCTAATTCCTCTTGTAACTCATTTCACTTCTCGTCTAAGAATTTGGATGTTATACGACTTGGCACATACATATTTAATATTGATATTACTTCATTATCTATAGTACCTTTTAGCAAGATGTAATTTCCTTCCTTATATCTTTTAATGAGATCTATTTTTGCCTGCACTTTGTCTGAGATAAGCATTGCTACCCCTGCCTTTTTTACTTTAGCTGAAGCATAATATATTCTGCTCAAGCCTTTTAACTTTACTCTGTGTGTATCTCTCTGCTTCAAATGTGTTTCTTGTAAACAGCATATTTTAGGATTTTGGTTTTTAATCCTCTCTGCAAATTGCTTCTGTTTTTTAGCAGAGTTCATCCCATTAACATTCACAGTTCTTATTACTGACTGTCTATTCCCCTCCATTCTATTTACCCCCTTTTTACCATTCCCCCCTTCTTTCACCCTATTCTTCCTCACCGATATTTTACTTCTTACCCCTGCCTCCCCCAATCTGCCCTCCCTTTTTATCAACCCCTCTCCTTTCTTTACCCTTTTCTCCCTTGCTTTTGTCTTCCCTTCTATCAGTCCCCCTGTTTCCCTTCCCTTTTTGCTTCCCTAAAGAATGAGCTAAGTTTCTTTATCCCAATGAACATATATGCTATTCCCTCTTTGAATCAAATCTAATGAGAGAAGGGTTGAAACAATGTTCACCCCATTCTTTCTTTCCCTCTATTGTAATAGGTGTTTTTTTTACCTCTTCATATGATATAATTCATCCCATTCCACCACCCCTTTCCTCTCCTCCCCATAGACTCCATTTTTAACCCCTCAATTTTCTTTGTATCATCACATCAAAGACAATTTACATTTATAACCTCTGTGTAAAGTCCTTCTCTCTGCCCAAATACATTTACAATTATTAAGAGTTATGAGTATTATATTCCCGTGTAGGGATATAAACAGTTTAACCTAATTGAGTAACCTTGTTTTTTCCCTCTGTTTACCTTTTTAAACTTCTCTTGAGTCTTGCATGTTAAGATCAAATTTTCTATTCAGTTCTGGTCTTTTCATCAGGAAAGATTGAAAGTCCCCAATTTCATTAAATGTCCATCTTTTCCCCTGAAAGAGAATGCTCAGTTTTGCTGGGTAATAGATTCTTGGTTGCAATCCAAGCTCGTTTGCCTTCTGGAATATCATATTCCAAACCTTGCGGTCATTTAATGTTGAAGCTGCCAGGTCCTGAGCAATCCTGACTGTGGCTCTGTGATATTTAAATTGCCTCTTTATGGCTGCTTGGAGTATTTTCTCCTTCACCTGATCATTCTGGAATTTGGCTACAATATTCCTTGGAGTTTTCCTTTTGGGGTCTCTTTCAGGAGGTGATCGGTGGATTCTTTCAATGATGATTTTATTCTCTAATTCTATGATATCAGGGCAGTTCTCCTTAATAATTTCCTGGAATATGGTGTCTAGATTCTTTTTCTGGTCATGGCTGTCAGGCAGTCCAATGATTCTCAAATTGTCTTTCTTGGATCTGTTTTCCAGATCAGTTGTCTTTCCAATGAGCTTTTTCACATTTTCTTCTATTTTTTCATTCTTTTGATTCTGCTTGACTGATTCCTTGTGTCTCATGGTTTCCTTATCTTCCAACTGTCCAATTTTAATTTTTAAGGCATTGTTTTCTTCAGTGAGATTATGCACCTTTTTTTTCCATTTGGCCAGATGAATTTTTTAAGGCATTGTTTTCTGCAGTCCATCTTTATGTTTCCTTTTCTAAGCTGCTGATTCTTTTTTCATAGTTTTCCTGTTTTGCTCTTATTTCTCTCTCCATTTTTTTCTTCTACCTCTCTCAATTGATTTTTAAAATCCTTTTTGAGTTCTTCCAGGAAGGCTTTTTGTTCTTGAGACCAATTCACCTTCCCTCGTGAGGCATCACATGTAGGCAATTTGAGGGTATTGTTCTCATCTGAATTTGTGTTGGCTTCTTCCCTTTTGATACAGAAGCTCTCAATGGAGAGGGCTCTTTTCTGCTCCTTACTCATTATTGCAGCTTATTTGTTTTTTGTTTTTTTTTAAGTTGAGGTCTGCTCTGGGGGCATCAGGGTCCCTGTTTTGGGCTTCTTGTGCAGGGGTATAGGTGCTGTGTGACCGGCTTTTTACACTGAGGTCTTTATAGTGTGTGTAGTTCACCCCCCTCCACTTCCTGTCTGAGTGTGCTCAGTCAGGCACCTGATCCTGCGTGTCCTGTTCATTGCCCTTCGGCTGGCAACTTGCCCTCTCAGCTGATGCAGTTAGGTTTTTCCACTGTTATTCTTGGCCACCAGATTTTTGAGCCAGGTTCCAGGGACCTCAGTTGTTTGGCTGTGGCCTGCAGCTCCTGCTGACTTGCCCCGACACCCTCAGTGCTGGGCTACTGCCCTGAGCTGGGCCTCCCTCTTACCAGAGTCAGACTGACCTTTTCCTGAAGTCTTCTAAATTATCTCTGGTTAGAAGATTGCATCTCTCTGTCTCTTTGCAGGTTCTGTAGTTTCAGAATCTGTTCAGAGGCTTGATTTAATGTTCTTTTTGAGGGAACAGAAGGAGAACTCAGGCAGCTTGCTGCTTCCTCTCTGCCATCTTCACTTCTATTTTTTTTTTAAAGCACAAAAATGGAAAACGAGGCATAGCAATTCACCAAAGAAAAGATTTCCTTGAAAAGTAGTATGGACCACATGGAAAATAAGGTACAGGAGCTCACTGAAGAAAATAATTCATTAAAATTATAATTCTTAAAATAAATAATTCCTTAAAATTAGACTTGGGGTGGGGACAGTCACAAGCTTACTCCATGAGACATCAGAAAATAATAAAACAAAATCAAAATGATTTAAAATTTGAAGAAAATGTGAAATATCTTATCAGAAAAACAATTGACCTGGAAAATCCATTGGTGATAGAAAATTTAATAATTCTTGTATTGCCTTTAACCCAAAATTTTAAAAAAAGAGAAAGTAGACATCATATTTTAAAGAATTATCAAAGAAAACTGTTCTGATATACTAAAACCAGAGGGTACACATTCAAAGAACCTGCCCATCACCACATGAAAGAAATCTCAAAATGAAAACTAGTAGAAGCAGTCAGAAAGAAATAATTCAAATATCATGGAACCACAATCATGGTAATACAGGATTTGGGTGCTTCTAAATTAAAGATAAGATAGTTTGGTATATGATACTCTAGAGAGCAAAGAAGCTAGTATTACAACAATGAATCATTTGTCCAAAAAAAAAAAAAAAACCCCTGCATATAAACTTTTAGGAGAAAACATGGATATTCAATGAAATAGAGGGTGTTCAAGCATTCCTGGTGGGGGGAAAACTGAGCAGCACAGATAATCTTAAGAACAAGATTGAAGAAAAGCATAAACAGGTAAACAGAAAAGAGAAACACAAGGGATTCAATAAGGTTAACATTTTACATTCCCACATGAGAATATGGTACATATGATTCTTACGGACTCTGTTAGGGCAGTTAGAAGGATTACACATAAGGAGAGTGCATGGTCAGAAGTTGAATATGTTTACCTAAAAAATAAAATTAATGGATAAGAAATAGGAATACACTGGGAAAGGAGTAAGGTAGAGGTAGAATGGGATAAAAGAAGTATGAAAGAGCTTTTATATTAAAGGACAAGATATGGGTGGGCAACATTTGAACCTTTCTTTCATCAGAACTGGCTAAAAATGAGAATAACATACACATTTAGTTAGATTTATACCCAACTAATGTATCTTACCATACACAGAAGAATGAAGGGAGAATATAAGAGGAATGATAGAAGGGAAGACAGATTGAGAGAGACAGTGGTTAGAGGCAAAACACTTTTTTTGTTGTTGTTCTTGGACAATGAGGGTTAAGTGACTTGCCCAGTGTCACACAGAAAGTAAATGTCAAGTGTCTGAGGTCAGATTTGAGCTCAGGTCCTTCTCAATATAGCGCTGGTACTTTATCCATTGCACCACCTAACTGCCCCCAAGAAACAAAACAATTTTGAGGAGGGACAAGGTAAAAAGAGAAGGAATGAGAGAAGAATAAAGGGAAAATAGGATGGATGGAAATAGATAGGCATTATTCATGACAGTAAATGTGAAGGAGATGAACTCACCCATAGTACAGAAGTGGATGGCAGGGTGGATAAAAAAATAAATAAATGAATAAAAGAATCCTAAAAGAGTTTACATTTGAAGCAGAGAAACACAGAGTAAAAGTAATGCGTTGAAGCATATCAATCATGTTTTAGCTGAAATAAATTTTTTAAAAGTACATAGAGCAATCCTGATTTTAGAAAAAGCAAAAGTAAAGATTGATCTAATTAAAAGACATAAGCAAGGAAATTACATCCTGTTAAAACTTATGAAAAACAAAGAGAGCATATGAATACTAAACATGTATGTAACAAATGGCACAGCATCTAAATTTTTAAAGAAATTAAATGAGGTACAAGAAAACATTAACTTTTCCCTTTCAGAACTAGATAAATCCAATAAAATTTTAAGAAGAAATAAAGGAGATGAATACAATTTAGAAAAGTTAGATGTGATAGAAAGCTAGAGAAAATTGAATGTGAATAGAAAGGAATATATATACACACATATATATACACATATATGTATATGTGTGTATGTCTATATATACATATATGTGTATACATATATATTAGTACTATATAGCACATACATAAAAATGACCATGTATTAGGATGTCACAAATAAATGCAGAAAACAAAAATACTAAATGCATCCTTTTCCTGATCATAATGCAATAGAATTTACATTCAAGAAAGGACCAATGAAACAGATTAAAAATTAAATGGAAACTAGATAATGTACCCCTAAAGAATGATTGGGTCGAGTAACAAGTCATAGAAACAAGAATTTCACTAAAACTCATGACAAAAATGAGACGTTTCAAAATTTATGGAATGCAGCCAAAGCAGTACTTGGGAAAATTTATATGCCTACATACTTATATCAATAAAATAGAGAAAGAGCAGATCAATGAATTAGAAATGCAACTAAAAGTAGAAAAAGATCAAATTAAAAATTCCAAATTAAGTACCAAATTGGAAATCCTGAAAAAAATAATAGGGAGATTAATGGCATTTAGAATAAAGTAAAAATCACTGAACTAATAAATAAAACTAAAGGCTGGTCTTCTGGAGGGGAGCACAATTACAATAGATAAGCCAATAATTAATTTGATTTTTAAAAAAGAAGCTAACAAAATTACTAGTACCAAAATTAAAAGGATGAATTTAAAACTAGTGAAGAAGAAAGTAAAGCTATTATTAGCAGCTAATTTGCCCAATTACATTCTAATAAATCTAGCAATCCATGTGAAATGAATAATATTGACAAAAATTTGTTTGTCCACATTAAGAGAAGAGGAATTTGTATACTTAAGTAACCCCATCTTAGAAAAAAATTAACAAGCAATCAATGAGGTCCCTAAGAAAAAATCTCCCAAATCAGATGGTTTAACAATATAATTCTACCGAAAGTTCAAGGAAATATAATTCTAATACTATATGCACTATTTAGAAAATCAGGCAAAGAAAAAATGCTACCAAATTACTTTTATGACAAAAAGATGGTATTGATAGCTAAACCAGGAAGAGGAAGAACAGAGAAAGTAAAATATAGACCAATTACTTTAATGAATATTGATGTAAAATTTAAAAACAAATATTCAAAAGGAGATTACAGTAATTTACAAAGAACATACATTATGATCAGGTGGAATTTATACCAGTAATGAAGAACTGGTTCAATATCAGAAGAAAAAAAAAACCTATCAACATATTTTACCATTCTATAGAGGAATTTGGAGGTATGTCCGAAGGGCTATAAAACTGCACATATCCTTTGATCCAACAATATCAGTACAACAACATCAGAAGGACTTATTTGTCATTTATGTGTGTTTGTGTGTGTATACACACATGCATGTGTATATATGTATACATGCATGCTGTCAAGCCTAAAATTCTAGCTGTGATGTTTAAAATCTAATGTGTGGTTGCCTTAAATTAGAAAAGTGTTAGCACCAATCTTTGGGCATTAAGCATTTATTAAAGTATATTATGGGTCAACAAAGAGAGAGAGGGGGGAAAAACCACTTTCACGTCTCTATGTAAGTGAGCGAAAAATGCCTCCCACCAACAACCGTTTCCTGAACCAAAAGACCCAGATCCTTAGCCACTTCTCCCAGAAGCCTCCTGTGAAACAGGAAGCAGGGCTGTCCTCACACAGAGCTCCAATCTAATTGGCTGGTAGCACTGATTGATACCACCCACAGGTGGTAGACACAACTTCTGCATGCCAATCCAACCTTTGAAACACCAGAAAGGTTACCTCATACTTTCTCCTCATGGCAGAGCTTCCCTGAGATGTCTTTTTCAGCAGGATGGTGGCACTCCAATTCTTACAATGCATATATGTATACATATGTACATATGTATATACACATCTATGTGTGTGTATATTTTCAGCTCTTTTGTTGTGGCAAAATATTAGAAAATTAAGGGGATGTTTATCGATTGGGGAATGGCTGGACAAGTTGCTATAATAAATTATAAGTATGATTATTTGAGAAAAAGCTTGGAAAGACTTATATGAATGGATACAGAGTGTTGTGAGAAGAATCAGGAGAACATTATACCCAATAATAGTAATATTCTAAGATGTTTAACCGTGAATGACTTAGGTATTCTTAACAATACAATGATCCAAAACAATTGCAAAAGACTATCCACCTCCAGGGAAAGAATAGATGGAGTCTGAAGGCAGACTGAAATAAACTATTTTTCGTTTTATTTTTTTCACATTTTTTTCTTTTTTTTAAATCTTTCACATAATGGATAATGTGGAATATTTTATGATTGCACTTGTATAACATATATTAAATGGCTTATTGTGTCAGGGAGGGGAAAAGGTAGAGGGATATGAATAAAACTTGGAATTAAAAATTAAAGAAAAAACAACCACCTAAAATTATTTTTATATGTAACTGGGAGAATAGGATTTTTTTTTTTTTTGCGGGGCAATGGGGCTTAAGTGACTTGCCCAGGGTCACATAGTTAGTAAGTGTCAAGTGTCTAAGGCCAGATTTGAACTCAGGTACTCTTGAATCCAGGGCCGGTGCTTTATCCACTGTGCCACCTAGCTGCCCTGGAGAATAGGATTATTAAAGAAAAATGATTGGAATATTTCATTTCGTATTAGCTTTTTATCAAATATTTCCTAAACCTTTATTAAATGCATTTTTATTTAATTGTGGTCTGTGAAGGAGTGTGCATTTAATTTTTTTGCATTTTTTGTGGAATTTTTATACTCTAATAATGATTGATTTTTGTGAAGGTGCCATGCAGAGCTGATGAAAATGTATTCTCTCTATTCCCATTTTCTTTCCTCCAGAGGTCTACCATACCTAAATTTTCTAAGTTTATATTCATATTCTTGGATTCTTTCTTACTTATTTTATTGTTAGATTTATCTAACTTTGAAAGAGTAAAATTTGACTACCACCCACACACTGTAGATTTACTGTGCATTTCCTTTTCTAATTCATTTAAGAATATGGATGTTATGCCATTTATTGCATATAAGTTTAGCATTGTTATTACTATGTTTTCTATGGTTCATTTTAACAAGTTATACTTTTCTTCCTATCTCTTTTAGTTAGATTTTTTTTTTGCTTTGTCTGGGATTATGAATGCTATCCCTGCTATATTTACTTCGACTGAAGTATAAAAGATTCTTCTTCAGCCCATTATTTTAACTGCATCTCTCTCTTTTTCAAGTATGTCCCTTTTAAACAATATATTTGTGGATCCTGGTTGCTCTTTAACTGTCTTATTTGCTTTAATTTTGTGAGTGACTTTGACTATTTACATTAACAGTTATGATTGTTAACTGTGCATTTCTGTCCATCCTATTTACTTCTTTTTATCCTTCTTTATCTCTTTTTATTCTGCCTTTCTTCTAAAATCTATTTTGCTTCTCTCCTACTGCTGTGTTATCTACCCTCTCCTTTACTACCTTCCTTGTTTTTTCCCCTTTTTCCTTCTACTTCTCTGTTTACAATAAATTTCTATCACCAATTGCACATGTATGCATATATGTATGTATATACACAAAACACAGATATCCAATTTAGATATGTGAATTTTAAGTGTTATCCCCGTGTTTTCCCTTCAATTGTAAAAGCTCTTTTTTGTGTGCCTCTTTTATGTGAGATTATTTCTCTAATTCACCCTCTCCCCCTTTCCCTAGGTTATCCTTCTCTTTGAGTTATTATTGTTTATATCATCAAAACATAATTGACTCACTCTCACACCCTTTTTTGCTTTATAGAATCTTTCTAAGATACACGCATCATCTTCCATTATAGAAAGGTAAACAATTTAAACTTATTTATTCCCTTATGATTTCTCTTTCATGTTTAACTTTTTATGCTTCTCTTGAGTCTTATATTTGAAAGTAATTTTTTATTCACTTCAGGTCTTTTAATGATTAATATTTGAAAGTTATCTATTTCTTTAAATATCCATTTTTCTTCTTGAAGGATTATCCTCAGTTTTGCTGGGTAAGTTATTCTTGGTTGTAATCCCAGTTATTTTGCCTTATGGAATATCATATTTCAATCCATCTGTTGTTTTAAGGTGGTAGCTGCTAAATCTTGTGTGACCCTGAATATGGTTCCATGGATTTACTAATTAATTGCCCTACAGCCCTCCCACCCCACCCTACCTCTTCTTCTAGAAACAAAGTGTGCCTCTCTGCTTTAAAATATGACATAGCAGTGGGTATATGCAATGCAGTTGCCAAATAATGTCTGGTCATGCATCCAGTGCTAATCATGGCCACCCTATAATCTTTTTCTGACCAATTGCCAGAATCCCTTACCATCTCTCGCTTGATAACAGTTGAAGCAGTTTCTGTTTCTATCAAAACCACCTAGTCTCATCACTGGTGTTACATTCATTTCTGAATTTGATTTAAGACATTATTTTAAAGTTGTTTGGAAGGAAATATTGGGAGAACTCGACTAAGTTCTTACTCTACTTTGGTATTTTTGCTCCAAAAAAAAATCACTTTCTAAATTTATTTGGATTATTGTGTATATATTTCAAAGATTTTACCCTGATCTGATTTTTTCATTATAAATATTTTAAGTTTCCTGTTGCTTAAAAAATCATTTTCCTCTCCATAACATTAAACATAGCTTTACAAGATTATTTTTTTGTTAAAAATTCTGTTAAAAATGTATATCGGTTGTCTTTTGAAATAGTATCTATTGGGAATTCACTGATTGTTATCTGAGCAGCTTATGTATTTATCATTATTTATTATTATTATTATTATTAATAAAGTCTTTTGGTACTTAAATTGATTCTTTTCCCTTGCTTGTAGTATCATTTTCATTGATGTGGAAGCCTTTGGTTTTGTATTTAATATTCTTGGTGCATTTCCATTGAAGATTCTTTTTGTTCAGAATTTGACTTTTTTAGGATTTTTTTCATTTTCCCCCAATTATATATAATACTATTTCAATATTCATTTTTTAAAACTTTGAGTTCCAAATTTTCTACCTTTCTTGCCCTATTCCACATTGAGAAGGCAAGTAATTCCATGTAGGAATAACTACATGTATAATCATGCAAAACATTTACATATTACTCATGTTGTAAAATAAAACATAGACAAAAAAGAAAACCTCAAGAAAAATAAAGATAAAAGAATTATGCTTCAATCTGTATTCAGCTATCATTAGTTATTCCTCTAGGGATGGATAGCATTTTTCATCATAAGTCTTTCAGAGTTGTCTTGGATCATTGTTTTGCTCAGAATAGCTAAGTCATTCATAGCTGATCGTCTTACTATGTTATTTGTACCCAGTACATTTCATTTTGCATCAGCTCATATAAGTATGTCCAGGTTAATTTGACAGCATCGTGCTCATCATTTATTATATCGCAATAGTATTCCATCATAATTTCATACAATTTGTTCAGCCATACCCCAATTGATATGCATCTCTTCAATTTCCAGCTCTTTGCCACCAGAAAAGAGTTGCTTTATTTTTAATTTTTTTTTGTATATAGGTCCTTTTCCTCTTTAAAAAATATCTTTTCAAATGCAGAGGTACTAGTGGTATGCATGAATTTATAGCCCTTTGGGCATAGTTCCTATCTGCTCTACAAAATGGTTGAATCAATTTACAACTCCACCAACAAAACAGAAATATTTCATTTTCATCACATTCCCTTTAATATTTGTAATTTTCTTCTTCTGTCCTATTAGCCAATCTAATAGGTATGAGATACTATCCCAGAATAGTTTAGATTTGTATTTCTGCAAATAAAAAAAAAGTGAGGAGGTGGAGCCAAGGTGGCAGAATAAAGGCAGAGATTCACCTGAGGTCTCTACAAAAACTCTCCAAAGAGTTTTATGATGTAATAAAAAATTCCTAGAGCAGAAGAGCCAACAAAAGGATGGAGGGAAATAGTTTTCCAACAAAAGACAATGCATAAGGTTGGCATGAAATGTCTATAGTACATTCGTGAGAGTGGAGCACAGGCCAGTGCAGTCTATGCCATCAAAGAATCAGCCCCAGCAAACCAGGAACAGGGTTTAGGGAGTCATGTAATCAATAGCAGCAGTGGCAACTGTTTCTTGAATGATCAGCTGACAGACTGTAAGGGGGTCAAACAACTTGCCACAAGATTACAGGCATTTTTTTGATAGCATTAAGACAGAACTCTGTTTCTTTGCCCATTCTCAGATGTGGATAACAATCCTGAGTGGTTACTCCAAGGCAGGGAGGAGCATTACCACACAAGAATTTGAGGTTTCAGAGGAGCAGGGAATCTTTTCACAGTTCCAGGGCAGAAAAGGATGGATTATGGTAAATCACAGACCAAAGCACATGCCAGGAGAGTACTAAACAAACTTCTTCTTAGATCATACCACCTTGGAAGAACAAATAACTTGCAGTCACTAGACATTTCTCAGAAAACAGCTGCACATAACTCCTGAAGTTTTGCCTTCCACTCTGGAAGCAGAGACCCATTTTAACAAAGAGTTAGAAGTCAAGTAAGAGACTCTGGAAATGAGCAAACAACAGAAAAAATATCTGACCACAGAAAGTTATTTTGGTGACAAGGAAGATCAAAACATACACTCAGAAGATAACAAAGTCAAAGCTAGCACATATAATGCCTCCAAGAATAATATAAATTGGTCTTAGGTCATGCATGGGATCAAAAAGGACTTTGAAAATAAAATGTGAGAGGTAGGAAAAAAGGGAAGAGAAATGAAAGTGATGCAAGAAAATAATGAAAAATGTTAACAGTTTGATAAAGGAGGCAGAAACAGTACTGAAGAAAATAACAGCTTAAAAAAACAGACTTGGCCAAGTGGTAAAAGATGTACAAAAAGCAATGAGGAAAAGAATACATTGAAAAGCCAAATTGGCCAAATGAAAAGGAAGTACAAAAGGTCACTGAAGAAAATAACTCCTTAAAAATTAGAATTCAGCAAAGGGAAGCTAATGATTTTTATGAGAAATCAAGAAACAAACACACAAAATCAAAAGTATTAAAATAAAATATGAAATATCTAATTGGAAAAACAACTGACCTGAAAAATAGATCCTGCAGAGATAATTTGAAAATAATTAGATGATCTGAAAGTCATAATAGAAAAAGAACCTAGGCATCATCTTCAAAAAAATTATCAAGAAAACTACTCTGATGATCTAGAACCAGAGGGAAAAATATAAATTGAAATAATCCACTGATCACCTCCTAAAAGAAATCCCCAAATGGAAACAACCAGGAATATTACAGCCACATTCCAGAACTCCCAGGTTGAAAACATATTGTAAGCAGCCAGAAAGAAGAAAAAACACCTTTAGGAAAAAAACTATTCAGGCACAGTCAGGACAACACAAGATTCAGGAGCTGAGTATAATACTTCAGGGAGAAAATGGGTATTCTATGAAACAGATGAATTTCAGGCATTCTTGATGAAAGACCTTACCTGAATAAAAATTTTACTTTCAAATAAAATACTCAAGAGAAGCATAAAAAGGTAAAAAGGAAAACATAATCTTTAGGGATTTTACAAGGGTAAACTATTAACATTCCTCCATGGGAAAATGATGCTTGTAATTCATAAGAACTTTCTCATTATTAGGGCAGTTGGATGGAGCATATATACAGAAAGGGAACAGGTATGCATTGAATATAAATGGATGATATCTAAAAAAATAAGGGATGATAAAAGAATACACTAGGAGAAAGGGAAAGGGAGAGCTGAAATTGGGTAAATTATCTTACAAAGAAGCATGAAAAACCTTATACAGTGGAGGGGAAGAGAAGAGAGGTGAGGTAGAGTTTGTGAAACTTAATTTCATTGAAATTGGCTCAAATAAGGAATAACATACACACTCACTTGGGTATAGAAATCTGTCTTACTCTATAGGAAAGTAGGAGGGGAAGGGAATAAGGTAGGGAGGGATAGAAGAAAGAAAAGATTGGGGAGGGTACAGTCATAAGCAAAATACTTTTGAGGAAAAACTGGGTGAAATGAGATGGAAAATAGAATAAATGGCATGAGGATGGATGATGATGAAGGGAAATACAGGTGACAATCATAACTGCAAAAGAATTTTGAAGATTTTGTCTGATAAAGTTTGTCTGATAAAGGCCTAATTGCTAAAACATATATAGAAATGGGTTAAATTTATTAAAATAAGAGTCATTTCCCAATTGATAAATGATCAAAAGATATGACAGTTTTCAGATGAAATAATCAATGCTATATATAGCCATATAAAAAAAATCCTCTAACTCACTATTTATTGGAAAGATGCAAATCAAAACATTTCAGGGATACTATCTCATAAGTATTGAACAGGATAGAAGGACAGGCAAGGAAAATGTCAAATATTGTAGGGGATTTGGAGGAAATGAGACATTAATACAATGTTGGTTAAATTGTAAACTGATTCAACAATTCTGTAGAGAAATTTGAAACTATTCTCAAAGGGCTGTAACACATTCATAGTCTTTGATATAGCAATACCACTACTGTATTTGTATCTTTATTTTTTTAAATAATAAAAGTATTTTATTATTTTCCAGTTACATGTAAAGATAATTTTCAACATTTGTTTACATAAGACTTTTATATCCGAATATTTCTCTGTCACCTCTTTTCCTACCCCCCCTTCCCAAGACAGAAAACAGTCTGATATAGGTTATACAGGTACAATCACATCAAACATATTACTGCATTAGTCATGGTGTGAATAAGAATCAGAACAAAAGGGAGAAACCTCAAAAAAGAAAAACAAACAAAAACAAAAGTCAAAACTGTATGGTTTGGGGGTGGAGCCAAGACAGTGGAGGAAAGGCATTAAACACACAGAGCTTTTGACACAATTACCCCCCAAAACAGCAATAAAACAAGCCCTGGAATTGCAAACCCCCACAAAAGGTGGGCTGAGATTATTTTCCAGATTAAAGGGGGCCTAACTGAACTGCAAGAAGGGTCCAAAACCATGATCACTCCAACACAGACCCCAGACACACTGCTCAAGAACTTATCTCCAAGCCTCTAAATCAGCTGCAGCACCAGTGTCTTTTGGAACTAAGCATACAGTCAGGTGAGAGGGCTGAGTGGCTGGCCAGGGGAAGAGGGGGGAAATACAGGGGTGTCTGTGGAACCTAAAGAGGAATTTGGCTCTCACCAGTTGAGAATCAGGAAGAAATCTTGAGCAGTATGAAGCCCAAGTTGTGTAGGGGAACAGGATCCTCAAGGGCTAAGATCCACAGCACACATAGTTCTGCTGGTTGGTTAATTAGCAAATTAGCTTGAGGTTATGTTCAGACCAGATAACAGGCCAGGTAAGATATAAATATACCATCCCTCAAATCAAAACAACTAGGACCCTCTGAAGGTTGGGATAGTATAGCTTGGAAGTAGGGCCCCACTGTAACAGGGAGTTAAAAGTCAAATAAAAGATGGCAAGATGAGCAAGCAAAGAAAGTTGAGAACTATAGAAAGTTTCCTTAGTGACAAGGAAGATTAAGCTACACCCTCAGAAAAGGATAGCAACCTCAGGGCCCCATATATCCAAAGCTTCCAAGTAAAATATGAATTGGTCTCAGGCCATGGAGGCACTCAAAAGGGAGTTTGCAGAGAAAGAAGGAGAGATAGAAGGAAGATTTAGAGAAGTGGAGAAAAGAATGGAAAAAGAAAAGATAGGGATGCAAGAGAGTAATGTGAAAAAAGTTAATACCTTGAAAAGCCAAATGGAAAAGGAAATAAGAAAGCTCTCTGAAGAAAATTACTCCCTAATAATTAGGATTGAACAAATGGAAGCTAGTGACTTTATGGGAAACCAAAATGCACTTAATAAAAAATATATGGCAATATAAAATCTCCTTGGAAAAACAGCTGATTGGATCCAGGAGAGATCAACTGAAAATCATTTGACCACCCAAAAACCATGTTCAAAATAAGAATCTAGACAGCATCTTCCAAGAGATTGTCAGGGAAATTTGCCCTGATATTCTAATAAGCAGAAGGCAAAATAGAAATTGAAAGAATCCACTGATCACCTCCTGAAAGAGATCCCAAAAGAAAAACCTCCAGGAATATTATAGCCAAATTTGAGAACTCCCAAGTGAAGGAGAAAATATTGCAAGCATCTATAAAAAAGAAATTCAAATACTGTGGAGCTACAGTAAGGATAAAACAAGATCTAGCAGCATCTACATTAAAGACCTGGAGGACATGGAATATGATATTCCAGAGGGCAAAGGAACTGGGACTACAGTCAAGAATCACGTACCCAGAAAAATTTCGTATAACCTTTCAGAGAAAAAATGGGAATTCAATGAAGAAGAGGACTTTCAGGCATTTGTGGTGAAAAGACCTGAACTGAATAGAAAATTTAACTTTCAAATACAAGGCCCTGGAGAAGCATAAAAAGGTAAACAGGAAAAAGAAATCATAAGGGATATTAAAAGATTAAACTGTTTACATTCCTAAATGGGAAGATAATACTTCAAACTTATAAGAACTTTCTCAGCAAGGAATATAGAGGGGACATGAGTCTGAAAAGAATATGAAGAAATGATATCTGTAAAGCATTTATTTTTTTCCCTCTTCTTTATGGGGCAAACAGGGTGGGGTGTCATGTTTGGTGCTAGATTTGGGCTCGGGGCCTCCTGGGTCCCGGGCTGGTCCTTTGTCCACTGTGCCACCTAGCTAACCCATGATGACATCTTTAAAATAGGGTTGCCTGGTAGGAAGAATGGACTGGAAGGGGGAAGGGGAGAAATGGACTAGGGAGAGTTATTTCACATGAAGGAAACAAGAGAAAAGATTATTGAGGGGAGGGGAAAAGGCAAAAGAAGTGGGGGAGTGAGTGAACCTTACTATCATTAGAATTGGCTCAAAGAGGGAATAAAATACATACTCAAGTGGGTATAGTAACATATTTTTGCCCTGAGGGAAAGAGGAAGGGGAAGGAGATAAAGGGTGTGGGCAGAGAAGAGGGGAAGGAGGGAATGGCTGATTGGGGTCGGATCAGTAAAAAGCACAACACTTTTGAGGAAGGTGAAAATGTTCTGCATAACAGCAAATGTATGACATATTGAATTGCTTGGTTTCATAGGAAGCGTTGAGGAGGGAGGGAGGAAGAAAAAAAGATAACACAGGTTTAACTCATAGACCTTAATCTCATCAGCATAGGCTCAAGGAGGTAATAAGATTCACACCGAATTGGGAAGAGTAATCTATTTAACCCTAGAGGAAAGTAGGAAGGGAAGGTGATAAGGAGGGAAGGGTGAAAGAAGGGAGGGTACAAGGGGGGAGGAGGCAGTCAGAAGTAAAACACTTTTGAGGAGGGATAGGGTAAAAGAAGATAGAAAATAGAGTAAATATCATGGGAAGGGAATAGGATGGAGGGAAATAGTTATGATGATTGTCCATAATGGCAAAATATATGGTACCTTCTATGCTGGACTAATGTGAGGAAAATTCTTTGTCAAGTTAAAGGTACTTTTTGAAAGTTATGATCAACAGGATGCTATCAGAAAAACCTGGAAAAGGGCAGCTAGGTGGAGCAGTGTATAAAGCACTGGCCCAGGATTCAGGAGGACCTGAGTTCAACTCTGGCCTCAGACACTTGATGCATACAGGCTGTGTGACCCTGGGCAAGTCACTTAACCCTCATTGCCCTGCCCCCCCCCCAAAAAAAAGAAAAACCCGGAAAGACCTACATGAACTAAAGCAGACTGAAATGTACTATATACAAAATAACAGCAATAGTGTAAGATGATCAGCTGGGAAGCATGGTGTTTATTTTCTGCACGTCAATGATCCAATGTAACTGAAGGAATTATGAAAATTGCAATTCATTTATAAAGAAAGAACTGATAGTATCTGAAAACAGATTGAAACACTTTTTTTTGACAATTTCTTAATCTGAAGTTTTGTTCTTAACTGTTTTCTCTTACAACCTAGGTAATGTGGACTTGTTTTCCATGACTACTCATGTATAACTAATATTGACTTGCTTGAGTTCTTTGGTGTGGGGGGTGGGAAGGGAGGGAGGAAGAGAGGTTGGAACACAAATTTGTTTTTTCTTTTTGGTTTTGGTTTTTTTTTTTAGAATAAGATGGTAGTTTATTTAGGAGCAAGGGAAGGGAAGGGGGTGAAGGGAAACCATGAAAGAAATCCTTGGACTTCTCATGGGGAGATAGGTATGGAACAAAGCACATGGCTCTGAGGTACCAATCTCCTCAAGCAGGAGACTGGCAGGTACTTTTATAGAGGATTGATGGGGGGGAGGGTTGAACATTTGACTGTGGAAAGTTCCTTTAGTGAGGGAGGACCATCCCCCACTGGTAGTGACTAGAGGAATTGGGTGAGGGGTGGCTAAGGATCTCTCAAGCCATCTCTCTCTTCAGGACACAAAGGCCCCAGCCACACCCAAAGTTATCTCCCCAGGGGTAAGGGAGATCAGAATGAAGGGTGGAGGTCCCAAAGCTAGCTCAGTCCAATCTGTTTCTGCTTATCTCTCTAGACTTATCTGTCCTCTAGTTTAATTTTTGAAGGACAAGATTCCTTGGTGTGCCCAGAGAACTTCTGGGGTGCTATGCACCCTCAACATTCCACACTTCTCTATATATAGGGAAAGGGGATGAAGATTATTCTGTAACTGCTTCATGCTGAGTAGGGGTCGAAGAAATCATGGCACAAGGATGGGGGAGGGGAGAGAAGTGGAGAAGGCCTGGTCCCAGGTGAGGAGCTGTGAGGTCCGGAGTTGACACATAGGCACAAATGATATCTGCCATGAATCCTTGAACCCAGAAAATTGAGGGTCTGAGCATGGTTCGGACATCTAGGAGTCCCAGGCTGCACTGTGCTGTCATGCAGAAGCTGACTGTCTCTACTTCTCTGTGACTCAAATGGGAGGTTGAGTCCAGTGGAAGAGGGAGAAGAAAAACCCAGAATGGAGGGTCCTACCTCCAGGTTTTGTATGCTAAGAGGAAAGAGGAAATGCCTGTGTCCCTTCAAACGTTCGGGGGCCAAAATGTTATGGGAGAAATGGGGTATGGGGTTTGGGTTAGGGTTTGGGGTTCTTAGGAAATTCCTCTTTAAAGAATTATGCCCCCTTGCACACAAAAGCAGTTAGAATAAGATGGTAGTTTATTTAGGGGCAAGGGAAGGGAAGAGGCAGGGAGGGAAACCATGAAAGAAATCCTTGGACTTCTCATGGGTAGATAGGTATGGAATAAAGCATGTGACTCTGAGGTACCAATCTCCAGAAAACAAAGTTTTAAGATATTGATGTCAAAATTAGTTCTTACATATATTTTAGAAAAGAAAATTCTAAACAAAAAAAAAAAAGAAAAGAGGAAAATTAAAAGCAGGGCTGAATCAAGTCCTAAATTATAAAGATCTTAATATAAAATAATCCAGAAAACAGAGAGATTGATGTGGATTAGGAGAGTCAGAGGAAGCTACATGGAGGAGGTTAGTTCTCAAAGATGAAAATTATAGCAGTCAATATAATTTATATATTAATAAAATATTCTAAAATAATTCTCATTTGATTAGCACAAATGAAGATAATTTATATAATGATTATATAATCCTCTAAATATTTATAAGACCCTTAATTAAATGCTTATTTACTGACAGAAAAAGAAAAGAAACAGTATTGTTCAATCTGCAATCAGAATCCACAGTTCTTTTTTTCTAGATGTAGAGAACATTTTCCATCATGAGTTCTATGTATAATTGCACTGATGAGAAGAGCTAAGTCTATGACAGTTGATCATTATACAGTGTTGCAATTACTGTGCACAATGTTCTCCTATTTCTGCACATGTCACTCAGCCTCAGTCCACTTAAAACTTTTCTGATATCTTCCCTGCTACTCATTTCTTACAGCACAATCGTATTCCATTATATTCATATACCACACACCACAACTTGTTCAGCCATTCGACAATTGATGGGCATCCCCTCAATTTCCATTTTTTTTTGCCATAACAAAGAGAGCTGCTATAAATATTTTCGTATATGTACATTCTTTTCTACCTCTTTATTTTCCATTTCTTTTTTGAGTCCTTCCATGGCCTGAGACCAATTCATATTTTTCTTGAAGCCTTTTTATATGGGAACTCTAAGTTTCTTATCTTCTTCTGAGGCTGTGTTTTGACTTTCCTTGTCATGATAGTAACTTTCTATGGTCATAATTTTTGTTTGTTTGCTCATTTCCCTAGCCTACTTTTTTTTTCTTTTTTTTTTTACTTTTAACTTTTTATTAAAGTAAGCATCTGCTTCCAACATGGAGGGCAAACTGTCCAAATTTTGAGGCTTTTTGTCTGGATGTTTTCAGAGATATGTCTAGGTACTTGTAACTTTTCATTTCTTCCAAGTTGTTATAATCCAAGGAGAGGCACTTACCACTCTCCTGGTTTGTGCTCTGGTCTGTGAGCAACCATGAGCACTCTTTTCTCTCCTGGAACTGTGAAGAGAATACCTGTTCTGATTTGGCCACAAACTCTGGTGTGCTAGTGATCCTCCTTGCCTTGGCACACCCCCTTCCCAGGACTGCAACCTGGAAATGAGTATGGGTAAAGCAACGGTGTCCTGCCTCCATGCTAGTAAAGAGACACCTATAATATCATTCTTAACAATTGTTTGACCTTCTTTTTATCTATGGGTTAAGAGCTCTGGAAGCAGTCACTGCTGCTGGTACATTTTCTTCTAAGGTTTACTGCTGGTTTTCTGTGGCCTGGCCTGTGCTGACACAGCCTGTGATGGATTGCACTCCACTCTCATACTGGTATGACAGAGTTTTTCAGAAAACCTTCTATGTTGTCTTTGACTGAAAAATTATTTGATCCTGTCTTGTTGTGGGTTCTGCTGCTCTAAGAATTGTCTTATAAAATTATTTAAAGGTATTTGGAGGGACAGCTAGATGGCATAGTGAATAGAGCACTGACCCTGGAGTCAGGAGGACCTGAGTTCAAATCCAGCCTCAAACACTTGACACTTCCTAGCTGTGTTACCCTGGGCAAGTCACTTGACCCCAATTGTCTCACCAAACGAAAAGGTATTTGTACATGTTTTGGGGAGAGCTCTGATGGATACTTTCCTGTGCCATTTTCGATAAAAGATCCAGTGTTTGAATATTATAGTCTTTCTATCCTCACCTTTCTCTTTGGTTCTACTGGTCCTTTTTTCATTACTTTTTCTCTCCTCTTCTTACTGTTCCCCTTCCTCATTGCTTTATTTTTCTTTTAGCCTATTAATTCATATAATCATCCAACTAAACTTGAAATAAGAAACATGTAGAATAATTCTTCATAGGTTGATCAATTGGTCATTTGTAGAAACATAAAGAGAATTATGCCTATTCTGTTAAGCATTAAGATATAAAACTTATCCCTCATGGAAAATACCTGAGTATGTATCATATTCAATATACAATGGATTAGTCCTGTGTGTCAATGACACAAATATGCTAACCTAACCTTAGTGTGGTGGGGAATGAGACATGATATTCTCCCTGAGGCAACTTCAAGATGAATACTAAGAATAGGATACTGGTTTCTGTGTTGTGTGCATGGATTTAAGAAAGACCAACTAAGTCAGCAACTTGAATTGAAATGTGGAGAAAATGTGGCTGTTTTCTGTGATGGAATTGCAGGAAGTATGATAGATATAAGAGAGTCTTCAACTATATTAGGTGAAAACTGAATTAAATTTAAATTCCTTAAGGAAATTGATATTTCTTTTTTGTCTTTTTATTGCAAAAGAGATCAAGTTTGTTGTATGGAAGTTTTTAGTGCTCTAAACTTTGTTCCCCTCAAATTTGAATCCTGTAACTTGGATTTCAATACCAAGCAAATCACAAATAATTGTTTTTCATTTGTCATAAATGGTTATAGCAACATATCAGACGTATTTACCTGGGTGATGTCATGAATAATTTTGAGTAAAGATTTTTAGAATTATGAATAAGAAAAAAGTCCAAAACCATCCTCCAAATCCAGAGAAGGGTACTATTACTGAAAATACTCTTAACATAGCCACAGGTATATGGAACTTTAGGGTGAACAAGAAAGACAATCCACTTCAAGTTTAAGTTTGCATAAAGGGTCCCAGGAGCAATTGTGGCTTAAAGAAGAAGGCAATGTCATGAATAGGGAACATCAGAAAAGTACAAAATATTGGATGCTGTGGACATAGAAGGCTTCATTGGCCAATTCTGCTTTGATGTTGGATTTACTCGTATCATGATAATGCTTGTCTCTACAAAAGCAGGTAATCATCATATCTCATTGGTGGAAATGACCTCAGATTCCATCTAGTTTAATAAATTCTTATTGTGAGAACATAATTAATAATAATGGATTTGGGGGGAGACACAGGGACCCAGTCTTAGTCTGGTTTCTCTCATCAACCCCAACTTCAGAAAGTGCAGTTCTTGGAAACTTTAGCTGATCCCTTTTGGGGCCAGCCCAGGATCTCATGGGTAGATCCATAGAAATGGATATAGAATGCACACCTATCTGAATGCACCTCTGCCCTCAGAGGGTCTATCCCATTAGACCTTGATGGCCTCATGATAGAGATTATTTTACTATGGACCACTGTCAAATCCCATCAGTCAATGGAATTGAATGACACTGACAAATTGGCTTTGATCAGTTGGTAAGGAGCCACCTCTATGAGAAGGAGGAAGGTGACTGGACCTCAAAAAGCTTACTGTCTTCTTCCTGGGACTCCCTTGAGCTCACTATATATCCTCTCCCCACCCCCACCCCCCAACCAAATGTGCTAGGTATATAATTGTTTCACCCTGTAATCCTGTGACCAGTGAAGAAGTTAGGAAAATGCTATGTGGTCAATTATTTACTAATATTTAATATACTTTAACAGTGGTCATTGATTTATAAGTAGCAATATATTAGAAACACCAGCCTAGTCTCACAATAATTTAATAAAAATACACTATATAGTTTTTCACACTAAAACTTAACCAGTTGTCACCCAGCTTTCACTTTAAGAAGAGTAGGTCAATGCTTATCATTTAAAAATCACTCCTTAGAGAAAGTAATGTGAAGTTATTTTTTTAGGTGTAGGGGGAATTCATTTTTGTCAACTCATTATGAAAAAGGAACATAATTATCCAGGATACTTAGCACCCAGCAGATTTGGGCTAAGAACCAGCTAAAAGAGTAGATAGAAGTTTCACTTTTGCGCTGTTTCTTAATGCTGTTTTCCTCATTACAGTTAACAGTCTGTGATCTTCCCATAGCTGTTACAACTATGGTAATCTGGTATTCTTTTACCAGAACTTCAATCTGTCTTTATACCATGGACCAATTACTAACAGGCAGGTATACTCTGGGAAGTAATACAGATCCATGTATTAGCATTCTAGTCACAAACTTGCACTGATTATAGGTAGAGTATTACATAACTAGTCAAACTATTTTACTGAAGTCACCAGTCAAAACCCAATAAAATATCCATTGAATTGCACCCAAGCCTGCTAAAAAAAAAAAAAAAAAAAAAAAACCTACTACCCTGCTGTAATGTCGATATGGCTATTAATAATCTTTGAAGAGCTGTTCTTTGCTTTAAAAAATACAGGTAACAAGACAGCTGCTGTGAAAGAAAAGTTTGGCTCCCTCTGCTTTTTTAATGTGACAGTAATTCAGTTCCACATTAATCTACAATGATATCTTCCTATTGTCAGCAAGCATGGATGACACTTTTCAAGTCTGGGCTAATATTAGAATAGTGGTCATATAGCATCCAATCTATTTGTGCTAAGCTTTGTTTGAGGCAGTGTGTTATATGTAATTGAAAGCTTGACCATCTTTTCATTCCAGCACCACAGTCCTCATCCATCAGTGCCAAATGAAGGAAGAAGGTGCCATATATCAAATGTCATTTAACACATGCACATCATTCAAAAAGATCAATTATTATAATATTTACTTTAAACTGCCCAGGTTGGACCCAAGAAAGTAAGACATCCATCTTTATCAGTTACATACCTTTAATTCTGAACATTGTTAACTGTAAATTTGTGACTACAGCCAGCCACACTCAGAATTTCATGCAAGCAATAATTTTTAATTTCATTTAGACACATCTCAATTTATCTTCATTGGTCCTCTCTTAGAATTCAATAAATTCTTGTTTTATGAATCCATTCAGTAAATCCATACTGAATAAACTGTAGTAACTGCAAGCTATTGTTAAGTGTAAGGTGACTCTGCTACCTCATTACTTAAAGCTAGGAAAAAAAGAAAGTAGTTTCCATGCTTTTTTCAGTTATCTTACCCTACGGCATCTGTAATCTCCACAGAAGCTATGCTTTCTATGATAGTACAAAGAAGCAGAAATGGGGAAGCAGGGTAGGACACAAAGGAAATATACTTTAAAAGCATGAATGAAAAGTCATCAGTGATTCAATAATCAATTATTGGGTTCATCTTGTAAGGTCCAAATTTAATATGGGGAGAGTTAATTGGGTGGCTCGCCATAACATTGGGTTTCAAAAAATAATGAAGGACTTTTAGGTCCAAAGTTTTCTCCCTTCCAAACTGCCTTTTTAGTTATTTTTCCCAGGCCAATAAGATAGGAGATTACCAGCCTCTTTTCCACAAACAAATTGGGTTTTATTAATGGGAATAAAATACACAGCAAAGGTGAAATTAATAAAGTCAAAGACAAGGGAATAGGAAAAAAGAAAAATGGATAATTTCCCTGACTCTAGCAAAGACCAACACAATTCCCAAACTTGCTTCCAGCTCAGTGAATTCAAAGAGCCAGACTCACTTTTATTAACTCACCACCTGGAGTCCATAGTTTTCAACAGGAAACAGCTGTGCTGCCTCTCAGCAGTCTTCTCCCTAAAGCTCACCAACAGGAAAAGATGAGCTCCCTTCAGTGAGTGTTCCTTTTTCTATTTTTACTTTCTCTCCCTTAAAAGGGACGTCCTTCAAGCTGAATGTGGAGAGCAGTTGCCCTGCTGACATCAGCAGCATTTGTCACTCAGGGAAGGCCAGGTGTGGCCCATATCCAATCATCCCTAGCTGGTTTCTCAAACAGTACAATCATTCAAGTGGGACCACTGGGCATTTGCCAAATTCCATTATTTTATCACAATCTCAAATTCTCTTTATTTTTTCCCTTCCTCTTGAAGTTTATAATTGAATGCCATAGAGTTGCCTCTTCCTTTGATGTGAATAATTTATGGAAATTGACATCAGATATAATAATTTTAAGTGTTATAGGAATGACTGCTGTGAATAATTTAAATATTTTGGATTAAGACAGGGAGAAAAAAATGGGGTTCCCATTACTCATTCTGCATACTTTTTGCTAACATGGTTCATTGTTTCCCTTTAGAAATCAAATGACTAGGAAAGGATGACATTATATATCAGCCTACTGAGAAAAAGGATGCTGCATGAATTTAAAACTTAAATTTCCATATACTCCAATTAATGTGGAGAAATTAGAAAAAGAGATATAATATAAATAAATAACTGAATTAGAATGAATTTAGCCATTCATTCAGAATGAAAAAGGAAATAAGCAAAGGTATACTGGAACAAGTTCAAACAGGATCATGAAAACTTATTGTTAAATGTTTGGTGGGAACATTTATGTCACTACAAATCAGAGCTTGATTTATTGTTCTGTTGATTTTCTAGACAAAAGTAATTGATGGAGGTGGTATCAAAAATATAAATTTAACTGACAAGTCGATCAGGCATGCATTATATATTCAAAGAATCACTTAATAAACATTTATAAGCATACAATTCTTCCTTTCATCCATACTGTGCTTTATTATTCTTCTTTATTAATGTTCAGTTTCAGTATTACAATTTTCATTCTTTTCTTTTTTTTTTTGGTGAGGCAATGAGGGTTAAGTGACTTGCCCAGGGTCACACAGCTAGTAAGTGTCAAGTGTCTGAGGCTGGATTTAAACTCAGGTCCTCCTGAATCCAAGGCCAGTACTTTATCCACTGCGCCACCTAGCTGTCCCAATTTTTATCATTTCCAAAACTTATTCCAAAACCTCAAAAACTGTGAAACATTTTGTAAAAATTTTTACTTTAAATGTTTTATCCTATTATTGTTAAGAGGGTATGTTTCATCTGTTCAGCTAAATCTTAAAGGTCGCTAGACCAATGACCATCAAACTTTTTTTAATCTGTGCCCCATTAATGAAAAAAAAGCACAGATCATATATATGTATGCATTTGTATATATACGATTATATGCATATATCTATCTCCATCTCCATCTCCCTATGTATATGCATATGTTTATCCAATGCAATCATAGAAGACATAGTCATGATAAATAAATCAATCAATATGTTTACAGAGGAAAAAAGAAAGATTTGGCCTATAAACTCAACACAAAGTGTGGATAACCCCTTAATCAATTTAAAAGGATCAGAGGATACTTGGTCATTGTAAATCTCATGTGATTATTTCAGAAGACCAAGTTATACCATACAGTATAAAAAGTAGAAGTCAGATTAGTGATTACCCCAGCAAATAGGTGGACCCAATGGTGAGTGCACCTAGTTTCAGAAGATACCATTTTTAAAGGGGAAGGAGAGTCATAAGCTAATGTTTCCTTGTCCATGTCATTGGACAGAAGAGACTAGAGGGATTCGTCACCAAGCCAAAACCTTAGAAAGGAAAAGTTATAACCAGGAACAAAAAGAAACATACCTAGGAAAAATGGAGATATGGAGAGATATAAAAATATAACAACCAAAATGAGAAAATTATTTCAAGGAATGTGACTCTTTAATCAGATCAGAATGCTATTTATAGGTTTAAGAATAAACTCCTAATGATGGATTTGAGAATGTAATCTCCAACCACATATGTTTATGACATTTATGTTTTACTTCAGTTGTGCTCTAAATTGGAACGCACACTACATAATTTTGTGTGTTTTTGTAAGAGAAGTTGACCCAGGATTTTGGAGGAAATATTTCTAACACATATTTTTGCTTTATAATTTGAGCATATATCTTTCTTATTGATAATTAAGATTCATCTAATTGATAACCAATGGATGAATACTGCTAGGGAATCATAAGAGACATTACTAAAAGCATAGTCCCTCAGGGTTACTTCTAGAAATTGGGAGTAATAGCTTCCTCTCTAGGGACCTTAAACCATGGAGGCGTATACAAGTTGAAGGAGTCTTCCCAAGGGATACTAATCTGCATTTTAATAATTATAAATCATTATTCATGATTTATTGCAGAGATAAGTACATACATTATAAAACTTACAGAAAAGTAAAAATTGAAAGATTAGTTTTGAAATGTGTTAAATATGTTATTTGTAATGCTTTAAAGTCATAAATTCTCATAAAATAATGTATTCATGGTATATTTAGTGAGAAATATTAGGGCAATATATTTTATTATTTCTGAATTTTTTTATAATTATATGATACAAAAATTTTAAGATTTGATTCTAAGTTCATCTTTGATATTTTTAATGGCTGTCAAAAATAAAAAATATCACAAAGATCTATAGTCACAAATAGAAGCTAATCACCAACCCACATTACTAAATTTTGATGGTCATTTTTCAATTCCATCTCTCAAATATACAAAAAATGAATGAATTAAACTAGTAAATATCACTTTTCCTATTAAAATTCTTAGTAATATTTATTTACATTTTAGAAGATATTGACAAATATGTTTCCAAATTCCAAAAGTGTGCAGACTTTAATAAGAGTTTGTATAGGTGACACACATTATTTTCTGCAACCTAGAATGAAAGAGTAATTATCCAGCAAGAGTTGTTGGTCAAAAAAATTGAATTCTGCAGAAAGGTCAGAAGGAAGACAATTGAGAAAAATATACTGATATGGTGGTTATGACATCATTGGTAACTTCAGAAAAAGTAGTTTAAGTTGCAGGAGTCAAGGATAATGGGAGACTAAATGATTGTGATATGATTGAGGGAAATAAAGAAGTTCTCAATAAGGGTTGATTTGGAAGATAAAATATTTTAATGTATCTGAATTTAGATTAAAGCACACCCATATGTGTTCATTTTGTGTACAACTCTTTCTCCCTGAAAAATCAAAGTATGGGTTGAGGGGAGGGTCTTTTCCTTCATTGCACAGAAGCATAGAGTTCATGTACTAAGGAGATTAAGTGTACATAAATAAAGAATATACAGGATAAATTGGAATTATTCAACAAAAGGAAGGCATTAGAATTAAGAGGAATCATGAAAGGCTTCCTGCAGAAATTGAGGGAGAAAAGGATGTATTTTGGATTTGAAGGAAGCTAGAGAGTTGTCAAGTAGCAGAGATGGGGAAAGAGGGCATTTCAAGCAGGAGAGACAAACATTACAAGTTTGCATGTATTTTTTATTTTTAACAAACATTTATTTTATTTTCCCAGTTATATATAAAGGTCATTTTCAAAATTCATTTTCATAAGATTTAGAGTTCCAAATTTTTCTCACTCCCTGCCTTTCCTCCCCCCTCCACAAGACAGCCACCAATCTGATATAGGTTTATATATTTATAATCCACAAGTGTGCTTTTTTAACTCTGTGTTCAATCATTATCAGTTCTTTCTATGGGGGTGGACAGTATGCTTCATCATTAGTCCCTTTTGATTGTCTTGGATCATTGAATTACTGAGAGTAGTTAAGTCATTCACAATTGCTCATAGAACAATACTGTTGCCATTGTGGACAATGTCCTCCTAGTTCTGCTCACTTCACTACACATCAGTTCATGTGAGTCTTGTCAGGTTTTTCTGAAATCATCCTGTTTGTCATTTCTTATAGCACAATAATATTCCATTACAATCATATACCACAGCTTGTTCAGTCATTCCCCAATTGATGGACATTTCTTTGATTTCCAATTCTTAGCCACCACAAAGAGTTGTTATTTATATTTTTTGTACATGGTTTTTTGTTTCACTTTTTCACAATTACTATTGTTAACTGTTTCCCTCCATCCTATCCCCTTCCCCATGATATTTACTCTATTATTTATCTTCTTTCACTCTATCCCTCTTGAAAAGGGATTTGCTTCTGACTGTCCCCTCCCCCAATCTGCTCTCCTTTCTTTTGCCCCTCCCTCTTTACCCCTTTCCCTACTATTTTCCTGTAGGGTTAGATTACTGCACCCAATTGAGTGTGTATGTTATTCCCTCCTTGAGCCAATTCTGATGAGATTAAGGTCTTTGAGCCAATTCTGATGAGCGTTAGGCTCATTTGCTGCCCTGTTCCTCCCCCAGTTCTTCCCCCACTCCATAAACACTAGGCTATTTATTTCATGTGGGATTTCACCCGTTGCTACCTCTCTCTTTCCACCTTCCCAAATGGATTCATCTCACCCCTCAATTTTACGCTAAAGATGTAATCATGGGGCAGCTAGGTGACTCTCCTTCCCCTTTAAAAATGGTACCTTCTGAAACGGGGTGAACTCACCATTGGGTCCACCTATTTGCTAGGGTGATCACTAATCTGACTTCTACTTTTTACATGACAGCCCTTCATATATATGAAGGCAGCTATTCTTTCTTCCCTGTCTTTTTACTTCTAGGCAAAATTCTAAGCCTGCTATTCAGAGTGTCCAAAGACATAAGTTCATTTCCATACAAAGGCAAATTGTGCTGTCCTTCCTTCTATTGGGATATGGAGGTATGGTTGTGATTACCTTGCTGTGTTGTATACTTTTGTTTACTATGCTAGTGTTGTAAACAGTTGAATGATTCATATTTCTAACATGCCTTTCCTATTTTAAACTAGGGGAAGAAATACATAGAATCCATAGAACAATTTTAACAGACTTCCAAGATATAAACTTACTCCTTGGCAGAATCTCTGCATAGCTGCCCAGAATGGATTCTAAGAAAATGATGATACAGAATGAGCAATTGCCCCAGAAAGTAAAATGGTAATACAATTTTGATAAAAACATGTTTGGTCAACACATCATGTGTAAACTAAAATACTTTTCACTCTTTGAAATAATGAGTTTGAATAAGAAATAGAATTCTGTCTAATCATATGGACTATGAATCAGGAAAATGCAGAAAGAAATCAACAAGTGGACAAAAGTCTCATGCTGTTTCTAAACTCTTAAATATTGTGATTTGTTAGCATTCTGTCCTTCAGACTGGAACATTCCAAGCATGGTAAAGGGAAAGCCCAGATGTGGCTGTGTATTATATCTTCTTCCAGCCATGTACTCTTTTAAAGTCAAGCTATAATGTCAGGTTACTTTTCATGCATTCAGATAGTACTAAGTATTGTGATTTTCATCTATAAAAAACCAAAGCAAATAAAGAATGCAGATTATTGTCTCCTAACACTAGGGATTCTTTTGGCTTCCATTCTATTTCTGTCCCCACCATAGAACCTTTGCTGTGTCAACACATATGGACAGGTTAATGATTAATGTACTCAGGGTTTTTCATTACCACCTGGTGGGCTGCTTGGCAAGCAGATAGGAAAACCAGAGACAGGAGTTTCTGGAAGGTGCTTAAGGTAAATAGCAGAGAATATTTTTAACATATTCTAGAGAATATCTTGCTCCTTCCAGGTGGGCCAGGTTTGGGACAAGAAGAAATAGACACATAGGGCAAAGAGAATATCCTTTTAGCTCATGATCATGGGACAAGATAATGCACACTAGGCAGTCAGAACCAGGGATAAAGGAACAGAGTCCATAAAGGGCCAGAGGCAAAGTGACATGTACAGTGGAAAGGAGATTAATATTAGTTTTCAACATTAAGGTCCAAGAATAGCTAGAGGCAAAAGGGTATGTCTATATATATAACCAAGTGATCAGTTTCTAGGAAGAATTAATATCTGAGATGAGAAGTAGAAACTAGAAACTAGGTGTGCTATAAAATCATATATAACGTTTTATTTAGCAATACCACTACTAGGTCCATATCCCAAAGAGATCAAATAAAATGGAAAAGGGTCTATACATATAAAATATTTTTAGCAGCTCTTCTTGTGGTGACAAATACTTGCACATTGAAGGACCACCCATCAATTGGAGAACGCTGAACAAGTTGTGGTATATTAACATGATGGAATACTATTGTGTCATAAGAAATGATGAGCAGGATAGTTTCAGAAAAAAAACTTGGGAAGACATATATGAACTATGCAGAATAAGGTAAGTATAACTATATGAACATATGAACATTGTACACAATAACAGCAATATTCAAGGATGATAAATGATGAATGACATGGCTATTCTGATCAATACAATGATCCAAAATAATTCCAAAAAAATTATGAAGAAAAAAATCTATCCACCTCTTGAGAGAGAACCTGTGAAGTCTAAGTGCAATTTGAAATATACTTTTTAAAATGTATTTATCTTGCTTTGCTTTTAAATAAGAATAATTTGGAAATATGCTTTGCATGATTTCATATGTATAATTGTCAGATTTCTTGCTTAATGAATGGAGTAGGGATAGAAGGGAGGGAAAGAACTTGGAACTCAATTTAAAAAATGTTAAAATAAAAATATCAAATTTTAAAAATCTATGGCCAAAACAAGGTTCAGCGAAACAGGTAAAAGGAGCTTAGAAGGAATAGTTGCAATTCAAAGAATTTGCCCCAATATTTTTTACTTGTGGAGCTAATAGAAGTTATGTTTCTTTTTAATTTGCATTGCCTAAGATTACCTGTATTCGCTTCATATATCCAGAAGCCACTGGTTCACTTCTGCATTTTTCTGAATGGGAAGCAGTTCATAGCTAAAAAGAATATTCTTCAATTTAGTAGCACTATAAAACAGTTAAGTATATATCTTTGAAACAATAATTTATTTTAAAGCATTAACAAATAGAGAAAATGAAAAAAACATTCTATGTTACCTTTTCTCCACTGACACAGACACCACTCTAGTTCAGTTCTTCATCAACTCTTGCTTGCCTTTTATTTTGATCCAAAGTGGCTTTATCTCAGGTAATATTGGCTTAACTTTCAGTAAATTCTTTTTTCCCTAGGGAACAAAATGTATATACATATGTGTCCTCTATTCAGTATCTAAACTTCTCCTGAGAATTTGTTTTCTATGACCATAGTTACCTTTTTCTGGGTCTCTCTGCTCTCAGTCATGTATTTTTATACATAACACAACATAAATTCCTTTAATGTTGGGACTGTTTCAGATTTAGTCTTTCTGCCCCCACTGCCTAGAATAGTATCTCATATATAAAAGTTCCTTAATAAAAAATATTATTTAATTGAACCAGGCTTCCAGAAACTCCTGCCTTCCTTACTTACCCCACCCCTTTCAAAATAAGAAAGTATCTCATATAAATTAGGCCTTACTGTGTGTGAACTTAAGACAATGGTTTAACTCAACTACTATTTGCTTTTTTAAAAGTCTTTCTGTAGGGGGGAGCTAGGTGGCACAGTGGATAAAGCACCAGCCCTGGATTTAGGAGGACCTGACTTCAAATTGGGCCTCAGACACTTGACACTTACTAGTTGTGTGACCCTGGGCAAGTCACTTAACCCTTATTGCCCCCCCAAAATAATAAAAAGTCTTTCTGTGTCTTGAAATGCAGAATAATTTTATCTGTCAGAAAAATGTTAAGCTTCATTAAGAAGGTGGGAAGATTGGGTGTGGGGTTATTTTTCTACTAAAAATCATATGATTTTTATAATAAAAGTAGTATCCAAAATGATAGTTTGAGCTTGCCTCAAAGGAGCTATACATTAGAAATAAAGAGACCTTTGTTTAGAGTCCAATTAAGCAGCTATGCACTTGTGTTACTGTAACCAAATAGATCCATTGTTTTGGGTTTCACTTTTTCATCTGCCCCTTATCACTAACATATTACAAATTCTGAAATATGTTTTAGAAAACCTGACTCACCTTGGATTGTCAAGTGTATGTATGATAAAAAAAAACATCATAGTATCTGAGAGTTAAAAGCAACTTCTGATGTCACCTGATTTCTGACTCGCTTGAACCATTTATCCCTCATTCAATTCCCTAGAGATGTGATTCACAAGGGTAGTCCAGTTCATTTTAGTATAGCACTGATTGTTAGAAAAAAATCTTTCTTCTTCTTCTTCTTCTTCTTCTTCTTCTTCTTCTTCTTCTTCTTCTTCTTCTTCTTCTTCTTCTTCTTCTTCTTCTTCTTTTCTCTTCTTCCCTTTTTTCCCCCTCCTCCAGCTTTCTCAATATGCCTCCCTAAACTTTCACTTTTGAAGTCTTGAACTTTTTGAAGCTCTGCCTTGAAGCAATTAAGGTCTAACACCCACATTCTTTTTGTTTGTTTGTTTTTTGTTTGTTTTTTTAGTGAGGCAATTGGGGTTAAGTGACCTGCCCAGGGTCACACAGCTAGTAAGTGTTAAGTGTCTGAGGCCGGATCTGAACGCAGGTACTCCTGACTCCAGGGCAGGTGTTCTATCCACTGCACCACCTAGCTGCCCCTACCCACATTCTTAATATGTGGTTTATTACTTGTTCATATGTATATGTTTCAATATAATTAATTCCCTTTATAATCCTGTTTTTTTTTTTAATTTTATACATTTGTAAACAATCTGAGAAGATACTAAGGGATGTTCCTAGACTTCTAGAGACTTCACCAAAGGGGTCCATGTAAGAAAACAGTTATAATTTACCACATAATAGCTTCTTCCCCAGTATTGCTCTTCAACTCCAGAGTTTGAGAATATTTCATAAAGTATAATTCCCCAGGATTAATAACTGAATAGTTTCTTTCAAAGTGCTCTATCTGGGGCAAAGAGAAGTGGAAATATTTCTTACTCAGGGCACTGAATCCTGGTTTTTTTTGTTTGTTTTACTAAATCTTAATTAGTGGAAATTGAGAACTGAATTCTTCTGGAATGTGGAATGTGTGAGAGTAAAATGAAATGTCTTGAAAAGAAAGCTCAAACAAGATTATGAAGGACGTTGAAATACCAAGCTAAGGTTTTTTGTTTAAACATAGAGGCAATCTCAGTTACTTTTTTTCCTGTGTGATTATTACTACTATAATTTTTATGTCATACCTATCACTCAGTGTGGTAGCTGGTTTATTACTTTTTCTCTGGCCAATTTTGTCTTTCCTTCTTCATTGATATATCATTGTTCTATGTCACATTGTGATCTAATACAAATCTCATTTTCCTAATTAATATTATTTTCCAGCTTTTCAATTACAATATTTGAAAGTTCCTACCTTCAACTAGAAATAGTGAAGAAAAAACAGACAAATAGAAAGACTAGCAAACTTGTTTGCCATTATGCATTTCCCTACTCAAGGTTTTATAATGACTAAGATATTAATTCTCAGTCCCTTCTGTTAAGGGCTAAAATTCTAGCTAGTCTGTCTAAAATATCTAATGAGTGGTCGCCAATAAATTATAAGCTTCAGCAAGAGTTAGACTTTTAAGCATTTATTAAGGAGAATAATAATTTGGTAAAGAGAGAGAGAAAGGCCTAGATTCCTATCTATTAAAGGGAGAGCACATTTCTAGCTCCGCTCTCCACCAGCGTCCTCAGGAAAAAGTGCAAGACCGAGCGCCAGTCTCTTCCTTCCTCCTCCCACTCGCCCGCGTCACTTCCTGATGCCTGGTCTTGCCCTCAAAGACCTTCGCTTCATGGGCAGAACTCTTCTACAGTAAGTCTCCAGCAGGTGGCGTTATTCCAATCGTTACACTTCCAATGTACTTATACCTTTTCTCATGAATCATTAATGCAGAGGATTATAGAAGATATGGTGTTTGGCTAGTATCGGGCAGCTGTCCACTGTATGCCAGATACAAAACTCAGAATGGACAAATTAAATGTGTTCTGAATGGACAAATTAAATGTGTCTACTTGAGTACTTCTTAGAAGGTTGACTCAAACTCTGCAACGAATTATTTCTTTATGTAGTCAAAAAAAGTCCCTCTTTTTTTTTTTTTGGAAAATCTATGACTCCTTTTCATTCTTTATGAGAACACAAACTGTTTTTTCCTCAGAATTTCCAGGACCACTTTCTATGTTGGGAATTATTATCCTGGGATCAGTAAACTTATTTTACGTCTGTGTCTATGCATATGTGTATGGATGGATATAAATATATATCTATATATCTATATCTACATCTTCATGTATATACATACACATATAATACATATGAGTGTATTATATACACATATGTATATATACAAATATGTATATGTAGGTGTGTACATACACACAGGCATGTTTGTGTGTATAAATTATGATGAGACTTTTATGTAAGGCAGTGGTTCTGAACCTTGGTAATAGATTCCTTTGGCAGTTTGGATGAAACCAGGAATTCTTTATCATTATTTTGATAAGGAGTGCTAGGTTTCATCTAAACTTCCAAAGGTAAATTATTTTTATTTTATTAAACATCTCCCAATTGTGTTTTTTTTTAATTTAGCATTCTTTTTTTAAAAATTGAGTTCCAAATTCTCTCCCTTCATCTCACTCCTCCCTACCTCTTAAGAAGGCAAGTAATATGTCTTAATATGAACTCAGTTTTTATAAGCTGTGTCTCTGGAATTGGATAACATTTTTCATCATGAATCCTTTGAAATTGTCTTGGATCATCCCCCTGATCAAAGTAGCTAAATTCTTAAAAGTTGATCATTATTAAAATATTGCTGTTATGGCGCAGCTAGGTGGTGCAGTGGATAGAGCACTGGCCCTGGATTCAGGAGGACCTGAGTTCAAATTTGGACTCAGACATTTAAAAAACTAGTTGTGTGACCCTGGGCAACTCACTTAACTCCAATTGCCCCCCCCCCAAAATATTGCTGTTATTGTATACAATGTTGTCCTGGTTCTCCCAACTTTACTTTGTATCAGTTCATATAAGACTTCTCAGATTTTTTTGAAACTATCCTGCTTGTCATTTTTTTTTTTTTGTGGCACAATGAGGGTTAAGTTACTTGCCCAGGGTCACACAGCTAGTTAGTTTCAAGTGTCTGAGGGCAGATTTGATCTCAGGTCCTCCTGAATCCAGGGACAGTGTTTTATCTACTGAACCACCTAGCTGCCCCTCTGCTTGTCACTTCTTATAGCAAAATGGTATTCCATATTTTTTGCTACAACCTCAATTTCCAATTTTTACCACCACAAAAAGAGCTGCAATAAATATTTGTGTACAGATGGGTCCTTTTCCCCTTTGATTTCTTTGGAATATAAACCTAGTCATGATATTACTGGGTCAAATTTTATGCAGTTTAATACCCCTTTGGGTATAGGTTAAATTATTCTTTAGAATGATTGGATTAGATCCCAATGATACCAATAGCATATTATTGTCCCTATTTTCCAACATCCTCTTCAGCATTTGTAATTTTTATTTTCTGTCATTTTAGTCAATCTAATAGGTAATAGATGGCACTTCAGGGTTGTTTTAATTTGCATTTCTTTAATGAATAACAATTTATAGATGTTTATATGACTGTTCATAGTTTTGATTTCTTCTAAAACTACCTCCTCATAATTATTTGTTTATATATCACTTGGTGAATGGCTCCTATTTTTGTAAATTTACCTTATTTCCCTAATATTTTAGAAAGTAGGCCTTCATTAAAAAAGGCTATAAAATATCCCCCAAGCTTCTTCTTTCCTTCCAATTTTGGCTGAGTTTTCTTGTGCAAAGGCTTTTCAATTTCATGTAATCAAAATTATTCATTTTATTCCCCACGATTCTATGTCTTATTGGGCCATACATTTTTTGCATATCCATATATCTGATCCATACTTCCCTATTTTATTTATTATAACACCCTCTTCTCTATTAACATGGCAACTGATAAATCTCATGTGATTCTGACTGGGACTCCATGATATTTGAATAGTTTTTTCTGCCTTCTTAAAGTATTGTCTCTTTTATTTTAGAATGCTGCAATTTGGCCATAATATACTCAGAAGCTTTCATTTGGGCATTTCTTTCAGGTAGTCAATGGTGCATTCTTTCAATTTCTATTTTACCTTCTGGTTCAAGGTTATAGGGGCAGTTTTCCTGTATAATTTCTGCAAATATGATTATTTTATCATGGTTTTCAGGTTATCCAGTAATTGTTAAATTATCTCTCCTTGATCTATTTTCCTGGCCAGTTGTATTTTCCAATGAATGATATATTTCACATTTTTTCTCTTTTTTTCCTTTGATTTTTTTTATTGTTTCTTGATGTCTCATGGATTAATTAGCTTCCACTTCTTCAATTATAGATTTTTAAAATATTTTCTTCAATAAGCTTTTGCATGTAGTTTTCAATTTGGCTGATTCTAGGTTTAAAGAAGTTATTCCCATCAATGATGTTTGTAATTTTTCCCCCCACTTCATCAATTCTTTTTTTAAGGTGTTATTTTCCTTAGTATTTTTTATGCCTCTTTTACCAAGCAGTTATTTGTCTTTTAATTATTTTCTTCCCTCACTGTCATTTATTTACCTATTTCCCCTTTACCACTGATTCTGAAAAGAATTTTTATCTCTTCCAAGAATTTTTGTTGTGCTTGTTCAAAATCCACACACTTTTTAGAGGCTGGGATTGTAACTGTTTTGCAAACATTGTCTTCTTCTGAATTTGTGTCTCGATCTTCTATCACCACAAGTTGTGTGTGTGTGTGTCTGTGTGTGTGTGTGTGTAAGCAGGTTCTTTTGTTGTTGTTGTTGTTGTTGTTTGCTCATTTTCCAGACCTTTTCTTGATTATCAACTTTGTGGTAAAGTTGGGGCTTGTTCCTAGCATGGGAGGGGTTGGAATGACATGATCTCTATCTTGAGGGTTTTTCCCACTGCTCTTTTCAGATCTAGTTCAGGCGTTGGGGTGTTGCAATTTTTTGGTGTCTTCAAGGTGTTGTGATCAGAGAATATAGTCACTTCTCTTTTGGCCTAGTCTATGGTCCTTTCATAAGAAAGGCTCCTGATCCCTCAGGATTGCAATTGATACTGTTCCTCAGGTAGCCTGTATCCTTGCAACTGGAAGTGATACATTTTTTCAGGGTTCCTTCTTGTTATCACAAAAGATACTGTTTTAGGAACTGCTCCTTTGTAAGGGTAAGTATTCTACTCCATCTGGATCTTCTATTCCATCCCTTCAAGAAAGACCTTTATCTTCTATGAGAAGCTAAATAATTGATAATTTTTCTAGAATCTTTTCATCTCTAAATTTATACTTGATACAAATATATGCTAATTTCCTGTTTAGGAAACATAGGGCACAATCTCTGCTGTCTAGGTAAATAGGTTCCTCATTATGCAGCTGAGACTGAGCCCCTCTTTTCCAAAAAGAACAAAAAAAGGACTTTTCTTTAATATGAAAAAATTTTAATTGTTTCTATTATTTTTATCATAAAAGTATTTAATTATTTTCCTGTTACATGTAAAGATAATTTTCAAAATTTTTTTCATAACATTTTGAGTTCAATTTTTTCCCCTTCCTCCCTTCCCTCCCCCCTCTCCAAGCCAGAAATCAATCTGATAGAGGTTATACCTGTACAATCACAATAAACATATTTATGCATTATTCATGTTGTGTGAAAAGAATCGAACAAATCCTGGGCCCGGAGGACATTTGGCAGCGGGAGATGAGCGGGTCTTTAGCCGGAGCGTCTGCAGCTCTGCTCCACTGGGGGCGCGGGGTGCTACTGACGGGTCCGGCACTTCGGTCTCTGAGCTCAAGCCATGGGTATCGGGCTCGGGCTCCGCAGAGAATCTTGACGCTCTCGTGAAGAAGGACAAGGTGGTGGTGTTCCTGAAGAGTACCCCTGACCAGCCCCAGTGCGGCTTCAGCAACGCCGTATAAGGTGCAGATCTTGCGGCTGCAAGGCGCCTCCAACTATGCAGCCTAAAACGTGCTGGAGGATCCCGCCCTCCATCAAGGTATTATATAATATTCCAATTGGCCAACTATCCCTCAAGTGTACCTTAAGGGTGAATTTGTTGGTGGTTGTGACATCCTACTCCAGATGTATCAGAATGGAGATCTAGTGGAAGAACTGAAAAAGTTGGGAATTCGTTCAGCACTTTTAGATGCAAAGAAAGATCAAGACTCAAAATAAAAAGCCTGTAGGAATCCTGTTTAAGAAGAGTGTTCTGTGACTGGAAATGAAATCTTTTTAGTTTTAAAGACTGGTTACCAGAACAGCCTTACTGGTTTCTGTTCTCATTTTTTTAGGAAGGCGACTCTGTACTGACACTAAACAGTATTGAAGTGAAAAAAAAAAAAGAATCAGAACAAAAGGGAAAAACTTCAAAAAAGAAAAAAAAAGTAGAAACAGTATGGTTCAATGTGAATTCAGATTTCACTGTTCTTTTTTCTGGATGTGGAGAGCATTTTCCAATCAAAATTCCTTTGGTATTTTCTTAGGTCATTTTATTGCTGAGAAGAGCCAAATCTATAACAGCTGATCACACAATATTGCTGTTACTGTGTACAATATTCCTCTAGTCACTCAGCATCAGTCCACTTAAGTCCTTTCAGGTTTCTCTAAAATCTGGCTGTTCATCATTTCTTACAGTAAAAGAGTATTCAATTATATTCCTATACCACAACTTGTTCAGCCATTCCCCAATTGATGGGCATTCCCTCAATTTCTAATTCTTGCCTACCACAAAGATAGCTGCTATAAATGTTTTTTGTACATGCATATCCTTTCTGCTTTTTGTGATCTCTTTGGGCTACAGCCACAGCAGTGGTACGACTGGGTCAATGGGTATGCAGTTCCATGGCTCTTTGGGCATAGTTCCAAATTGCTCTCCAGAATGATTGGATCAGTTCAGAAATTCACCAACAATGCTTTAGTGTTGCAATTTTTCCACAGCTTCAGCAACATTTATTATTTTTCTTTGTTGTCATATTAGCCAATCTGAAAGGTGTTAGGTAGTATCTCAGAGTTGTTTTAATTTGCATTTCTGTAATCAATATTGATTTAAAGCATTTTTTTCATATGACAATAGCTTTGATTTCTTCATCTGACAATTGTTCACATCCTTCAACCATTTCTCAATTGGGAAATGACTTGCTGTCTTATAAATTTGATTTAGTTCCCTATATAGTTTAGAAGTGAGACTTTTATCAGAAACACTAGTTGCAAAAAGTGTTTCCCAGCTTTCTGGTTCCCTTCTAATTTTGGCTGCATTGCTGCAAATGTGATGAAAATCATCCATTTTGTATTCCATAATATTCTCTATTCCTTGTTTGATCATAAATTATCCTCCTCTCCATAGATCAGAGAGGTGCACTATTTCCTTCCTCTCCTAATTTATCTATACTATCACCCTTTATGTCTAAATCAAGTACACATTTTGACATTATTTGGGCATATGGTTTAAGATGGTATATGCCTAGTTTCTGAGAGGCTTTGATCAGAAACACTGGCTTTCTGCTTCCCTTCTAATTGTTGTTGCATTGTTTCTGTTTGTACAAACATTTTTAATATAATGTAATAAAAATCATCCATTTTGTATTTCATAATATTCTTTATCTTTTGTTTGGTCATAAATTGTTCTCCTCTCCATAGATCCGTGAGTTAAACTACTCCTTCATCTCCTAATTTACTTGTGGCATCACCCTTTATGTCTAAATCATGTGCCCATTTTGACCTTATGTTTGTATACAGTTTAAGATATTGTTATATGCTTAGTTTCTGTGATACTATCTTCCAGCATTCCCAGTAGTTTTTGTCAAAAATGAGTTTTGGGGGACAGCTAGGTGGCACAGTGGATAAAGCACTGGCCCTGGATTTAAGAGGACCTGAGTTCAAATTTGACCTCAGCCATTTGACACTTACTAGCTGTGTGACCTTGGGCAAGTCACTTAACCCTCATTGCCAAAACAAACAAACAAAAAAGTGAGTTCTTATTAGAGAATTTGAAATATTTGGATTTATCAAATAGTAGATTACTATAGTCATTTACGACTGTGTCTCCTGTGCCTAACCTATACCATTGGTGCACACTATTTCTTAGCAAGTACCAAATAGTATTGATGACTGCTGCTTTACAGTATAGCTTCATATTTAGTATGGCTAGCCCACCTTCCTGTGTATTTTTATTAGTTCTCTTGATATTCTTGACCTTTTGTTCTTCCAGATGAATTTTGTTATTCTTTTTTCTAGTTCTAAAAAATAATGTTTAGGTAGTCTGATTGGCATGACATGGAATAAGTAAGTTAATTTAGGTAGAATTGTCATTTTTATTATATTAGCTCTGCCAATCCTTGAGCAACTGATATTTTAATAATTATATATAATTTAATTTAATAATTTAATACCAAATATTTTATATTGTCTACAGTTACTTTAGATGGAATTTCCCTTTCTATCTCTTGGTGCTGAGCTTTGTTGGTCATGTCTAGAAATGGTGATGATTTATGTGTATTTGTTTTTTAGTTGATTCTCTAGGATTCTCTATAACATCATATCATCTGCAAAGAGTGATAGTTTTGTTTCCTCCTTGCCTACTCTAATTCCTTTAATTTCCCTTTCTCTTATTTTTAAAGCTAACATTTGTAGTGTGTTATTAAATAATAGAGGTGATAATGGACATCCCTGTTTCATTCCTGAGCTTATCCTCTAACATCCCCTTTACATATAATTTTTGCTGATGGTTTGAGGTAGATACGGCTTATCATTTTAATTAAAGCTCCATTTGTTCCTATGCCCTATAATGTTTTTAATAGGAATGAGTGCTACGTTTTTTGAAAAGTCTTTTCTGCTTTGATTGAGAAAAGCATATGGTTTTGGTTATTTTTCTTACTTGATGAGGTTGATTATGTTGATAGTTTTCCTAATGTTGAACCAGCCCTGCATTCTTGATATAAATCCCACATGGTCATAGTGTATTATTATGGGGAAAAATGGCTGCAATCTCCTTGATAACATTTTATTTAATATTTTTGTCTTGATATTCATTAGAGAAATTGGTCTACAATTTTCTTTCTGTTTTAATTCTACCTGGTTTAGGTATCAACACCATATGTATGTTTTAAAAGTAATTTTGTAGAACTTATTCTTTACATATTTTCCAAATAATTTACACAGTTTTGAAATTAATTCTTCTTTATATATTTTGTAGAATTCACTAGTAAACACATCTGGACCTGGAGATTTTTTCTTAGCTAGTCCATTGATGACTTATTTTATTTCCTTTTCTAAAATGGTGCAATTCAGGTACTTAATTTCCTCTTCTGTTAATCTGGGCAACTGCTCCTCTCAATCTGCCTTCCCTTTTATCAGTCCCCCTCCCTTTTATTTCCACTTTCTTCCACTGATTCTGTCCTCCCGTCTATCAGTACCCCACTTTTCCCCTTGATCCTTTTCTTCCTTAAAGAGTAAGCTAAGTTTCTTTTCTTTTCTTTTCTCTTTTCTTTTCTTTTCTTTTCTTTTCTTTTCTTTTCTTTTCTTTTCTTTTCTTTTCTTTTCTTTTCTTTTCTTTTCTTTTCTTTTCTTTTCTTTTCTTTTCTTTTCAGAGAGGCAATTGTGGCTAAGTGACTTGCCCAGGGTCATGCAGATAGTATGTGTTAAGTGTCTGAGGCTGGATTTGAACTCAGGTCCTCTTGAATCCAGGGACAGTGGTCTATCCACTGCACCACCTAGCTTCCCCTAAGTTTCTTTATCCAAATATGTTTATATGTTTTTCCCTCCATGAACCAAATCTGATGAGAGTAAGGTTGAAACAATGCTCACCCCTTACTTCTTTCCCTCTATTGTAATAGGGGTTTATTTTGTACCTGTTCACATGATGTAATTACCCCCATTCCACTTCCCCTTTCCTCTTCTCCCTGTACACTGCTTTTCCCCCTTAATTTTCGTTATATCATCAATCAATGACAATTTATACTTATAACCTCTGAGTATGCTCCTATCTACCCAAATAGAGATACAGTTCTCAAGAGTCATACATATTACCAGGGGCAGCTAGGTGGCACAGTGGATAAAGCACTGGCCCTGGATTCAGGAAGACCTAAGTTCAAATCCAGACACAAACACTTGACACTTACTAGCTGTGTGACCCTGGGCAAGTCACTTAACCCTTATAACACTGAAAAAATAAAATATTACCTTCCCATGTAGGGATGTAAACAATTTAACCTAATTGAATAACATTTTTTTCCTGTTTACTTTCTTACAATTCTCTTGAGTAATGTAATTGAAAATCAAATTTTCTGTTCAGCTTTGGTCTTTTCATCAGGAAACCTTGAAAGCCCCCTATTTCACTGAATGTTTATCTTTTCCTCTGAAATGTAATGCTCAGTTTTGCTGGGTAGTTGATTCTTGGTTGCAATCCAAGTTCCTTTGCCTTGAGCAATATCATATTCTAAGTCTTATATGCCTTTAATATTGAAGATGCCAGGTCCTGTGTAATCCTGTCTGGCTCCATGATTTTTAAATTGTTTCTTTCTGACTGTTTGCAATCTTTTCTTCTCCACCTGATAATTCTGGAAATTTGGCTACAATATTCCTTGGAGTTTGACTTTTGGGTTCTCTTTCAGGTGGTGATTGATGGATTCTTTCAATTATGATTTTATCCTCTGCTTCTACAATATAGGTTCTCCTTGATAATTTCCTGGAATATTTTGTTTAGACTCTTTTTCTGATCATGGCTTTCAGGCAGTCCAATAATTGTCAAATTATTTCTCTTGGATCTATTTTCCAGGTCAGTTATCTTTTCCATGAGGTATTTCACATTTTCTTCCATTTTTTTTCATTCTTTTGTTTCTGATTCTTGGTGACTCATAGAGTCATTAGCTTCTATCTACCCAATTATAATGTTTAAGGCATCATTTACTTCAGTAAGCATTTGCATCTCTTTTTCATTTGGCCATGTTCCTACCATTTGGACAATTATATTTTTTAAGGAATTCTTTTCTTTGGTCAATTTCTTTGCTTCCTTCTCCAGTTTGTTGATTCATTTTTTTCATAATTTTCTTGTAGAACTCTCATTTCTCACATTTCTTTTCCCATTTTTTCCTTCTATCTCTTTCATTTGATTTTTAAAATCCTTTTTTAGCTCTTCCAAGAAGGTTTTTTTTTTTCTTGAGACCAATTTATCTTCTCCCTTGGTGCTTCACATGTAGAAATTTTTATAGTATTTTCCTCCTCTGAGTTTGTGTTTTGGTCTTCCCTGTTGAAAACAGAAGCTCTCAATGGTAAGGGCCCTTTTCTGTTTCTTACTCATATTGTACTTTTTTTTTTTAACTTTAAAAATTGCGGTCTAGAAGATGGTGAAGAGGAATCAATAAGCTGCCTGAGCTGTCCTTCTGTTCCTTCAAAAAGAACATTAAGTCAAGCCTCTGAACAGATTCTGAAACTACAGAACATGCAAAGAGACAGAGAGACACAGTCTTCCAACTAGAGATAATTTAGAAGACTTCAGGAAGAGGTCGGTCTGACTCAGGCAAAAGGGAAGCCCAGTGCAGGGCAGCCGCCCAGTGCCAAAGGAGTCAGGGCAAATCAGCAGGAGCTGCGGGCAACAGCAAACAACTGAGGCCTCTGGAACCTGGCTCAAAAATCTGGTGGCCAAGAAGGACAGTGGAAAAAACCTACCTGCACCAGCTGAGAGAACAAGTTGCCAAATGTAGGGCTACAAACAGGACAGGTGAGACCAGGCACACTGACCTAGCATGCTCAGACAGGAAGTGCAGGGGGGCAAACTGCATATACTATAAAGGCCTTGGAATAAAAAGCTGGTCACACAGTACCTATACCCCTGCACAAAAAGCCCAAAACAGGGACCCTGGTGCCCCCAGAGCAGACCTCAACTTAAAAACTAAATAAATAACCTGCAATAATAAGTAAGAAGCAAAAAAGAGCCGTCTCCATTGAGAACTTCTGTATCAATAGGGAAGAAGCCAACACAAACTCAGATGAGGACAATACCTTCAAATTGCCTACATGTGAAGCCTCACAAGGGAAGGTGAATTGGTCTCAAGAACAAAAAGGCTTCCTTAAAAGAGCTCAAAAAGGATTTTAAAAATCAATTGAGGGAGGTAAAAGAAAAAATGGGGAGAGAAATGAAACCAAAATAAGAAAACTATGAAAAAAGAATCAGCAGCTTGGAAGAGGAAGCTCAAAGATGGTCTGCAAAAAACAATTCCTTAAAAAATTCATCTGGACAAATGGAGAAAAAGGTGCATAATTTCACTGAAGAAAACAATGTCTTAAAATATTCATTTGGCCAAATGGAAAAAAAAGGTGGATAATCTCATTGAAGAAAACAATGCCTTAAAAATTAAAATTGGGGGGCAGCTAGATGGCGCAGTGGTTAAAGTGCTGGCCCTGGATTCAGGAGTACCTGAGTTCAAATCCAGCCTCAGACACTTAACACTTACTAGCTGTGTGACCCTGGGAAAGTCACTTAACCCCCATTGCCCCGCAAAAATAAAAAAAAATAAAAAAAAATTTAAATTGGACAATTGGAAGATAAGGAATCCATGAGACCAAACATCAGTCAAGCAGAATAAAAAGAATGAAAAAATAGAAGAAAATGTGAAATACCTCATTGGAAAGACAACTAATATGGAAAACAGATAGAGGAGACACAATTTGAGAATCATTGGACTACCTGAAAGCCATGACCAGAAAAAGAATCTAGACACCATATTCCAGGAAATTATTAAGGAGAACTGGCCTGATATCATAGAATCAGAGGATAAAATCATCACTGAAAAAATCCACATATCACCTCCTGAAAGAGACCCCAAAAGAAAAACTCCAAGGAATATTGTAGCCAAGTTCCAGAATGATCAGGTGAAGGAGAAAATACTCCAAGCAACCAGAAAGAAGCAATTTAAAAGCCATGGAGCCATAGTCAGGATTGCTCAGGACCTGGCAGCTTCAACATTAAAGGATTGCAAGGCTTGGAATATGATATTCCAGAATGCTAAGGAGCTTGGATCGCAGCCAAGAATCTATTACCCAGCAAAAATTTCATTCTATTTCAGAGGAAAAAATGGTCATTCAATGACATTGGGGATTTTCAATGTTTCCTGATGAAAAGACCAGAACTGAAGAGAAAATTCGATCTTAACATACAAGAATCAAGAGAAGTTTAAAAAGGTAAACAAATGGGAAAAAAAAAAAGGTTACTCAATTAGGTTAAACTGTTTATATCCCTACATGGGAAGATAATACTCATAACTCTTAAGAACTGTAAATGTATTTGGGCAGAGAGAAGGACTTTACACAGAGGGTATAAATATAAATTGTCTTTGATGTGATGATACAAAGAAAATTAAGGGGTTAAAAAAGGAGTCTATGTGTAGGAGAGGAAAGGGGAGGTGGAATGGGGTGAATTATATCATATGAATAGGTGAAAAAAAAACCTATTACAATAGAGGGAAAGAAAGGAGGGGTGAACAGTGTTTCAACCCTACTCTCATTAGATTTGATTCAAAGAGGGAATAACATATACGTACATTGGGATAAAGAAACAGCTCATTCTTTAGAGAAGCAAAAGTGGAAGGGAGGGGGGGACAGATAGAAGGGAAGACAAAAGCAACGGAGAAAAGGGTAAAGAAAAGAGAGGGGGGTGATAAAAAGGGAGGGCAGATTGGGGGAGGCAGGTGTAAGAAGTAAAATGTCGGTGAGGAGGAATAGGGTGAAAGAAGTGGGGAAAGGTAAAAAGGGGGTAAATAGAATGGAGGGGAATAGACAGTCAGTAATAAGAACTGTGAATGTGAATGGGATGAAATCTGCTAAAAAAAAGAAGCAAATTGCAGAGTGGATTAAAAAACAAAATCCTGTTTATAAGATACACATTTGAAGCAGAGAGATACACACAGAGTAAAGGTAAAAGGCTTGAGCAGAATATATTATGCTTCAGCTAAAGCAAAAAAAGCAGGGGTAGAAACCCTTATCTCTGACAAAGTGCAGGCAAAAATAGATCTCATTAAAAGAGATAAGGAAGGAAACTACATCCTGCTAAAAGGTACTGTAGATAATGAAGTAATATCAATATTAAATATGTAAGCGCCAAGTGGTATAGCATCCAAGTTCTCAGAGGAGAAGTTAAATGAGTTACAAGAGGAATTAGACAGTATTACTATACTAGTGTGGGGATCAGAATCTCCCCCTTTCTGAATTAGATAAATCTACCCAAAAATTAAATAAGAAAGAAGTGAAAGAGGTGAATAGATTACTTGAAAAGTTAGACATGATAGATGTCTGGAGAAAATTGAATAGGGATAGATAGGAATATACCTTTTTCTCAGCAGTACATGGCAGATTTTCAAAAATTGACTATTTTTTAGGGCACAAAAACATCATAGTCAAATGTAGAAAGGAAGAAATGGTAAACGCATCCTTCTCAGATCATGATGCAATAAAAATCACATCTAAGAAAGATCCAGGGAAAAGTAGAATGAAAATCAATTAGAAACTAAATAATTTCATTATAAAGAATGAATGGGCCAAACAACAAGTCATAAAAACAATCAATAACTATATCCAAGAGAATGAGAATAATGAGACAAAATACCAAAATCTATGGGATGCAGCCAAAGCGGTGCTTAGGGGAAAATGTATAGCTCTAAATGCTTACATGAATAAAATAGAGAAAGAGGAGATTAATGAATTGGGCATGCAATTTAAAAAGCTAGAAAAAGAATGAATTAGAAATCCCCAATTAGATACTAAGTCAGAGATCCTGAAAATTAAAGGAGAAATTAATAAGATTGAAGCAAACAAAACCATAGAATTAATCAATAAAACTAAGACTTGGTTTTATGAAAAAACCAATAAAATAGATAAAATATTGGTTAATTTGATTAAAAAAAAAGAAAGAAGAAAACCAAATTACCCTTATCATAAATGAAAAGGGTGATGTTACCACCAAAGAAGTGGAAATTAAATCAATTATTAGGACTTATTTTGCCCAACTGTATGCCAATAAATTTGACAATCTAAATGAAATGGATGAATATTTACAAAAATACAAACTGCCCAGGTTAATTGAAGAGGAAATAAAATCCTCAAATAAACCCATATTAGAAAAAGAAATTGGACAAGCCATTAATGAACTACTCCCTACGAAAAAATCCCCAGGGCCAGATGGGTCTACAGGTGAATTTTACCAAACATTTAAAGAACAATTAATTCCAATATTACACAAATTATTTGGAAAAAATACGTGAAGAAGGAGTTCTACCAAATTCGTTTGATGACACAAATATTGTGGTGATACCAAAACCAGGCAAAGCAAAAACAGAGAAAGAAAATTACAGACCAATTTCCCTAATGAATATTGAGGCTAAAATCTTAAATAAGATATTAACAAGGAGATAACAGCAAGTGATCACCAAGATAATACACTATGACCAGGTGGGATTTATACCAGGAATGCAGGGCTGGTTCAACATTAAGAAAACTATTAACATAATCAGGCACATCAATAAGCAGAGCAACCAAAATCATATGATTAGCTCAATAGATGCAGAGAAACCTTTTGCCAAAGTACAACACCCATTCCAAATAAAACCACTAGCGAGTTTAGGAATAGGTGGAGCTTTCCTTAGAATAATAAACAGTATCTACCTAAAGCCATCAGCAAGTATTATATGAAATGGAGAGAAATTAGGGGCCTTCCCAATAAGATCAGGGCTGAAACAGGGATGTCGATTATCACCCCTATTATTTAATATTGTCCTAGAAATGTTAGCTTTAGCAATCAGAGAAGAGAAAGGAATTAAAGGAATTAGAATAGGCAATGAGGAAACAATACTATCACTCTTTGCAGATGGTATGATAATATACTTCAAGAATCCTAGAGAATCAACTCAAAAATTATTTGAAACAATTAACAGCTTTAGCAAAGTAGCAGGATATAAAATAAATCCACATAAATCATCAGCATTTCTATACATGACCAACAAAGTCCAGCAGCAAGAGATAGAAAGTGAAATTCAATTTAAAGTAACGGTAGATCATATAAAATACTTGGGAGTCTACTTGCCAAGACAAACCCAGGAACTCTATGAACACAACTACCAAACACTCTTCACACAAATCAAATCAGATCTATATAATTTGAAAGATATCAATTGCTTATGGATAGGCAGAGCTAATATGGTAAAAAATGACAACACTACCTAAATTAATTTACTTATTCAGTGCCATACCTATCAGACTAACTAAAAATTATTTTATAGAGCTAGAAATAATAATAACAAAATTCATCTGGAAAAACAAAAAAACAAGAATATCCGGGGAAATAATGAAAAAAAAAATTCACAGGAAGGTGGGTTAGTGGTACCAAACCTGGAGCTTTACAATAAAGAGGCAGTCATCAAATCTATTTGGTACTGGCTAAGAAATAGTGTGGAGGATCAATGGAATAGGCTAGGCACAGGAAACACAGTAGTAAATGACACCAGTAATGTAGTGTTTGATAAACCCAATGACTCCAGCTTCCGGGATAGGAACTCAGTCTTTGAAAAAAACTGCTGGGAAAACCAGAAGATAGTATGGCAGAAATTATGCATAGACCAACTTCTTACACCTTCCACTAAAATAAGGTCAAAATGGATACATGATTTAGACATAAGAGGGGATATCATAGATAAATTAGGAGAGAAAGGAATAGTCTACCTATCAGATCTTTGGAAAGGAAAACAGTTTATGAACAAACAAGAGATAGAGAATATTATAAAATGCAAAATGGATGATTTTGATTACATTAAATTAAAATTTTTTGTACAAACAGAAGCAATGCATCCAAAATTAGAAGGGAGGCAGAAAGTAGGGAAACAATTTTTATGGCCAGTACTTCTGATAAAGGCCTCATTTCTAAAATATATAGGGAACTAAATCAAATTTATAAGAATCCAAGTCATTCCCCAATTGAGAAATGGTCAAAGGATATGAACAGGCAATTTTCTGATGAAGAAACCAAAGCTATCTATTCCCATATGAAAAAATGCTCTAAATCTCTAATGATTAGAGAGAGGCAAATTAAAACAACTTGAGGTACCACCTGACACCAGATTGGCAAAAATTACAAAAAAGGAAAATAATAAATGTTGGAGAAGCTGTGGAAAAATTAGAACATTAATGCATTGTTGGTTCTGGAGAACAATTTGGAATTATGCCCAAAGGGTGATAAAGATGTGCATACCCTTTGACCCAGCAATACCACTTTTGGGTCTTTTTCCCAAAGGGATCATGGAGAGTGGAGAGCGACCCACATGTACAAACATATTTATAGCCGCTCTTTACATGGTGGCAAGACATTGGAAGTTGAGGGGATGCCCATCAATTGGGGAATAGCTGAACACGTTGTGGTATATGAATGTAATGGCATACTATTGTGCTGTAAGAAATGATGAGCAGGAAGAGTTCAGAGAAACCTGGAGTGTCTTACATGGGCCAATGATGAGTGAGATGCGCAGAACCAGAAGAACATTGTGCACAGTATCATCAACATTGTGTGTTGATCTACTGTGATGGACTATATTCTTCTTACTGTAATGGCACAGAAGAGCTCCAGGGAACTCATGATAGAAGAGGATCTCCAAATCCAGGAAAAAAAAAAAAAGAACTGTGGAGTATAGCTGAATGAACCATACTATTTCTTTTGTTTTTGGTGCTGTTGTATTTCTATTTTGAGGTTTTTTTCTCATTGCTCTGATTTTTCTCTTATAACAAGACTAATGCAGAAATATGTTTAATTTTATTATATATATATATATATATATATATACATATGTATGTATGTATGTGTGTGTACATATATATATAACCTATATCAGATTACCTGCTGTTTAGGGAAGGGTGGAGGGAAGGGAGAGAGGGAGAACAATCTGAAATTGGAAAGCTTGTATAAACAAAAGTTGAGAACTATCTTTACATGTAATGGGAAAAAAATAAAATACTTTATTAATAAAGTATTGGCAGACAGTATAAAATACTTGGGAGTCTACCTACCAAGAGAAAAACAGGAACTCTATGAACACAATTACAAAACACTTTTCACACAAATAAAATCAGATTTATGTAATTAGAAAAATGTCAAGTGTTCATGGATAGGCTGAGCTAATAAAAATGACAATTCTAAAAAAATTAAATAAATAAATTGAGGACTACTCCTGGGGCACAGGGGCCACTGTTACCAGCTTCCTGTGATGGGGTATAAGGTCCTTGTCATGAGATTTCTGTGCTGAGGCCTCTGTGGCTTTTTGATTCCTCACCACCCTAGGCTTGCTCCCTGTGCCAGGATGGATTCGCCACATCACGCCTGTCCTGTGGGTGGTTCTATAACTGGCTGTTTGCTTTCTCATCCAGTGCTGGAAGGTCTGACCACTGGCCTGCTATGCCACAAGTCTTCTGGGGCAGGAACAAGGGACCTCAGCTGCTGATCTGTGCTATGGCCAAGAGCCTCTTGTTGACTTGCCCAAACCCCCTCAGTTCTGTACTATGCTGAAGTGTGCTGCACTCCCCTTTTGCCCAAGTAAGACTTACCTTTTATGAAGTCTTCTAAATTACATCAAGTTGGTAGACTGTGTCTCTCTGTCTTTTTGTATGTTCTCTAGTTCCAGAATCTGTTTATAGGCTTTATTTAATGTTGCTTTGACAGAAACATCTGAGTGTTCAGCCAAATTCCTGGCTTCTGTCCTCCATCTTGACTCTGCCTCTGAGCCCCTTATTTCCATGTTCAATTAATTCCAATATAACCAACACTATTTGAATACATACTATATGCAAGGCACTATACTGTACAGTGGCATACAAAGACAATAATAAAACAACTCCTATCCCCAAGGAATTTTTGTTTTACTTGGAAAAGTAATGTATGGAAGAGTAAATCAATACAAAATTTCTGCAAAATAAAAAAAAAATCACTGAAGGTGGAAAAAAACAATTGTGGGGGATAAGGGAAGATCATATTTTAGACAGGACACAAAGTGAAGAGGTAGGTATTCTAAGAGATGGAGAAGGGGAAGAAATCTAAAAATGGCTATGGAAAGGCAAAAATTTGAATAAAGAGAAAGTAAATTGCCTAGAATATAGAACATATGTAGAATAATGTGAAACCAGTATATAAAGATAGATTGTAGCCAGAAAATGAAGGGTTTTAAACACTAAGCAGAAGATTTTATTTTATTTCTGTTTTAATAAGGAAAATTTTGTGAGGAGTTGGATGGTAATACTTGAATTTTAGTAATATGACTGGTAGCTGAGTAGATAATTAAGTAGAAAAATAATTGGAGATTGGCTGATCAATTTGGAAGCTATGATAATAGTTTATTTAAGGTGAGAGCTACAACTTATCACAGTGCTTGGCACAGAGTAGGTACATAATACATGGTTATTAATTGATTGCTTAATATTGCCCTGATTTAGGTTAATGGCTATGTGAGCAGAAAAAAGTGACATATGTACATGTGTAGGTATGCATACATACATAGATACTTATTTGTTTATATATTTAGAGTTAGATTTAGAGTGTTAGTGATAGCATTAGTGACAGTGATGATAGTTATAGTTATAACTATAGCTATAGTTAGTTATAGTTATAGGCAAGAAGGAAAGTCAACTTGGTTATTGATTGGGTATGAGTAGAGCAACAATGAATAGTCAAAGATACCTCAAAATTATGAAGCTCTGTTCCTGGAGTAACAATGGTGTTCTAAGGAGAAATGAAGAAATTCCAAAGACTTACAGAGTTGGGGAAGACAAAGATAATGAGTTCCATTTTGGTCATGGTAAATTTCAGATGTCTATGAATCATCCAGATAAAGAAGTCCACAAGAGAGCTGGTGATGATCCAGGCTCATCCAGACATTATGCTGATTCTGTTTCCTAGTATACTGAGAAGCAATGAGAGATAGCAGTATTACAAAAATCTTGAGAAAAGAGAATATCTAGCAAGGTAATCCATATTCTGAAATTCTGCAAAAAGGATGGAGAATGACATTGTATTTAAAAATTAAGTGAATTTTGTTAAACATAGAGCAGTTTTACTCTACTGGTAGAATAAAATCCAGGTGGCAATGAGATGAATAGGAGGTTAGGGAATAGATTCAGTGAATACGCTTTGCTTCTTATAAGAGTTAGGCAATAAAAGGCAGGAGATAGCTTCATGGAATGAAATAGGCCAGTGAAGGACTTTTAAGGATTTCAGAGTTCTAGGCATGTTTGAAGGCTACACAGAATGAATGAGCTAGTAGATAAAGAGAGACTGAATATTCAAGGGAAGTGTAGATTAAAGTAGCAGGCTCAGAGAGGATTTGAAAAGGGAAGGGAACAAGGGAATATTTAGAGTTCATCACTGAAAAAGAGAATTTCTTCTATTGAGACTACAGCAAAGGAGGAGAAAATGAGGAATAATGTTAAGTGAATTTGAGGTCTAGAATTAGAAAAGGGAGTTCACCATATCAGTTGGTTTCTGTTTTTGTAGTTAAAGATAAATCTAAATCTTCTGCTTACAAGGAGACTGAAAGGTTGTTGTTCTTGTTGTTTTTTTATTTTGTTTTTGTTTTTAAGTGACTTGAGAAATATGTGTCTTAGAACAGACCCTATTGGGAGCATAATAGAATATCAACCAGGAACAAAGGGATTTTCATGGAACACTGAAAAATCCAGTTGAAATCAAATAAATTTGTAGAAACTCCAGTCAGAATGGTTATATGATTTTATCCAGGAGTGTTCAGCAGCAAGAAATTAAGAGGAGAGAAGAATGATGGTGGGGTTAATTCAGCATTAGGGACTGGAAATAAATGTTCACTCTGGCTCTGTTTCTCTCTTGGAAAAATGTTTTCTCTCCCTGATTTCTTCTCTAAGGTATCTTTCACTAGATTCCCTTTTATAAGGAACTTTCCTTATTTCTACCTCGGTTGACATATATGTTACAATTTTAAAATTATCATTGATAGGTATATCCCTACTATTTATGAAATTTCAATTGTAAATAATATCTATATTCACCAATTATTTGTCAATTTTATGAATTCAAATTTCTAGCAATTTCTATTATCTTTTTTTTCTTCTTTTTCTTCTTTTGAACAAACACTGTGTGTAATTTAAGATTCTAAATGTGGATTCTAATCTGTTCCCACAGTTTTGGGGGAAATTGACTAAAATCACTGATAAAACAACTTTAGGTTTTTAAGGGTTTATTGGAAAATAGAAAGAAAAAGATTGAGAACAGAATTCCAACAGCCTGGCATTCTTATCTTTCCTCAAATTTCCTGTGAAGTCCTCTGCCACCACCACCATCAAGTCAGGAACCCAAAAAGCCCAAGAGCTCTCCGCGCAGGCTCCCTTTCCTCCTTCCTGTCTCCTCCCAGAAAATAGAAGGCTCCTCAAGTTGATTGGCTGGTAGCCTTGATAGACAGCACCCATGAGCAAATGTCATTTCCTGACACCAAGGAAAAGCCACAATGTCTCTGAGGCATTTCCTCATGGTGGAGCTTTCCCACAGCAAGTCTCCAGTAGGTGGCATCATTCCAATCATTACAGTCCCCCCTTTTGTTCCTCAAGAAACAAAATGTTTCCTTGATGGAACAGTAAAAAGAATATAATAACTATTGCTAACTAATATGTGAAAAACAATATAGAAAAGGAAGAGAGGAAAGTTTTGTTTAGAGGGGCGATTTTTTTTGTCCTCATGAACCGACACTTTGACAGAGCCTCTGCAGAGAGTACATGTTACAGAGAGTATATATTATAACAGAAAGGAGATAGTAAAAACTAATAAAGCAAAACAGTTCATATAAAGTCTCTGAGTTCTCTTGTCTTCTTGAAGTGGTAAGATGTCATCAGGAGGAAACTGGATTCTGGTCTGGAAAACTGGATTCTGGACTCTGGTCTGGATTCTGTACTCTGGTCTGGAAAGCTGGATTATCTTCTTTAACTGTTTGAATTGCTGTATTTTTACTAAACCTTAGCATAGCATTGTTAATGATCAAATTAGTAAATTCCATTAGATTCCCTCCTTTATATCCTTAGACTTCTAATAGAGGGTTGAGGTAGTTATGCAATCTGTAACACTTTTTACCACCATGTGTCTGGATCAAAGCCAAATTTAGTATGTGTTCATGACACCTGAAAATGTTATGGAAAGGTTATCATACCATATCTCATGGTTCCGAGACAGCCAGTGATTGTGCTAGGCCACAGGTGAGTTCAACTGAGTGAGATAAAAAGATAAATAAGTTCAGTTAAATTAGGTTAAATTAGGAGGGAGAGAGGATGAATACTGGACTGTGCCTAGTAATTGTGCTCTACATAGTCACCATCATAAGCAAACCATGGACTTACGTATACCTGTCTCTCCTTTTGTTGCACATATATTCTCTCCAGGGCCTGCATCAGAGCTCATGGCAAGTTAGTCTCTGAAATGATAAGTTTCCATACTTCCAAAATCTCATTAATTTCTCCAAAGACAGTATGATGATAAAAATGCGTGCTATGCTGCATAACTGAGAATATATTAGTGATATATACAATAATTCCAAACCATACCCAGAGTATAATGACATATAAATACTAAACGAATGTAAATAGCTGATTATATTAGACATTACATAATCTTCTTTTAGACATTATTACACAATCTTCTTTTAGCAAGTAAACCACATCATCTTATACATGAATTCTCTAGTATAACAGTAACAGATACTTAAAGTGGTGATTAATTTATCAAAAAGAAATAAGACTTCAATTAGCAAGATTCGATATTCAATGTTTTCAGTGAGGTATCAAGCAATAGGGTTCAATAACCCTTCCTGGTCTTTTTTAGTTAAACAGAACAACATAAAAGAGAAAGGAGGAAAACAAAAACTCATTAGAACTCATGATTCTCTCAAAAAGAAAGAGTTTAAAAAAAAGAATTCTGGTAGCTTCTGAGGCCCGATGGCCTCACCCACAGCATATACTTAAAATGTCTTTGAAAAGTCACTTAGTTTACAAAATTTAGTTAAGTCAAAAAACAAAGCAAAACCAAAAACCAAAAATAAAAAGCAAAAGATTTGCTAAGCACTCTTTTGTGCTTTTAAAGAACTTAAAGGTGTGGTGAATTCCAGGTCTTTTCAGTGACTTTCAAAAGTCAAAACAAAATAAAAACAAAAAGGATTAAAAAAAATAGGTATAGGGTAGGGAAAGGGTGGGGGAAATTGAGGTGGGCCAGAAAACTGGGCCATGTGTTTCAGTGCTTTGCCTGTAGAAGGAAATGCTAGTTAAATTTTAAGGTATTTAAGCTGCTAGAATTTGGGGTATGCCACATTGTTTTAACTGGTTCCCCAATTCTCTGCATGCCAAAGTGGCAGGGGTTTCTGAATTGTCATTGATCTTTCTAATGCTGTCATAATGTTTTTTATGGTAGAAAATGTGGAGTTCTCTAGCATCAGTTTTGTCTGTGCCACTGATTTTCAGTAAGGGCTGATTTAACTGATGACTATCACATTCAGCTGATGCTGCTTAGCAAATGCTACAATTGTATCATTTCCTCCCCACTTTCCAAATTTCTTTAATTCGTCTACATATTCTTCAAAAAGGGGAGTCATTTACTCTAAAAGACTCAAACTCTTGTCTATGGTTAATCATATAAGAAGCAGCTTCTTGTCTGTGTCTGAGATGATTTCTACAGTGACCTTCTAGCTGGTCTGCTAAAGCCCTAAAAAGGCAATTTCCATCTCCTGATACTTTCCGAAGACTGAGTCCCAAAGCATTTAACTGATCAGTGGGATTATCAAATGGGAACTGCCTATTTCCTCTGAACTCTCTTTGCTCTTTAACAGTTGCTTTCCTTAGGGTTTTTAGCTCTTTAGCGTCTACCTCAGGTCTATTTGAAATCTCTTCACCTATAAATGGTGCAGGCTTTACATGAGAGCAATGAATCCATGAGTGTTTTTCACCAATTTTAATGGCAGTAGGAGTTGTCAATAATACCTGAAAAGGTCCTTCCCAGGCAGGTTGGGTTCCACTGGTTCTCTTAAAATTCTTTACATATATTTTGTCTCCTGGGTTGAAGTTATGCAATGAAAAGTTTAATGGTCCTGCCTGGACCACAGCTCCTGCCTCATGGAGTTCACATAGCCTGGTTTGTAATTCCTGTATATAGGAGGCAACAGAAGTATCACCTCCCACCAGTGAATACCTGGTGGTAGAATTTCCGGGGAAGAAATGGCTTACCTTCTGGAGACACCCAGATGCCATTGATCTGTTTCGCCTTAAATTTCTTTTTCCACTTTTCTACTTCAGAATCATCATAGGTTAGGTTGGAAGGAATATCCTCAGAAGGTGAAAGGTTAAATGCATGTTCAGGAGCTTCTAATGCAGCAAGCTTGGCTGCAGAATTGGCTCGTGCATTTCCCTTTGAAACAGGATCACTATTCCCTGTGTGGGCAGGGCAATGTAAAACGGCTAGGGAAGAAGGCAGTTTCAGGGCATCTAAGAGGTCCTTGTTAAGGTCCCCATTGGCAATAGCCTTGCCTGAGGATGTTAGGAAGCCTCGTTGACACCGAATCATACCAATAAAGTGACATATGCCAAAGCCATATTTTGAGTCAGTAAAAATAGTGGCACTCTTACCTTTGGCTATATTACAGGCCTGTGTAAGAGCCACAAGTTCAGCAGCCTGTGCACTAAAATGGGAAGGCAAAAAAGCTGCCCAGAGGGTGTCATAATCAGAAACTACAGCAGCTCCAGTAAAACAGGTTCCCTCTCTCATAAATGAGGAACCATCTGTATAGAGGACAAGATCAGGATTTTCTAAAGGTGTATCAAAAAGATCATCATGGGGTTTTTCAGCCATATCAATTAAGGAAGCACAGTTGTGCAACTGTTCCCCGAGAATGGTAAATTAGGGAGTAGCATTGCTGGATTAAGAACTGTGTAGCGTTTTAAAGTGATATTCTCATTACCTAACAGGGTTATTTCATACTTAGCCAGCCTTTGATCTGAAAAGGCTTGTGTCCTGTGATGTAGTAAGAGAGCCTCCACTTCGTGAGGGCATTACACAGTTAGAGGGTTACCTAGGACCAAATCAGAGGCTTTTTCTACCAAAAAGGGCTGTGGCCGCCACTGCTCTAAGGCAAGGTGGTGCTCCAGCCGCTACAGGGTCCAGCTGAATTGAATAGTAGGCTATAGGGCGTTGGTTAGGCCCCAGTGATTGAGTCAGAACTCCAGAAGCCACCCCCCTTTGTTCATGCACAAAGAGAGTGAAAGGTTTACTATAATCTGGGAGTCCTAGGGCAGGTGCTGATAACAAGGCCCGTTTTAAATCTTTTATGGCTGAGAGATGCTGGGGATCCAACTGTAAAATGTCTGGGATAGAACTTTTTGTTAGAGCTATGAGAGGTTTAGTAATTTCACCAAAAGAGGGTATCCATTGTCTACAGTACCCAGCTGCTCCCAGAATGGCTCTTAATTGCTTCTTAGTAGAGGGGGCAGAAAGTTGTTGAATGGCCTGGACTCGCTTAGAAGAGACAGAGCCAGTTCCAGCAGCCAGAATAAATCCTAAATATTCCACCTGGGGCAAACACCATTGTACCTTTACTTTCTCTGTCTCCTCTACAGGGGAATCATTTCTTTCTTTTTTTATTTGTTTGTTTGGCATGGAGGAAGTAGAGGGCGAGGGAATAAGAGTTGGGTCATTTGGAATTTCAGTCTGAACGGCCTTGGATTAAGTTGTATTATTGGGCGTTTCGGTTTGGGACGCCATGTCTTTCTGCCAGTTTATTCTTTCAGTTTGGGAGGCAGACTCAGATGTAAACTGGGGCCTGGATTTTCTTTGTCTTATATTTTTATTATGATAATTTCGCTTGCTCTGGCCCAGATTTTCCAATAACGTAAATGTTCAGGTGGACATCTACTTAGGGTTCTTTGCAAATGCCTCAATGTTTGGGGATCAAATGACCCATATTTGGGCCATTCTTCCTGTAATTCCTCATGCCACATAAAACACAGTCTGATATGCTCTCCTCTGGTCATGGTTCTATTTAGTCTAAGTTTTCCCTCATTCCAATCCATAAGTAGCTTTCCTAATTGGGAATCCCAGGGAATCATCTTCATTCTAATATTATCTAGGGCATGCCAAATTCTCCATACCACACCACAAAGCCCCACAAAACCAAAAAGAGTAATAAAAATATATTCAAATTCAAACTGGCCAACATCTCTGATTAGTGAAGGTAAAGCTAGAAAAGGGGTACTTAGGATGTTTAAAAGATCCATTTGAAATTTAAAACAGCCTATACTTGGTAGTTCTTTCCAATTTAAGGGGACAGGGGAGGGGAAATCTTACCCAATCAGAAGATCAGAAGATGAATGTTCGGTTTTCCTCTTCGTGGTCAGCCAAACTGTGTAATTTAAGATTCTAAATGTGGATTCTAATCTGTTCCCCCAGTTTTAGGGAAAACTGAATAAAATCTCTGATAAAACGAGTTTAGGTTTTTAAGGTTTTATTGGAAAATAGAAAAAGATTGAGAACAGAATTCCAACAGCCTGGCATTCCTATCTTTCCTCAAATTTCCTGTGAAGTCCTCTGCCACCACCACCATCAAGTCAGGAACCCAAAAAGCCCAAGAGCTCTCCGCACAGGCTCCCTCTCCTCCTTCCTGTCTCCTCCCAGAAAATAGGAGGCTCCTCAAGTTGATTGGCTGGTAGCCTTGATAGACAGCACCCATGAGCAAACGTCATTTCCTGACACCAAGGAAAAGCCACAATGTCTCTGAGGCATTTCCTCATGGTGGAGCTTTCCCACAGCAAGTCTCCTGTAGGTGGCATCATTCCAATCATTACAACTGACCATTTTAATGTTCATTCTGCATCCACTTCACCTTTTTCTTTATAGTTGGTATTTTCATTAGTACCTAATGATATTTTTCTAGCATGAATACCCCTTAAACTGATATTCTGAAGTACATAAAAAAATTCATTCCAGGGCAGCTAGGTGGTGCAGAGTATAACCACTGGCCCTGGATTCAGGATGACCAGAGTTCAAATCTGGCCTCAGACACTTGACACTTACTAGCTGTGTGACCTTGGGCAAGTCACTTAACCCTCTTTGCCCTGCCCCAAAACAAAAAAAAAAATTAAAAAAAAATTATTCCCATGTGATTCCTATCACTACAGATAGAGTTCCTTAAAGAGAAATATGTTATTGGACATAGTCTGCATTAAGTCTGTTATTCTATTCTTTTACAGAGTACTGCATAAAAGCTGACAAAATTCTTCCTAGAGTGTTTACTATTAATTTACTATGCATTCAAATCTCATTGTAACCCATTCAATTAAATCTTATTCTTTGGAAACTATATTTCTAATCTAAATATGTCATCATTAAAATGAATATTTTAGTTTTGTTTTTCCACTGAAATAACATAGCAAATCCACAAATTAATCTGTCATCTCTGTTGTGGATCCTTTTTCTAACAATGGAGATCATGACTCAACCATGTCTGTGCATCCTGGGCAAACTTTGCCCACGTCAAAACAAAGGATCTACCCATTATCCTGGAACACTCCATTTATTTCTCCTGACACCTTCAGAATTCCTTGTGTTACATGTTGCAACCTGCTGTCACCTATCATGTGTGTTTCTTTTGTCCACTCAGTGTTGCTCATTTGGAAGTTCTGTGGTGACTACTGTTTTAGGCCTCAAAGTCACAAACACAGAAAACTGGTCTTTGTTTTGAAGAATTTAAAAGGACAACTTCATTCATAATTTTCAAATCATCAGAAAGATGACAGTGCTGGCCCTAGATTAAGAAAGACATGAATTAATGTGTAGCTTTACCTACCTTCTTTGTGACCCTCAATAAGTCACTTAACTTCTATCTGTTTCAACTTCAGCATCTACAAAAAAGAATTACTGAAGCATCTACCTCTTTGTGAGGATCAAATGGGATAAATTTTATGCATCATTATGTAAACCTTGACATACAAGAATCAAATGAGATAGCTTTTGTAAAGTGCTTTGTAAACCTTAACACTTTGTTACCTCTTATATTAATATTATCATATTATCATCATTATAATTATTATAATTTTTATTATTAATATGAGTAGTGAGCAAGCCTAAATTTATCTTTGCCTATGTATTCGTTTTTGGCTTCTTGCCTCAGGGTTACCTGTCAAGACAATTCAAGGAAGAGTGATATCCATATGCACACCTCTGACCCTCATATTGATGAACTCTCTTCAATGTATGAAATATATCATGATTCTCAGATATAATTAATGCAATTCAGCTGCTTACTTAAATAGTTTGGGGTGATAGCACTGTTTTTTAAATATTTCATTGATCTGTATTACCATGAAATTTATTTTAAAAATCTCAGGTATGGGGCAGCTAGGTGGCACAGTGGATAGAGCACCGGCCCTGGAGTCAGGAGTACCTGAGTTCAAATCCGACCTCAGACACCTAACACTTACTAGCTGTGTGACCCTGGGCAAATCACTTAACCCCAATTGCCTCACTAAAAAAAAAAAAAAAATTAAAAAATCTAAGGTATGCTATTCATTCTAATACCATAAAAACCCTCCAAAATTTTTTATTTCTTAAACTAAAATGAATATTAGATTATTTTCATTTAAGATTTTAATGATTTTACTAAAATTCTCCTATTTAATTGGAAATGACTAAAAAGTGAGGTTGATGCTTGGGTCTAGGAAACATGAGGCTAAAGCTCACCTATCTGAGCCCAGGTGAGTTTTCAGGATAAAGTGCAAGGTACCGATGTGGAGGAAGTATCAATGATTACTAAAGCAGAGAGAAAATGATTTGGAACTAATCTCTGGAAAGTGAGGTAAAGGCTTGGTTCAGGAAAATATAAGACCAATGCATGCATCTCAGAATCCAGGATTGTTTCAGGAGCAGGGTTTGAGGTTCCTGTGTGTGAGAAAATAATAGGATTTGCAGATGCCCAGGGGCCCCACCTGAAGATTTATTTGGAATTGATTGAATTGGGTGAGACTGACAGACTGACTGATAAACTACTTAAGGATGATTAAATCAAGACCACACCTGGCTGGCTGTGAGTGGGGTGTTGTTCTCAGAGACTATGGACTACAATATCCTCATGAGACCACCCTCAACCAATTAGCTTAAAGGACTTCCCCTTTCAGCAAAGGAGACAGGAAGTAGGAAGGTGAGGCTGGCTGCCAGAATGGTTTGGGACTTAGAGTCCATCTAACCAAATTTCTTAATTTAACAGTTGTGTTCGGGCCCAAAGGTCTATCCTGAGTCTCATGGCAAGTTTGTGACTTGGTTTCATCTGGAAGGGCAGGCCTATTAGACAGTCATAATAGAGGTCCTTGTTCAGCCAAAGTGAGCATGAAAAAACTGGGGTCTTGGTGGAGAGGAAATTGAATGCTTAAAGAAAGCTTGGAGACTACCAAAGACAAATATTTACCCCTCAATTTGGCCCTGGTTTTTAATGAACTAATAGATAATTAATCAGATGAGAAGTTAGAAACCTTTTCTAGTAACAGGATATAAAGAAATAAGGAAGAGAGGGGAAAATATTGATCAAATAAAGCTAATTTTAACCCACATTATTTGCATAATATTTGATATAAAATGTAGAAAACTACAGTATGCTATTTTGTGGGGCAATGAGGCTTAAGTTACTTGCCCGGGGTTGCACAGCTAGTAAGTGTCAAGGGTCTAAGGCCAAATTTGAACTCAGGTCCCCCTGAATCCAAGGCCAGTGTTTCATCCACTGCATCACCTAGCTGCCCACTGCAGTATACTTTGAACTTAGAATAGGTGCCTTGTGTGTTTTTTTTAGTAATTATTATATATAATTAAACTTAATGTTACTTTTTTCCCCTAATGATAATTTTGCTAAATTTATACTCCTAATATTTCAAATAATTGTAGTGATCTATTGTTTCAATCTTATATCATTTATTACAGATGATTCTATTCAATTCTGGAGATGAATTAATTCAAACAATTTATTAATTTATTATTAAAAAATTTATTATTATTTGAGGTACTATACTAGGTGTGTAAGAATGAAAAATGAAATAAAATATAATTACTGTTCTAAGGAAGATTAAAATCAAAGACTTCACACATACACACATGCATGTGTAACTATGTATGCATGTATATATGCATGTCTCTATATGTGTGTATTCACATATATTTACACATTTATTTGTGTATATATACCTTTGTGTGTATACATACACACACACACACACACACACACACACACATATATATATATATACATATATATACATATATATTTATATATATAAAATGACTACCATAGCAGATAAAGAGCAGAGCTCAGATATGGGTTCAAGATCCATCTGTGACACATATTGACTTTCACATGTCACTTCAATCCCTTACTGTTTCATTGATCTCTTTTTCTTATTTTATTGTTTCACTGATCTCTAAACAACATTCTAAGATTTTAAGTTTCAGAGAAGGTAATGAACAATCTGCATTGGAAGAAGGAATCTCTTTCAAACAAATATAAACTCGTTCACAATCATAAACACGACCTTACATGGTTGTTGTCAGAATGAAATGAGGTAACATGTAAAATATTTTGTTAACTTTATAGTAGTATAAATGCCAGATGTTGAATAGCCTCTGGGTATACAGAAAATCACTAAAGCTTTGTAAGAAAACTTTAGAATCGATTAGCTTATATATCATAATTCTCTTTTGTAAACTGTGATACTGATAATGGAAGCAATGAACTAATTACAACCAATTGAACTAATTAAACACCTGAAACAGATATAAAACAATGGATTCCTGTCCAGGATACTTATGAGAAGGGCAACATTATAATCCTGTACCTAATCTACTTGCTGCCATCTGCTAGATATATTTGCAGAAAACTTAGTTGTTACCAAAATGCCTTGAGCCCTGCACATATTTTTTGGTCAGATCTTACAAAAAAGTTCTGAAAGGAGTGAACCTTGTTAGCTTAAAGAAATTCAATCATAGTGGAATGAAATGTAATCTTCATTTAAATATTGATTCTTATTTACCCTCACTTAACTTCTAGGCATATATTTGTTTTTAAAGCTAAGCCCTAATTAGTAAAATGTGTTTAAAGAAAATGGAAATAAGAATATATTTGAAGATATATTTACAATGAAATATCTAAGTACAGGCTAAAACATTCAGCCAAATTCAGATAATTGAGAAAATCTGGGTATTTTTCTGAGATTTTTTTGTTTGTTTGTTTAAAGAAGATACCCCAACTTTTGGCATCATTTAGACATGATCAACAGGGAAAAAGAACACTATTTGGTTCCAAGTACTCTGGCCACAGAACTCCCATATCTACTGCCAGAACCACCCATTCCATAACATTTAATTATCATTTTGCTAATATGTGATTCATTTACTTAATTCAGTCCTTACTTCAAGTTCTTTCTATTGTCTATAACTTCTTCATTTTCCCCTATAATCAATGTTATTTCTAATATTGCCTGCTCCTTAAGGAGGGATCATATCTATTTAAATGTATCTCCTTCTCACCTAGTCCAAGCATTTACTCAAATTTTATAATCAATTCAGCATTCGGTTGTGTCCTTTCCCTATTTTTCTGGAGGATTTTGCTTGGTCTAGTCTCTTTGTCTACACAAACACAGACTTTTAAAGGAAGAAAGTGCATTTATATACCCTGCATGGCATTGAGATTGCTCCAAGCCTGAGTTCCTTATTTGCTACTCCTAACTACTAGTAATTCATACACAGCTAAATTGTGGACCAGAATGCCCAGCAGATTTTCTTACTTAGGAGATAATTAAATGCTTTCATTCATTTTAGAAAGCAGTACAAATTTGATAAGGAAGTAATCTGCCTTTTAAAAAAATTCTTAGAAATACTTCTGTTCAATTTATCCTGATAAGTTCCCTTTATACTTGAGTATTGTCACTTCCTCAGTTTGTTAAAAGATAAGAATAACTTTACTATACAATTCTTTTCATCTTGCCCTGCTTGCTTATACAATGAGCAGAGCACAGGATTTAATTCTGGGGTCCCTAGTCATGACAAAATCCAATTAGTTAAGACTGCAGAATTGGGCCAATTGTGTTATTAAAGAATGCTAACGGGTGAACTTTATTACTGAAAAACATTCAAAGAAAAGAACTTCACTTAATTTCCAATCTCTGCAATATCATAATTAAGGAGAGACGCTCCTTGGAAAAACCAAAGAACAAAGAAGACCTAATGATGTTTTATTATAGTCTATTGAAAATAATGTGTTTTTTAAAAAAATGTTTTCTATTTCTTTTTCACAATTGCAAGCAAAATGCTACCAGAAAGTTTTGTTGGATTAAAAAAAAGCCCTAAAACTCATACACAATCTTATACATGAGTTTAAAGAAATTCTCATTTAGGTAATTAGTATTTACAAATTATTTTGGTAATTCGAGACAAAAGGAATTTATAATAAAAATCATATAAAAAACAATGTGACTGGGGCAACTAGGTAGCACAGTGAATAAAGCACCAGCCTTGGATTCAAGAGGAACTGAGTTCAAATCCAGCCTCAGACACTTGACACTTACTAGCTGTGTAACCTTGGGCAAGTCACTTAACCCGAATTGCTTCACCAAAAAAAAAAAAAAGTAAAATAAAAAAAATAAATAAAAATAATGTGACTTTTGGCACATCATTGAACCCTCCTTGGCACAATTTTCTCATTAGGAAAATGGGATAGAGGAATATATTAACCTTGATGACTTATTAACTTTCTTCAACTCTCCTCCAAGAAAATGAGAGATCAAGAAAAAAAATTTTTAATTAATGGATGAAGGGCTCCTAAAATGTTAATATGATTAGCTGTTCAATTGAGTTATAAAATTTAGATGATACTAGTATATTTGCTCGCACTTAGGAGAGCACTTTGATAATCTTATAGTACTATATCAATGTAACTTATCATGGTGATAATTATTACAGTTAATTTGTATTTAAATCTAAGTAAAGATGTTACTTATAAAACTAGATCACTACTTTTTCCTGATATGAATTTATTTAATAAATTGAAATGAGATGAAGAGTAACATGATTCAAACAAACATGAAGAATTCTTTTCTCAGGTGTGACAAAAAAGGCCACAAGTTGAACCTTTTTCATGATCCAGGTAAAAAGCCCTAGTGCTCCTTGACAAAGCTTTATTAATTTCATTTTGCTTAATTCCAACTAGCATCTAAAATTAAAGCTACTGCTATCCCCTGGCCTTCTAGATTAGACTGATCACATTAAAAAGTGTTCACTTAATCTGACATATGGATAATACATAATTCAAAGTGGAAATTAGGTCCCACAAGGGTCTTTCTGTCTGATAAGGGAAAATAAGTGTTGCAAAACAACTACAAATCAGCCCTAAGTGAAACATAGATCTGTGAACAACCTTGATTACTTGTCAACAAGAAAAGAGGCAAGAAGAAGAAAGTGTAAACAAAATAATCTCTTTATAACTTCCTCCTCCATCTACAACAAATCTAGGCCATTCCCAGGGTTTTTGTCAGAGGATGCTGACATTAAGTTTTCTCCTGAAGTGATAATAAATCATTTCATAACTCAAGCTCTTTTTATCCAAAGTTAGACTTCTTTGGTGTCCTATATTTCAAATTAATTAGATTTGATGACTATCATGATGAGGGCCTCTTTCTTAAAAGTGGCATGATTATCTGAAGAACCTGAGATGTTTAGCAGCAGTAGACATTCAAGAATAGAAAAATAACCACATTGGGTTTATTTTATGATTTATTTTATATCTCAAGAAGTAGCCTAGAAAAGTGGAACATAGGATGTCTGAAGAAAAAATATTTTTATTCAAATCACCTTGTGCAAAATAACTAAAATAGAAATGTTTTACAAGATTGCACATTTATAAACTATAACAAATTGTTTACCCTGTCAGGGAGAGGGTAGAGAAGGAACGAAGGGATAAAATTTGAAACTTAAAACTTAAACCTTAAAAAAATTTTAAAATTTGTTTTAACATTTAATTGGGAGAAATTATGTGTGTGTATGTGTGTGTATGGACCAATTAGAGATGAATGTTCTATTCATCTTGAATAAAATAATAGCATTACAGGCAGTGACAAGAAGGTAATATTTCTTTTCTTCCTGATACTTTTGATTTGTCACTTGAAAGACTAGGGAACAGATTGAATTGCTTTCTAATGCTTAAATTCTTTATTAATTTCTCTTCAATTCTTTACAAATTTTTGTCCACTAGGACACATTCTGAGAAATCTTTCTTCTACTTGATGGTTGGAACATTGGAAATGAAAGAAGTTATGTAGGAAGTTTGAAAACTGACTGCATAGATGACAAAGAGCAGTATTCAGTTCTGTTAACTGTACTGAAAGATACTGGAATAATGAGCAATTTAGAGAATATAGAAGATAATGTATTTTATGTTTGAATGCGAAGAATGTGTTTTATTAGTAGTTTTATTTATCTGACCAAAGGAGTAATTAATATGAAAATGGAAGAGGGAGAAAAAATACCTTAAAATATTAGCACTTTGGTAGTATTATATGTACACATATATACATTACTGTCTAGATAGGTAGATAAAGATATAGATATATACATATAGGTGGGTATATACATGTATGTGAACACTCTGAAATCTCTTCCAGCTACCCCTCCGTATTTGGGTTTCTGTTTGCCATTTTTATAGAATAAGATTTAAAATAATGTTTCATATATGTGTGTGTGTGTGTGTGTGTATATATGTATATATATATATATATATATATATATATATATATACATATATACACACACACACATATATACATATATATACACACACACACATATATACATATATATACACACACACACATATATATGCACACATTACATATATATGTATGTATATACACATGCACTGTATATGTGTTTATGTGTGTAGGTATATAGGCATATATGTATATATGTGCGTCTTTGTGTATATACATATATTTGGGTGTATATATGTAGCCTGTGTATATGTGTATATATGTGTGTCTATGTGTATGTATGGGGTTTAAATTTTTTTTTCTCCAACGTCCCTTGCAGATCTAATTCAATTTCTTTGATTTTCTTATACAAATAAAATGTTGATAATAGCAAATAAAAGAGGGAGAGTTTAGATGTAAACTTGGGGAACTTGACCTCAATTCAACCCTTCCAGCTTGTAAGTCCCCAGTGACTTGCCCAAGGTCATTACAGCCAGTAAGCAGCAGAGGTAGGACCTGAACCCTGATTCTAAACCCAAATCTAAAAATCTTTCTGTTGTAATTTGCTGTCTTTTGCTTCACCAAATGACACCCTGCCCTGCCCAAGGCAGCAACAAATAACTGAGTTACCTGTTTCCCTATTTCTGAAACACATTTTATCTCTTTCTTCTATCTTTGTAAGTCCTAACGAGTTTACACAGTGTACACACACATATACAGAAATATACATATACATATAAACACATATACATATATAGGCCATATATACACACAGACATAGACACCCACATATATGTGCATGTGTATATATACGTGAGTGTGATATGTGTGTATCCAAAACGTCTCAGTACATTTTTTAGCTTTAACATTTTAAAGCTGAATTAAGATTTTTTGAACACTCTGAAACCTCCTCCAGCTACCCCTCCCCATCTGGGTTTCTGCTTCTGATTGTTATGGAGTAAGATTTAAAATAATGTTGCATATTATTTTTTTCTTTGCCTTATTCATCCATCCACCTTCAAATTCTGAATCGAAGCTTTGTTCAGGCCCAGGCTCCACCTTCCACTTGATTTTTAAATGCTCAATATTCTCCTGGGATATGCTGGTGTCAGCTTGCACTGGCTTCTCAGAGCCACAGTGAGAATTTAAACCCCAGACATTTGTAATTATTACCAATAGGATGATTTATTGTTTCATTAATTGCCTAGAATGAAGGAAGTGATTGAGAAAATGATAAAAATGTAAATTTACCTCAAAAGTATATCATGTATACTTTTTTTTAAACCAGCTTTTAAATATTTTTACCAGCACCCTTGCCTAGGATCCTGGGATCTTGCTCTGTCTTTTACCTCACAAGTTTCTGGACTGTTCAGCATCTTTGCATTTCAGCAGACTGGATCATCAAAGTCCTTTCTGCTATCTCAGGACACTCTTAAGAAACTCAGATTCCTTGTGCTTAGCCTTTTCCAGGATAAACACTTACACTCTCGGGGTCCAGTGCCTCTTCCTGGGGCTTCAAAGTTCTCTTTTATTTGGATATCTGATTCTTAGGTCTTTTTGACTGCAATCAGAATTGTTTTAAGTAATCCTTTTGGTCTCACTGTCATGGAAAAAAAACATGTCAGGCTAGGAGTGTCCCTAGTCCTTTTTGAGCATGCTGGAAACTTACCACTCTGTGCTGGCACTGGCTTTGCTGATAGAGTCAAATCTAACTTTTTTCCAGTTTTTGGGTGAAAAAAAGTCACTTACTATAATCTCACATTAGATTTCTTGATCATTATTCAGTTTAATTCAAGCATTAAGGTTTTAAATATGAAAGTATGCATGAGCCATCTGACCTACTTCCTGTTCAGGTTGCAATCTTGGAAAAAAGTTACCAAGCCTTCTCTGAGTCTTCCATTACTATCAGACAATCTACATCAAACAAAAGTTTCATATTTTCCTCCATTAGCTTCACTTCCTTTTTAACTTGGAAAACAAAAATGCCTAGAGGTCCCCTTGGATCCTTTTCATCTTTATTATATGATCCCAATGACACTATAGTTCCTGGATTTTTTGTTTGTTTGTTTTTGTGAGGCAATTGGGGTTAAGTGACTTTCCCAGGGTCACACAGCTAGTAAGTGTTAAGTGTCTGAGGTCGGATTTGAACTCAGATCCTCCTGACTCCAGGGCCAATGCTCTATCCACTGCACCACCTAACTGCCCCTGGATTTTTTAATCCTTCAATCATTCTTACCTCCAGCAAATGTTTTAACTTAACTATGCCTCAGTTTCTTCATTTGAAAAATGATATTGTTAGATGGGACAATTTCTATGTTTGCTCCTAACCCTCAGCCCATGATTATATCCTCTCTTATACATCTTAAATTCTGTGATTCTGTGGCTTAAAAATTGCTTTTATATTTATGTTTATATTCCACCCTCGGAAGACACTTAGCTATTGTTTTCTAGAAGAAATTGACTGAAGTTCTTCATACAACAGCCAAAGGGAATCCAACATTTGGATAAGGGATGGAAGGTGCTTTAAAAAACTGAGAAGTTAGTTCAGAAGTATTAAGGAGTCAGAAAATATTACTTGTGCAGTGAAAGAGACTGAACTCGGTGTTTGGCCTGAGCTTCCAATTGAAGATCAATGCTCAGAAAATCAAGGAACCTGATCTAGAAGAAGAGTTATGGGAAGTGTGTCCAGAAGATATAAAAACTTAAGAAGTACAATAAATACATTAACTCCATGATTTTTAACGCATAAAACCAGCAAGAATTGGGACAGAATGAGAGGGCTGTTCACTATAGGCAACTCAGTCTGATCTGTACTATTGTGAAATGAGCCTAATGCCATTGGACCACAAACTTTTAGTAGACCACTATTAGTCATAACACACTAACCATCCCAAAAATCAAATCTATATTTAGGTCGCTGATCATTTCCAGACTAGAAAACTGTAATCTCCTATCCACTGGACTTCCTGGTGTTACATAATGCTGTGATATCTGGAATTGTTATTTTTGACAATTTGAGGAAAAATATGTTGTTTTTTAAAAAAGTATTTGTGTTTGAGAGACTGAAGTTATTTAATGTCAGATGGAAATTAGGGAGACTATACACAATCTATGACCACAAATAAATTTCACCTAAGTGAATTGTCACCTTTCAATATTTAGAGCCTCAGACAGATTTAACTATTAATGGCTGAAGATGGATGCACAAAGTTAGTTACTTTTTTTTTCTTGGCAGCTTCTTTCCTCTTTACATCTGGCTTCAAATATAGAAATTCATTAGAAGATTCAAACTAAAGGAAGAGCTTAGGACTAGATAGAAGGGGATATTTGGTATATATAAATAAAAATGTCTGGGTAAATGAGAATATATATGTATATGTCTTACTAATTATCTTAGTTCAGGTGAAGAGAAAGGGACAGGTTTCTTTATGAGTATGGAAATTAGGATGTTATACTTGTGGTATATCAACTTGGATAGACAAACTTGAGCCCAGGTAGTTGAATAGTAAATCATGGAGGAAGCCAACAGAGAAAAAGATGTAATTCTTCCATTTGGCATATTAAAACAACAAAACATCAAGTACGGTAATAGCAACAGTGGCATCTAATTAGCTCATAATCATGTCCTCTATTAAGGCCATGTAGGACAAGCTCTTTGGACACATTTTGCTTACTGAGCCCTTTTATGAATTCTGTTCTCCTTAGAGCCTCTCCTAATTAGATATTCTGTTCTATTTTTAACTTTATAAGAATCATGTCCTTAGAGTAAAGAATGATTAGAGCTCATATTACTGGACCACTTGATCCTGTTTAAACCATGTTATACCCAGCTATCCTAGATAATGGTTACTCAAAACTATTACAATACCCATTTTACTGATAAGGAAATGGAATCAAAGTAGGGAAAGGCCTTGTCCACTTCTGCATAGTATGGTTTGGAATTGAGGCTGAAGACTGGACTTTCACTCTTGGTTCTGTATTCCTACACCATGCTGGGGATGAGGAGAGACATTTACAAATTTCCTACATTGTTATGTGTCCCGGGACCCTGAGGCCCTCCTTGTGACAGTCCTAAGAAGTGAAAAGAAACACAAAAAAGAAAGGAATGTCAGAAAGTAGAATCTTAAATGTGTCCAGTTGTGCCTGTGGATGCAACAATTTATAACTGTATTACAAGTTTTGTAAGAGAATTAACTGTGAAAAGAGAACTTTTTTCACAGAATTACCAAATCAAATTATAGAATCTCAGTGTTGGGTAGATGTTTAGAAACCATGTAGTCCATATCATACGCAAAGAAGAATTTATTCAGCAATAATCCCAGAAAGAAATCATGTACCCTTCAGTTAATGATCTCTAATGAAGCAAAAACTCACTTCAAAATAAGTCTAATTTTAGGATTCTTTCCCTTATTTCTATTTGCAATCTTATTCTTTTCAACTTCTATCCATTGTTCTAGTTCTCCTCCCTAAAACCAAAAAAAAAAAAAACCTAGGTAAATTTATTTTACATATGACTTCTCTTAAAATACAAATCAATCAATTAATTAATTAATTTGTTCATTCACTCACTCAATAAACATTTGTTTATTATTTTTTTTGCAAATCACCACCATAGATGGTATGAAAATGCAAAAAAAAAACAATTTTGGTTATAGTTCTTGCTCCTTTAAACTATCATTCTAGGAATTAATCTATCTAAATAGATATGATTTAAATGATCTCACAAAATGTATCTATGCAAGAGAGATTATAGACCATCTATCTATACCCACATTCTTATGGTACAAAGGGAACTAAAACTCAATAAAGTTAAGTGATATTTTCAAGGTCATTCAACTAGTTCATGAGGTATGACTAGAAGTTGGATATATGATTAGAAAACAATTGTTCTGATGAATCAAGAGATCCTTTTCTATACTCTGCTTCCTATCACACATTTAAATATATATATTTCTTTTTTTTTTTTTTTTTTGCGGTACAATGTGGATTAAGTGAGTTGCCCAGGTTCACACAGCTAGTAAGTGTCAAGTGTCTGAGGCTGGATTTCAACTCAGGTACTCCTGAATCCAGGGCCGGTGCTTATCCACTGCACCACCTAGCTGCCCCTAAAATATATATCTCAACCAGTGTTAAGGCAATGGAAAATAAATTTTTACTAATAAAATAATTTGGGCTCATAGATTTTTTTTTTAGTGAGGCAATTGGGGTTAAGTGACTTGCCCAGGGTCACACAGCTAGTTAGTGTTAAGTGTCTGAGGCTGGCTTTGAACTCAGGCACTCTTGAATCCAGGGCCGGTGCTCTATCCACTGCACCACCTAGTTGCCCCGCTCATAGATTTTTAAAGGAAGCAAAAAACCTTTTTTGGGGGGATGCTCTTCTCATTAAATGACAGGAAGAAGGGTATGGTAGATAGAATGTTAACTTGGACATCTGGATGAGCTAAGTGCAAATGATTACCTTGACACACACTGACTATGTCACCATGGACAAGTCTCTTAAAATCTCAGTGTTCTAGGCAAGAGGTGTCAAACTTGGGACCATAACCATTATCACTTGGAAAATTTTTAAGTTTAGACCCAACCAGATAAAAATTTAATATAACTCAATATGGGTCTTGAAGGAAATCTGTTTCTATCTGAATTTGACAACACTGCATAGTGGACACTATAAGATTATGAACTTCAGAGAGATTGGCAACTTACTAGAGGTTTGGTATAAGGTTTCCTGCCCAGGAAACTCACTATCCAAGAGAAATGACAGGTCCAAAACCCATCATCATCATTATATGCTTACTAGTGTTGCTGTCCCTACATAATTTCTCATTTTTAATGTGTGGCCAGACCACCTCCTCTTTGCCTCCTGTGTCTTTTAAATATAATTTATGGCTATTGATTTGCACAATTCATCACTTGAAATTATGTCAATTTGTACAATCATTTTGTCTATCAATTGTCATTCTTTGTACCAGAGTTTAATTCTAAAACAAATTTAATTTTAAAACTATATTTTTCTATTAAATATGGGCAAGACAAATTCATGGATAGAAGCATGAAAGGTAAGCATTTGCCATACATTTTACAAATGTTTTTCTCTTCTGTATCTGTGATAAATACCTTATTTTCCCAAATATATTGTGAGTTGTGAAACGAAGGTTAAAATGAAGACAGAATACATGAGGTATGGGGGATGCAGAATTCTCCAAGTTAAAATGTAAATGAGCAGAACAAAATATTTTAGAGATGCAGTAAAAGTTAATAGGCCTTTGGACTGATAAAACTAACTCCTTAATTTTTCTTTCCAAGGAGAACCTGTGAGTCATTTTGCCATTTAGCTGACACTTCTCCTAGCTTCTGAATTCATTCATATTGAGAATAGAATGTTTAATAGATTGCAAGGGGAAAATAGTAAGTAGACACACAAACCCATCTCCAAAAAAGAGCAAAGGGGAAATGCTGAATCAAAATGGGGGAGTGATTGTGCAATGAATTTATTGTCAACCAGAAGTCAAAGATATAGATATGATTTTCAGATAAGAATCTTATTTCTGCCTGAGACCAGAGAAGTAGGTGACATTGTGTTATTTGCGCTGATCTTAGAATATGGAAAGAATATATCTAGGCAGACTTAGAAACAGGTTCTACATATAAGCCATCAGAGCAATATGATATAAATCTAACTTGAAGACAAGGCTCATCTCAGCACAGTGTTTCATAGATCCTTCTTGCCAAGGACAGAAATTGCTCCCAGGGTGCATGGGCCAGCCAAGTCATTAAGTTTAGATGAAGAAATCACTGTTCTTGATTGGGAAGGAGGCTAACCAGAGCATTCTAGTTGATGAAAGGTCCTAACACAGATTTACCCACAAGGATAATTTTCAAAGTTTTAATTATGCAAAGGATTAACATAAATTTGTCTTCATCCTTGAGAATGGACAGTATCCTCCCCTCAGGTTTGTGATAGAGGAAAGTTCAACATTGGGAAAGAGATTCACATTGAAATAGACTGTTTTTTTTTCTATTTTTAAGCCGTATTTGTTTGTCTCAGCTAGACTAGAAGTAGAGGGGCAATTTATCAGCCCAATCCTACTACTAATTGACATAAGAGTTTTGACCTACATTTTGAAATTGGGCCAATTAACCCCGTTTTCCACAATACCATGCTCTTCCCCACCACCCCCACTCCTATGGCTTCAACATATTATTTCCAAAATTAGTATAGATACCAAATCAATAGATTTCACTGCATCTAAAAATTTGTGAGTTCATGAGCTCCTCTAGCCTGTCTTCCCAGTTGCAGGTATCACGGTGTTCCCCCATGCTTGGCTTAAATAATTGATTTCCTATGCCCCTTGAAACTCTAATTAGTATTCAATTTTAAGGACCCAGAACAGATGCCAGTGTACTAAAGGACAGCATAAAAAGGTGATCCTCAGAAGGGATTGACTGAGCCTGCAACAGTAAAGATAGGGTTGTTTTGAATCAAGATAAGTTAAACTAATTTATGAGAAATATCAATGGTATATAATTTTCACCCTGCTAACATCACACACTATACTAAAATTGTGTACTAAATAGTGCATGTTGAACAATTTAGGATAAGAATATATGTGGTAGGGGTGATAAAAATATCTGAAATGAAATGCAAGCAGAAGTACAGTACTTTTCTATGTTACATAAGTGGGAAAAGCAAGTATTCAATAAGCATTTATTAAGCACCTACTCTTTTCCATGCACTGTGGTAAGTACTTGGGATATAAAGAGAGGCAAAAGACAGTTCCTGCTCTCAAGGGGCTCACAATCTAATTTGAAGATATCTTGCCTGCAATTATATTTTCCTCATATACACCATGCCATCTCTCACTTCTGGACTTTTACATAGCCTGTCCCTTTACCTGAAATATTCTCCCTTGTCTCTCTTTCTCTTGGAATATGTAGTTCAAAACTAAACTCAAAAATTCTCGTCTAAACAAAGTCTGTCCTAAGGCTATATATTTTTAGTATTCTCTTATAATATGCTTCTAGTTTACATATATTTTATATTTCCTTGCTTATATAAATAAAGTTGGATGCTTAATTTTTGTCTTTATATGCATAGTCCATTATCAGTGCATAGGCAATAGAAAGACAATAGGCTAAATAATTGCCTGTTGAATTGAAGAATATTCGGAGAAGGAAATGGCAAGCCACTCTAGGATCTTTACCAAAAAAAACAATGGGATGTCATGGCCCATGGGGTCATGAAGAGTAAAACATTAAAGAATCAACTGAGAAACAAATAAAATTTGATCTATTAATGTCCCATAATCATTATTAAGAAAATATTTTATAAACTGTAAGTTATGAAAATAATAATGCTAATGGTACTACTACTACTACCACTAATAATAAAGAATACTATTACTTAATATAGTCATAGAAATAGTAGTTATACATAGCATACATAGACCATGGTACTGAAGAAGAAACCTGAGACACTAAACTGGGACAGCAAGATGAGACAACTCTAGATTTCAGTTCCTTGCAGATCACTTATTTTGTTTTGCTATTCCTTCTACTTTGTTTGAGTATGATTTATTTTTCATTAAATGTAATTTTTTTCTGCCTTCCCTCTTCATTCATTACTCTAGTTCCCTGTTAAATGTAGGGATTCAAAACTGAATTCTTCCCAGATTCCTTCACACAACTCACAGGCTTTGCTACCACAACTACTGGATTGCTTTAACTTAATTGATTCATTGGTCAAAACAAAACAAAACAAAACCCCAAAACCCAACATCCATAAAAGTTGCCACTTCATTGATTTTCCTGCTTTGTCTAGACTTATTGGTCAATTCAGTAGAGTTATACAATAAACCAATTAAATTATTTTATTGAATGGAAAATCTGTGCCAGGACAAGCTGTTGTGAACAATTTCGAACATGGTTATCACATGCATTCTAGAAAATATCTTTTTTGTACGTTTCTTTTAATTTTTTTAACAGATCTTTAATGTGAAATCCACATTTCTGCTTCCAATAATCATGCCCCTATAATAATTTTGGGGCTATCAGAAAGGTCTTTCTACTGATGTATAATATGAGCTATGTGATCACTTGCTTTCTGGATAGAATGGTCAAACAGCTTTTCTCATGTTCTTTGCCCTCTGCTCATGACTACACCAATGAATTAATAATTAATTCATACAATTATAAAATGGAGGCACATACATCTGCCTTTTTTGGGTACTCACCAAAAAATTCATGAATGGCAGCAGGAAACAGGATGTCAATAATACTTTAATCAGCCACAGAAGGTGTGGGGGCAAACAGAGCAATAGAGACAAGCCATGGAATGTGTATAAAGGCAAATGGCAGCAAGAGGAGAAGGGAAGGAAATGGTTAAGGGAAAGACATAGCATGGGGAATGAGATGAGGAGGATGGGAGACAGAATGTATCACTCACATAACCGTGGAATACAGTTGGAAGCACTAGGTAACATCGACCTAATGGGGATAGAACACTGCTAGAGGGTGGGGAAGAGGCAAGAATTTGAGGTTTCATTTTTATAGGGATTTGGAGGGGGCTGAACTAACTCTATCTATACCACCTTGGCATTAGTTCATTAACAATCCACATAATTTCAGAGTTATCTGTAAAACTTTAAATTCATCATCTAAAAGTTGTGACCTCTTTGATGTTCTGCTGGTCTATAACTGTGAAGCTCTGGATTTTATCTGAAAATTACACATTGTAGGACCAAAACTCTGAAAAAATGCCTAGATGTCCTCTGATGATTCAGTATACAGAATGTAATTTTTCATTAATATATGATCCAATTTGTATATTACGGTCCTTTTATACATAACTTCCAGATTCTTCTATGCTATCTTATTTTCTGCCTAGCTTATAACTCAATATCATTCCCCCAAGACAACCCTTATTCTAAATCTCTGTATTATTTTATGAAAGCCATCATTATTTTGTGAAACTTTGAAATTTCATATCCACCCTCAGTTTCTCAATTCTATTTCCATAATATCTTCCTCATGTACTCCCTTCTCTCTCTCTCTCTCTCTCTCTCTCTCTCTCTCTCTCTCTCTCTCTCTCTCTCTCTCTCTCTCTCTCTCTCTCTCTCTCTCTCTCACTCACACCCACACACACACACACACACACACACACACACACACACACACACACACACACACGCAGAGCCACAACTTAAATTAAGGTCCTTATTACCTAGTAATAAGAGTAACAGCCTCCTATTTTTTCCCCTTGATTTTTCCCTCCTTTCTCCAACCTACCTTCAATAACAGCTACTTAAATAAAATATCCAAAGCATGCATCCGATCCTGTCACTCCCCTAATTGATCAATTCTGGTGGCTCCTTATTACTTCTAGAATTAAATTGAAGGATTGGATTTTTTACATTGAAAGTCCTTCATAGTCTTACTCCATGATGTTTCCAACATTATTAAACTTTATACAACTTCACATTCTCTTGTCCATGCAACCTGGTCTTCTTGATCCTCAAACATGTCATTACAGTACCTGTCTAGCAAAGTCTTTTTCTTCCTCAGAATGGACTGCCTCTCCACCTCTGTCTCTTAGAATCCCTAGTATTCTCCAAAACTTAGTTCAAACAACACTTAAAGAAAGAGGCCTTTCCTTATTTCCTCCAAAAATTACCTTATATTCATTGTACATATATTTAAATATAATTTTAGTGATGGTAATTGAATTGTTACCCATTTTATTACCAGTTCTAAGATTCAACAAAATGTGCTACTACAAATTGTTTGGTGTATGTGAGACTTTTCTGTCTTTGACTTCTTTGTAGTATATGGATTCTCATGGTGAAAGTGAATGGATACTTTACTTGTGTATGTGAGTGTGTATTAGAGAATGGTCAATAGAATTGTGGAGACAATAACTAACAAAATATTATATTTCTTGATATTATTTTCCATAGCTATGAAATAATATATTATCATAATTTTTCAACTGTTATTACAATTTCACCACCTGTCTTATGTCAGTCCTTTTGGGGTTTCTTGGTTTTGTTTTTTTCTAATTCAATTGATTAAATCAATAAATTTGAGGGTTCAGAAGAAATTGCTATCTATATGTGTATTTCTCATTAATGTTAAGATCCTAGATGGCAAGGAGGTAACCTTTCTTTTCTTATTATATCTAGACATATTGACACATTATTACACAAATAATGTACATAATGACATGTATATATAACATATATACATAATATATAACATACCATTATGTGTGTGTGAGAAAGGCATTTCTTGGGAACAAATGACAAATATAAATGTCTCCTCCTCAAAAATTATATCGCCCTTTTGCATGTCATTTAAAAAAGAATGAATAATAAAATAAAATAAACCATTCTGGTAAAAGCCTTTTTCCAGAAAGTGAATATCTAAAAGCCAAATGATGCCTTTTGATTCATGGTCCTCTGCATTTGAAATTCCTACTTGCAGATGTATGAGCTCTTTTGAAATAACATTTTTGATCAGACAATTCCCAGAGCTTTAGACTTTCATTAAAGTGGCTAATAAAGAGTAACATTTTTACCATTCCAGGGTGTCCCCAATGACAGATACTAGAATAACTTCCCATCTAAATAAAGATGCTATAATAACCAAAGAATTAAGGATAGCAAAACTACTTTCTGCTCCACTCTCATATTGTATTTATATAGTCAAAGTTACTCTAATCCCGCCCCCAAAAAGTGAATGGTATTTATAGTTCAGTGATCTAGGAATTTAAGAAAATGAAAATTCAATTATAATGCACAAAAACTGGAAGATTATCCTAGATGCAAAGAGATCCTAGGTTAAATGTTTGAAAATTATCAATAATTTAAAGCTATTTTTCCTCTTGGAATATCATGTGTACTTTCAGTCTACTAACAGAGATATTAGATTTAGCTATGCCATGTAAAGGTTTCCAACGAACATTTAAAAAGAGAATATTTATTTAGTCACTGGAGGCTAGAAGAAGATTCCAAGGATATATATTCCAAGGATATATAGCTCATTTCCTGATTGTTTTATCTCATACCTTCCTTACTCTTGCCACACAGAATAATTTGATCTTCATCCTCTTAAAAGATTAATGGCAACAAATGCAAAAATCTCTATAAAGTTTCGTATCACAAAATTGGAAAGTCACAGGGTCCTGAATGTATTGCTCGCTGTATCCCAAAGCTTTAATCTGCCCTGGACCCATACCTGCAGCTTCTGTAGCAATGACATCAATAATAACAACGAAATAACCCATGTGAATAACATGTTTTAAGGTTTTCAAAGCACTTTTATTCTGGGCTCTTTCTTCTTGCTATGTGCCACATTCAGTCAAGTTCTAAATCTTATCATTTCTTCCTTCTTAGTCAAGCAATCAAGGAATTTTTTTTAAAGTGCCTCATTTACTGAGCACTATGCTAGGCAGTGGAGATATGAATGAAAACATAAAATAATGCCTATTCTCAAGGGATTTATATTCTCTCAGAAAAGGTTACATAGATATAGAGATAGATAGATAGATATAGATCATACATAGATGCTCTTTTGAATTTATTATGTATATATGCATGTGTGTACAGCATAAACTCAAAACTCAGCATCATACATACATATATATATATATATATATATATGTGTGTGTGTGTGTGTGTGTGTGTGTGTGTGTGTGTGTGTGTGTGTGTTTACAGAATAGTTCCAAACTCACATTAATTTCCTTCTTTCTATTCATCCCATAACAACACTAGAAAAGGCCCTATCTGTCTTTTGCTAGAATATTGCAATATGCTCCTAACTAGTCTCTGTGCCTCAAGTCTCTGCACTCTCTAATGCACTCATAACAAAGCTTCTAAATGTATATATATTTTTAAAGCACAAATCTGACAATATCACTCTTCTCTTAAAGATTCTTCAGTGGCTTCTTACTGCCTCTAGTATCAAATACAAGCTCCTGTAATTAGCATTTAAAGTCATTCACAATCTGGTTTTAGTATACATTTCTTGGTTGATTACACCTTTCTCACCCCTCCACCAACTCGAATCTATCAAAACTGGCTTTTCTGTTCAACAAATTCAATCTCTCACCTCCATATGTTTGCACAAGTTGCCATCCAGCTACCACCATTTTTTGATTTGTAGAGCTTTCCTTTCTCATCTCTACCTCCTGGAAGGCCTAGTGCCATTCACACTCAGCTCAAGTGGCTTCTCCTCTAATAAGTATTGCTGGTTTCTGTTGTTTTATTGCTATCACCTACACCATCAGAAAGAAAGAAAGAAAAGAAAGAAAGAAAGAAAAAGAAAATAGACATCATCTTGTATTTATACTTTTTATTATCAATCTGTGAATGTTGCCCTGTTACCCTACAATGAAATCACCTTGTAAGGAGAGATTGATTTTAGGAGTTTATTGTTGTTATTATTATAATGGAACACAATAGATGCTTATAAATCTTATGATTGATATTCATTTTGTATCATCATAATACAGATAAAAGTATTTGAGCCCTCATCTTAGAAATGATGAAGCAAACCCAGAGAAGTACGCTGACTTCCCCACACTCATATAGATAATTGCCAGAAACAGGATTTGAACCAAGACAATTCTTATTTCCACAACTAGCAAGCATACTTTTCACCATACCACACTGGTTCTAAATGGGACCTTATGTTTGGCAGCAATTCTTTTCAGTCCATATCTCTTATCTCATGCCAGTAGTGAAACTTCTTCATCCATCTGGCCCCTGTATTTGACATTTGGACAAACTCCTGCTGTCTAACCCCTGCCTTTGCAAGAAGGATAGACCATCAAATCCGGCCTCTTATACTTAACACTTACTAGCTGTGTGACGAAAGTCAGTGATTTGAAGGGGTTGGTGCTATCACCTCACAAGAGGAAAATTGTAATCATTTTTTAGATGTTGGGAAGGGAAAGTCCCATAATTTAGCAAAACTTTCTGTTGCTTTCTATTTCTTAACTAATAGGATGTTTTCTATAATGATGTAATGGGCAAGAAATTACACTAAGTGCAGGAAGGATAAAATTCTCTGTCCCTTTCTGTCTCTCTGCCTCTCTCTGCTTCTGTATGTTTCACTCTGTGCCTCTCTCTGTGTGCACCTCTGTCTTTTTCCATATGTCTCTTTTTCTGTTTCTCTGTCTCTATCTCCCTCTCTCTGCCTCTGTCTCTCTCTGTTTATCTCCAAGTCTCAGTCTCTTTGTCTCTGTCTCTCTGTCTCTGTGTCAGTCTCTGACTTGCTCTATTTCTCTGTCCCTGTCTCTCTGTTTCTCTCCTCTCTTTCTTCTTTCTTTTCTCTCACCCTCCCCTACTTTATCAATTGTTGTGAACTGATCATCTATACAATGTGTTATGAAATGACGTTTTTTGGTTTTTCAATGAAATGAACTCCCTTAGCAATGTTCAACACTGTATCGCCAGCCTGGCAGCTTGCCATCTGGAAAAGACTGACATTCAGTTCCCTTGGGTACTCTGAAAAGCATTGCTGCTAGATAGCATAAGTAGCTGAAGGAAATGGAAATGGGAGTGGCAAGTTAGTTGAACACAAATAAGAGAGGCCCTCATGTTCTGCTTTTTAAAGGATAAGGGGAAAACAGGAACTGTTGGCCTTTCAAAAGAATTTTATTCAACATCTTTTCTCATAGAGGAGCTTTTCAATGCAAGGAACAATGACAACTATTTACTTTTCACTGAGTTTCCCAAAGCAACAACCTGAACATTTTATTAATGAGGCACAAACTTAATCCATCACCCCAATTTCAGATTGTGATGGCTATATGTTGTATGGAGAATTATAGGTACTGACCTAACCTACAGAATAAGTACTTAATAAATAGTTACTGATTGAAAAATGAATTGAAATTGTTTGCCCTTCAAAAATACCCAAGATTTCACAAATTTTCAAGATATTTTTCTTTTTATGTAAAAATGTATTTTCCAGACTCATAATATTTTTAAATGAATATCCAGTGATATCAGAAAAGGGAACAAAGCCACTATTTTCTGAATTCATTTTAAAAGACAAGTTATATTTTTTATTAATGAATTATCTGCATTTCCTAATTTCCTATTATGTGTACAGTTATCTACTAAGCACTAAAACAGATGACAAGATTCAATTTTCCATTATTTATGCATTAAAATCTTTTTACATGAGGGAGATCTAAAATCCCACATGATACAAGGCATATTTCAATGAGGAATCGAAGTGTTAATTTAATGTGTTGCTTCTTCTCCTTTCATCTTTAAATCAACAACGTTAAAGGCTCATGAAGAACTTGTATGGTAGTAACAATACCATCCAAATGAAATAATATTCAGATAATCATGTAAAGCAACAAATAATTTTATTCAAGGATTGTTTTTCTTAGAAAGTAAAGATAGTACCAAGTAATACCCATTAATTCCCACCCCTATACTCACTCATGAACCAAAACAGTCACCAGATTCTGAAAAAAAATGAAATCCCATAAAAACGTGTGAATACTACATATTTTATGAGAGGCACAGGTATTCATTTGTGCACATCTGCTGTGTGTGTTTGTGTGTGTGTATCTATGTAGAGCACTGAGAGAAGAAAGAGGAGAAAAATTGAAGGCAGAGATCTAAAAGTAGAGTCATTTTTTTCTTCAACTTACAGGAATGCTGGCCCTATAATGTAAGAAGTCATATGTGAGCCAAAGATTCAGTAAATTAGCACTGTGCATTTGCCTATAGGTAAGCTGTATTTTCTGCTAAAATTTCATTTCTATGAGAGAACAGAAGAATATTTAGAGCAGAGGGTGAATACTAAAACTACATATGGTCTTAGGGACAACATAGCATATTGCCCCAGGAAATCTGAAGAATGATTTTTTTATCTGTTAGTTTTATGATCTTAAGTTAATAACTAATATTCCTATGGACTCAGTTTCTGCATTTATTGTATTTGAATTTATTTGTTTTTCTTTTTGTTTTTCTTTTTGTTTTTTAGTGAGGCAATTGGGGTTAAGTTACTTGCCCAGGGTCACATAGCTAGTAAGTGTTAAGTGTCTGAGGCCGGATTTGAACTCAGGTACTCCTGACTCCACGGCCAGTGCTCTATCCACTGCACCACCTGGCTGCCCCTTAATTTATTTTTATATATTGCCCACTTACATTTTTTATTTATAATTTTATTTTCCCAAATTACATGTAAAAACAAATTTTACATCAAATTTTTTAAAATGTGTTCCAAATTTCTCCTTCCCTCCCCACACCCCCTTAAGAACTCAAACAATTGAATATAAGTTATACATGTGTATTCATGCAAAACATTTCCACATTAGAAAGGTTGTGAAAGAAAACAGACAAACACAATACTTCAGATAAAGGAACTAACAAAAAAAAATGCTTCAATATGTATTCAGATACCATCAGTTCTTTCTCTGTAGATGGACTGCATTTTTCTTGCTTTTCCAGATGAATTTTGTTATTATTTTTTCTAACTCTATAAAATAATTTTTAGGTAGGCTGATTGGTATGGCACTGAAGAGGTAAATTAATTTAGGTAGAATTGTCATTATTATATTAGCTAGGCTTATCCATGAGCAATTTATATTTTTCCAATTACATACATCTGATTTTATTTGTGTGAGAAGTTTGTTGTAATTGTGTTAATAGAGTTCCTGGGTTTGTCTGGGCAGGTAGACTCCCAAGTATTTTATATTGTCTACCATTACTTTATTTTTTTACATAAAAGTATTTTCATTATTTTCCAGTCCAAGTAGAGATAGTTTGCAACATTTGTTTTTGTAAGATTTCTAGTTTCAATTTTTCTCCCTCCCTCCCCTCCTTTCCCCCTCCCCAAGACAGCTAGCAATACAATATAGGTTATATATGTACAATCATATTACACAAATTTCTGCATTACTCATGCTGTGTAAGATGAATCAGAGCAAAAAGGAAAAACAAACAAAAACAAAAAACAAAAAAAAAATAGAGATAGTATGGTTCAATCTGTATCTAGATTCCATAGTTCTTTTTTTTTTTCCTGATTTGGAGAGTATTTTCCATCATGAGTCCTTTGGAACTATCTTGGACCATTGTATTGCTGAAAAGAATCAAGTCCATCACAGTTGATCAACACACAATGTTGTTGATACTGTGCGCAATGTTCTCCTGGTTCTGCTCACTTCATTCAGCATCAGTTCCTTTAAGTCCTTCCAGGTTTCTCTGAAATCTGCCTGCTCATCGTTTCTTATAGCACAATAGTATTCCATCGCATTCATATACCACAACTTGTTCAGCCATTCCCCAATTGATGGGCAGCCCCTCAATTCCAATTCCTTGCCACCACTCAAAGAGAAGCTATAAATATTTTTGTACATGTGGGTCCTTTTTGCTTTTTTTATGATCTCTTTGAGAAAAAGAACTAGTAGTGGTATTTCTGGGTCAAAGGTTATGCACAGCTTTATAGCCCTTTAGGCATAGTTCCAAATTGCTCTCCAGATTGGTTGGATCAGGTCACAGCTCCACCAACAATACATTAGTATTCCAATTTTTCCACAGCCTCTCCAACATTTATTATTTTCCTTTTTTGTCATATTAGCCAATCTGATAGGTGTCAGGTGGTACCTCACAGTTGTTTTAATTTGCATTTCTCTAATCAATAGTGATTTAGAGCATTTTTTCATGTGACAAGAGATTGGTTTTATTTCTTCATCAGAAAACTGCTTGTTCATATCCTTCGACCATTTCTCAATTGGGGAATGACTTGGATTCTCATCGATTTGATTTAGTTCCCTATATACTTTAGAAATGAGGCCTTTGTCAGAAACACTGGCCATAAAAATTGCATTCCAGCTTTCTGGCTCCCTTCTAATTTTGAATGCATTGCTTCTATTTGTACAAAAACTTTTAAATTTAATGTAATCAAAATCATCCATTTTGCATTTCATAATATCCTCTATCTCTTGTTTGGTCACAAACTGTTCTCCTTTCCAAAGATCTAAGAGGTAAACTACTCCTTTCTCTCCTAATTTACCTGTGGTATCAACTTTTACATCTAAATCATGTACACATTTTGACCTTATTTTAGTATAAGGTGTAAGATGTTGGTCTATGCCTAGTTTCTGCCATACCATCCTCCAATTTTCCTACCAGTTTTTGTCAAATATTGAGTTCCTATCTCAGAAGCTAGAGTTTTTTGGTTTATCAAATAGTACATTATTACATCACTGACTACTGTGTCTCCTGTGCCTAACCTATTCCATTGAGCCTCTACTCTATTTCTTAGCCAGTACCAAATAGTTTTGAGGACTGCTGCTTTACAGTAAAGCTTCAAGTTTGGTATAGCTAGCCCACCTTCCTGTGCATTTTTTTTTTCATTAGTTCCCTTGATATTCTTGACTTATTGTTTTTCCAGATGAACATTGTTATTATTTTTTCTAACTCTACAATATAATTTTAAGTAGTCTGATTGGTATGGCACTGAATAACTAAATTAATTTAGGCAGAATTGTCATTTTATTATATTCGCTCGGCCTATTCATGAGCAATTGATATTCTTCCACTTATTTAGATCTGATTTGATTTGTGTGTTAAGTTTTTTGTAATTATTTTCATAGAGTTCCTGGGTTTGACTTGGAAAGTAAACTCCCAAGTGTTTTATATGGTCTACCATTACTTTAAAAGGAATTTCTTTTGCTGCTGGACTTTGTTGGTCATGTATAGAAATGCTGATGATTTATGTGGATTTATTTTATATCCTGCAACTTTGCTAAAGTTGTTAATTATTTCAAGTAGTTTTTTTAGTTGATTATTTAGGATTCTCTAAGTATACCATCATATCTTCTGCAAAGAGTGACAGTTTTATTTCCTCCTTGGCTATTCTAATTCCTTTAATTCCTTTTTCTTCTCTTATTGCTATAGCTAACCTTTCTAATACAATATTAAAAAATAGAGGTGATAATGGACATCCCTCTTTCACCCTTGATATTATTGGGAATGCCTCTAACTTATCCCCTTTACATAAAATATTTGCTGATGGTTTTAAGTAGATAGTGCTTATTATTTTAAAAAAATCTCCACTATTCCTAAACTTTCTAGTGTTTTTAATAGGAAACTGCATTTTTCTTAAGTACTTCTGAGTTGTCCTAGATCATTGAATTATCATTCTAGGTTTAGGAAAATAAAATACAAACAGAATAGCTAACAAAGGTTAGGCTCTGCCCCAGTTTTTATTTTTGGATTCCATGAACTGGGAGGAAAGAGTCAGGAAAACCAATTTAGACTTTAGAAGATTATGTAACAAGCCCAACTCCTAAGTCAGGGTCACCAATAAATTAGTCAACAAGTTTTTATGAAGGATTTATTATGTGCCAGATACTGTGGTAAACTCTGGGGATACAAAGGAAGGCCAAAAACACCCTAGCCCTCAAGGTTCTTACTTATGAAAGGTGGGGGGATAGCACATAATAACTAGGTACAGGCAAGATAAAAATAGAACCAAACAATGGAGGAGTACATCTTTAAGCTTTGCTTAAGCTTTGAAGTCTAAGGATGGGGAATTACTTGAGACCAGGAATTCTGAACTTTGGTGGGACTAAATATTTTTAATTATTTATTTGTTTAGAATTTTAATCCCCAAATTACATGTAAAAACTAATTTTGACATCAATTGTTTTAGAATTTTATGTTCTAATTTTTCTTCCTCCCTCCCTCCCCATTCCTCCCAAGAACTCAAGCAATTCAATATGAGTTATGCATGAATAGTCATGCAAACTATTTCCACATTAGCCTGGTTGTGAAAGAAAACAGACAAAAACAAAACTTCAGATAAATGAACTTATGAAACAATTATGCTTCCATCTTTATTCTGATGCCATCAGTTCTTTGTAGATGGAGTGTATTTTTCATAATTCCTTCAGAATTGTCTTGGATCACTGCATGGCTAAAAATAACCAAGTCATTCACTGAAAATTATCTTACAATATTGGTGTTATTTTATATGGAGTAGTATTTTATATGTAGGTGGTAGTATTCTACCTACAATATAAAATATTGATTTATTTTTATGACCCTTTTGCATCACTCTCATTTTTCTTTCCATTTTTTCCTCTATGTCTCTTACCTTATTTTCAAAGTCCTTTTTGAGTGCTTCCATGGACTTAGTCTAATTTATATTTTTTCTTGGAAGCTTTGGAAGTAGGAGTTTTGACTTTGTCAACTTCTTCTGAGGGTGTATTTTGTTCTTCCTTGTCACCAAAGAAACGTTCTATGTTTTGCAGTATTTTTTTCTATTTTCCCATTTTCCTAGCCTATTTCTTGACTTTTAACTCCTTCTTAAAGTAGGGCACTGCTTCCAGGATGTACTGTCCTAACCTTCAGGGGGTCCAAGGTGATATGATATAAGGAGAGGCAATTTCTACACTCCCTTGGCCTGTACTCTGGTCTATAAGTAACCACACACCTGCTTGCTCTTTAACCCAAGAACAGAAGTATTTCACTGTGGTTGCAAGCTCTGGCATGCCTACACCCCTCCCCCACCTGGACTGCCACTCTGGAGCCGCTTCCTGGTTCCAAGCATGGGCAACACAACAGAGTTCTGCCTCATCATCAGCAGAGACACCTGCAATCTCTCACCAGATAACTGCTTGACCCCCTCACAATTGTGTTAATTGAGTTCCAGAAGTAGCTGCTGCCTCAGCTAATTACATGGCTATAGAGGCCTCATTCTCTGGGGTTGGTGCTGGGTCTGTGAGAAGTGGCCCTGATATGCACTTCACTCTCACCCCCGTACAACAGACCTTTCCTGTCAACCTTCTAAGCCATCTTTGGCTGGAAGATGATCTCACCCTGTCCTTTTCTGGGTCCTTCTGCTCCAAGAATTGTCTTATTTGGTATTATTTGAAAGGATTTGGGGGAAAGTTCTGAGGAGTCACTGCCTTTCCTCTGCCATCTTGACTCCACCCAGGAAGTCCTGTTCTTCATTTATTTGATAGGGAAAGTAATCCTAGTACTATGTACTTCAAAGATTTGTTGTGATAAGAGCGTTTTGAATACCTTAAATTACAGTTAAAATGTAATTATTACAAACTTAATTCACTAGAGTAAGAACAGAAGAGGTCAACCAGGAAAAAGAGATTACATCATATTTTATGGGTAAGGATTTGTATCCAAGATATACAGACAACTAACAAATATATAAGACCTAAAGCCATTCCAAATAGACAAGCAGTCAGAGAAAATGAACAAAAAGTTCTCAAAAGGAGAATTGCAAACTACTAACAAACAAACTAAAGAATGTTTCAAATAGCTAGTGATAAGAGATATGCAGATCAAAGCAACTCTGAGGTTTTGCCTCACACATAGTACATAGGTAAGGAGTATAGAAGATGGAAATAATTCCTGCTACACTGTGGGATTGTGGAAAGAGACATTCTAATGACAGGAAAGCAATTTGTAATTGTGAAAATAAATGTACTAACATATATAGAGTCTTTACCCAAATATTCTAAAATTAAGTATATACTCCAAAGAGATCTTTTATTTAAAAAATAATAAGTAGGGGCAGCTAGATGGTACAGTGGATAAAGCACTGGCCCTGGCTCCTGGATTCAGGAGGACCTGAGTTCAAATCCAGCCTCAAACACTTCACACTTCCTAGCTGCATGACCCTTGGCAAGTCACTTAACCCTTGTTGTCCCACCAAAAAAAAAAGTAAAGGTTCCATATACATCAAAACATGTGTAGCAACACTTTACATGTTAACAAAGGATTGGAAACAAAAATAGATGCCTTTCTATTGGAGAATAGCTAAACAAATTGTGGCACATGGATATAATAGAATATTGCTGTGATAAAACACTTGACAAATAAGATTAATACAAAGAAATATAAAGAGACTTACATGAAGTGATGCAAAATTAAGTAAGAAAAGGTACAAAAATGCAGACAATTACTTTTATAAAGGGAAAGAAGTGCCATAACATATTTTAAATGATGAAAAACAAGTTGGTTCTCAAAGAAGAGATATGGGAAAATACTTACACATATTCTTTTACAGAAAGAAGGATGAGGAGAATCCATAAGTGTGGAATATTGCTTATAATGTCAATTTTTCTTTTATTATTAGAACTATATTAAGTAACTCTAGTGACAAGGAAAATCATTGTTTTGCTCTAGATGTTTCTAGAAAGGCCTTAAATGTTTCACCATTACTAGTGTTATTGCTAGTACTTGCTTTATCATATATACTACTTATCATGGAATTGAAAGATTTGTTGATTCCTATGATTTTCAATCCTTTTCTATGAATGAAGAATTTATCTCATAAAATGTTCCTTTTATATGTATTGTTATATGTATGCAAGTATGTGTATATGTCAGCACATATACACAAACACATATACACATATTCACACATAATATTCTTTATTTTGAACCAAAACTGCATTTACGATCTGCATCCAACCAGATCATAATGAATATTTTGAATATTTTGCTATTATCTCCTCATTATTATTTTATTAATGTCATATCAATATTAACTTAGAAGGTGAACTATAATTTTCTTTCTCTTTTTCTCTCACTGGCTTAGGTATAAGTCTATTTTTGTTTCATAAATAATTATATTTTTATCTAGATAAATATAAATGGAAGTCTAAGTGATATTAAAAAATATAACAATAAAACATTATGCTATAAAAGGATTTTAGTAGAGTATCTTCATTTTTGTGAACTGAAATTGGAATTATAGTTAGTTTTGTATTTTTCACAAAATGCACTTTTAAATCCATCTGGGACAATTTTTTTCTTTCCTATTGTAATTCATTTATGGATCATTCCTTTTATTTTGTTGAGAATGAATAATCTAAATTCTCCATTATTCTAATAATGACTGTTTTATATTTTAAAACTTTCATTTTCATTAAGTGATCAATTTTTGGCTCATAATTGGTAAAAATATTTTTCCAAAATTTCCTTCACTTTCTCTTTTATTTGTTACAATTTCTCCCTTTTTGTTTTTACTTATCCAATTTGATTTCACTCTATGTAAAATCAAATTAGTTAATGTTTTCTAAATTTTATTTTTATTCAAATAAACTATTTTATCTATATTTGTTAATTCAGTGACAAACTTTTGCCTTGATTTTTGTTTTCTTTTTCTAGTTTGCTTTTTTTTAATTTTTGCTTTTATTATGTCCCAAATGTATTGATCTCATTTTTCTTTTTTGTTGCTGAACATTATTATTTATATAAATTTTCCCTTCAAGCTCACATTGGCTACATGCCAAAAATTTGGAATAGTGGAATGCTTATCATTTTCTGTAATTAAATGACATAGTGATTATATTAGTCTAAATTTAATTTTGAAGTTTTTCTTCAAACCTTTTAAAAATTGGGGTTGGTAAAAGATGTGTCTAATATTTATAATTTTTCTGCATGTATTATGATTTCCTTGCTCTATTACACTATCCAATTTTTAATGTGCCATTCATTATATGCTAGTAGTCACTAAAAACAGCTTGTTTAATTGAATTGAAACTATATTTTTTGGTTGGAGCTTTATAGTTTTGTTGAAAAGCAATGAAGAATAAGCTTGCTTCATATTCAAAGTTCAAGTCCAATTTCTTCAGTCCAAGCTCTAATATTGGAGTTTCTCTCTTTTCCTTCTCATAATTCTATTGGACATATACATCAGAAACTCAGTTCGTTGTCCAAATATATTGACACATTCTCCCTTGTTTCTACATTTCTTCACCTTTAATCATTTAGGTAGTTATTTTTATTTAGTTAGCTAGTTTAGTTTAGTTTTTTGTAATTTTTGGGGTGGTTTTTTGTTTGTTTGTTTTTCCCTGCTAAATCCTACTTGGTAGCCAGATGAAACAAGATCAATGCTCCTTTCCTTCAATTGTCTCTGTTTTACTGGGCATAATAGATAGAGCATTGGCCCTGAAGTTGGGAGGACCTGACTCAACTCAGATTCTTACTAACTCTGTGACCCTGTATAAGTCACTTAACCCAAATTTCCTTAAAGAAATGGGGCCATCTCCAGTTGTGATATGTTATGCCACTAGACTCAGACAGTTCTTCAGGAAAGAGTGAGGTTGGTGACCTTGCACAGCCCTCCCTCACTCAAAATCCAATTCAGTGCAAGTCATGACATCATTTTTATATCCTCTTTGAGAATGACGGACAAACAACTCTGCTTTACTCATTAAATAGAATGATTAAAAACATTTGAAAAGCTAATATTAGAAAAAGAATCTTAGTATTAAGAAAACAGAGTATTGCTTCGCTATTTCATGATGTGATGATATTATCTTGAAATAGATTCTTTTTGTAGGTACTCCATTTTCTTTTCCATTTTTGGTATGATCAGAATTTAATATTGCACAGTAGCCTAAACTATTTTTATAAGTTCTTATGGTTATTATGACTTTCTAGAATGAAGTTTATGTTTTTATTCTGCTCAGAGTGACATAATTTCCAAAATTAAATTGTATTAGAGATTTTTTCAAAGGAAAATTACAGCTTTTATTTGCAACATGGCTATTGAAATATCCATGATTGGTCTTCTACTTCCTATTATTGAACTTGAACCCTCCCTTCTGAGACCTGAACATTTCAGTTTAATTCTCAGGTCATACTTGCAATAATCAATGAAGAAAAGGAATGAAACTAAGTACTTTTTCTTAAAGATTTTAGAGTCTGGGAGGTTATAGAGGCAGTTATAAAAGCAGTGTGATATAGTTAGTAGAGTGCTATACTAGAAGTCCAAAGGATATGCATACAAATCCTAGCTGTATTACTTAACCCCTAGTGGCTTCATTTTACTCTTCTATAAAATAAGGGGGTTGTGTCTGTTGACTTCCAAAGTCCCTTTTATCTATAAATCTGTTATCTTATTTTTATTAGTAATTGTTGTTCTTGTTACTGTAATGATTGGAATGATGCCACCTACTGGAGACTTGCTGTGGGAAAGCTCCACCATGAGGAAAATGCCTCAGAGACATTGGGGCTTTTCCTAGGCGTCAGGAAATGACGTTTGCTCATGGATGCTGTCTATCAAGGCTACCAGCCAATCAACTTGAGGAGCCTCCTATTTTCTGGGAGGAGTCAGGAAGGAGGAGAGGGAGCCTGTGCGGAGAGCTCTGGGGGCTTTTGGGTTCTTGACTTGGTGGTGGTGGCGGCAGAGGACTTCACAGGAAATTTGAGGAAAGATGGGAATGCCAGGCTGTTGGAATTCTGTTTCTCAATCTTTTTCTTTCTATTTTCCAATAAACCCTTAAAAACCTAAACTCGTTTTATCTGTGATTTTAGTCAGTTTCCCCCAAAAACTGGGGGAACAGATTAGAATCCACATTTAGAATCTTAAATTACACATTACATAGTAAATAAATACATGTACTAAGATTATTCCTATGCTTTTCCTCTGTGGTTCTCACCCTAAACTGTTTCTCAATATATTATTTTGCTATTATGCTGATATCAAACTTAGAAAATACTTATTAATGATAACTCATTTAAAAGTAATTGGGCCATTTAATTCTTGTAAAAAGAGTTAAAAGAATTCCTATAAATGAACATTTTGTTGTTTCCCTCAAAATACTCTAAATCGATTTGCTTTATTAATTTGCCTCAGGCCATTACAAAATCTCTAGTTATGAAAATATCATTTGGCATTCAGGTAGTGTACCTTGCATTCAAATATTTACACAAATTAATTAAGCTTCAGAACATCCCTGTGAAGAAGGTATATATTATTCTTCACACATTTCATGAAGAAACAAGCACAAAAGGGTTAAGTGTCATGCTGCAGCTGTTAATCATACATCAATTTCTTTTCAAAGCCAAGAATAAAATGCATGGCATCTCCTTTCTAAACTCCAGCATACTGTTTGAATCCTTTCTGTATGCCACCTTATGTTTTGCAATTTTAGACTACTTTAACAAGCAAGTCCTATTTCTATGAAATTCAGCTGAAAGAATCGCTTAACTACCTTTCCTCAGTTTTAACTAGACCTCATTTCTTGGAATCCTTTTTTATATAAAACATTTGAATGCCTACCATATATCTTCCCTATGCCATCTTTTCTCTCTTTTCCCAAGGCGCCAGATTTTACAACCATAAAAGAAGATCATTTCAAAAGCTACAAATACTGAATTAAAGTACTTCAACTCTTTTTGTAGTAAAGTGGAAAATGGAAACAAGATTACTTATCCAGTAGCATACTCCAAGATAACTTTTAACTCTCAAGATCTGATGGCAATTTCCAAAACTATTGAGGAGTTTAATAGCATGTCACATAAAGCTTTGAGGACAACTTCAAGGGGATCAATTTTAATGAGTCCCTATTTACCTTGAAATGCATTTCACCAGTATCAATATTTTATTTTGCCTTTCCTTTATTGTCAGATATGTAATTTTATATTTTAAAAAATCACTAACTGAACAGGGACTTAGGTCTACCATTCCAGGTTGCAGTTTGGCATGCTGGAAAGACTGCTTTTCCACATTTTTACCTAAGAAACTCTTTTCCAAATAAATAATTCTTTCTGCTCTCTATATAGTTTTAATCTCATTTTTAAGGGATTCCTTTAGTGAAAGATGAGCCATTTTTGCCATTTAATTACAACCACTAATCAAATTTATTGAAGATATGAATGCCAAGTAAACATGAAATAATGGGAAATAAAAAACCTTCCCGATAACAGACATTGCTATCCTATGCAGACACGCAGCATAGTTTGTTTTTAATTTGTTGAGTTTGCTCTTAGATGTGTTTACTACCTTCTTTTAAACCTTTCTATGGAAGATTATGTTCCCTGGTTTATGGATTGATTGATCTAAGAGGTCTGGATAGTACTGGGAGTTGTGTTAATTCTGAGCTGACAGGGAAAAATTATTTGGCTCTAAAGATGCTGGGTTCTTTAATCTGGAGAAAGAAAAAATGGAAAGAAGTTAACAAACATTTATTAGGTGTTTACAAATGGCCAGTCATTGTGCTAAGGGCTGTGAATACAAATAAAAGGGGGAAAAGGGGGAAATCTAAGGGGATAGGGAGATAGTCCCTGCTCTCAGGGATCTGGACTTCTAAAAGAGGTAAGACAATATGTAAAAAAGAAGCTAAAAGTTTGATAAGGCAGAAGACATTTAAATGATGCGGGAGAATGGAGAAAGTCCAGTGGTTAGCTTGAAAAGGAATAAAGGCTTGGATGGCTTGGACACATTCGTTAAAAATTTAAGTTGTGAGAAAAGGAAACTACACAAACCCCCTTCAGAGAAAGTGTAATTTCGGTGTGAGATGGCCAAGAACAAAGTGTAATTGAATTATGAGGAGTCTAAAAGCAGAGTGAATTTCCATTATAAGGAGACTGATGCAGTGTGAAAGAGAAAGTCCAACAAGTTAAGAGGAGAGACAGCAAGAAAGAAATTGTGAATGGTTTATAGCATTTTATTGAGTACTTAAAACCTTAAGTTTCTAGAAAGTATCATAAAAGAAATTGCCTAATGAATATTTTTGTAAAATAATCTGCAATGTAACATATATATTTGAAGTTTGTGAACATTTTGATAATCTCACTCTTTTATCACTGAAATTCCTGAAATACACATTATTAGGTGACTTCATGTGACCTGACAGCAGAAGCCACACTGAAGGAAAGCTGCTATGAGTATATTTAATTAAATTCTATAGAGAAAGTGTCAAGTAAACATCTACCAAGATCCAGGCACTGTGCTACATTCTGGGTTCATAAAGACAAGAACAAATACATCCTCCTACTCGAGAAATATTCTAGTAGGAGAATATAATGCATAAACAGTTGTGGTAAATATTATTTGTGGTGAATATTAATATTCCTGTTTTTAGCTAACTCATTTGGGAGGGGCCATACCTGGCCCACCCCAAGGTTATGAAGGCAGCTTTTGAAGGACCTCCCCTTTTGGGGGAGGGGACATTGAACGTTCCTGGAAGGGAAGCAGGCTACTTATGTTACACGAGCTCGCACTGTTTATTTCTGCTGGGGCCCTTGAGCTGGGGCAGAGTGTTTATTGCTCTGTCTTGGGCGACTGCTTTCTCTCTGAGAGCAACCTTTGACTGGCAGGCTGTTCAGGCTTGGGTGAGTTAATGATGGAAAACCCTAAATTCCTTTGAACTAGCTTAATTGGAAATCAGTCTGGGGTTACATAGGTTAAGTTTAGAGTTAATAATATTCATCTCTATTTCCATTTTACTATTTTCTTACCTTTGATTTTTATTAGTTTCACCTTTGTTGTTTAATTAATTCCCAAGTAATAAAATCTGATCCTTTCATGAACTAAAGCTTAGAGGCTCCTTTCTTATTGGCCTGGGAAAAATATCTAAAATAGGGCTGTTCAGAGGGGTGGGTTAAACCTTAAAGGTCCCTCATATTTCCGGGACCCCAATATTAAGGTGAGTCACCCAAATAACCCTCAGTATATCACATTTTGAACCTCACACAGTATAATACTTCTAAGAATGCATATGATGTACTGGGAGAATACCATGCCTATACTTAGACAGCATAGTGTAATGAAAGGAAATAAAATGTAATCAGCCTGTCAAGATAGGCCTGAACTGGAGACTTTCATTGTCAAGATGGCTGAGTGACAAAGAAACCCTCTGGAGCTCTCCCAAATTTCCCCTCCAAACCAATAGAAAACTGCTTCTGAATCACTCCAGGAACAGGGAAGCAGCCTACCAGTCTGACAGCAAGGTTTGTCTTACCTGGGTAGAAGGGAATTGAGGTCAAAGAGCAGCAGCAGCAACAACAACAGCAGAAGCAACAGCAGCAGTTTCTGGGCTCACAGCAAGGAGTCTTAAGCAGGGCTCTGAGCCTGGGGAAAATCACCAGTGAGGCTCTGCCCTTCCTGAAAACCAATAGCTCCCTAGGCAAGTGAGCAATCTGGGCAGTGCAGGCAGTATAGCCAGAACCCTCACCAGGCTACCCAGAGTTAGCACAGACCACCAGGTAGGTCTTGACCCCACTGCTGACTAATAGTGAAGCCCCACCCAAGGCTGGTCAAAAGCAAATTCCCACCCCTGGGGCCTACCAGCAGAGAAACTTCTTTTTCCAAAACAAACCAGCAGCAAGGAGCTCCAACCCTCCAGCATATATGCAAAAAAATTACCCCTCCAGGGCCTGCTAGCAGAGTGACTCAGTTACCACAGCAACCCAGCAGCAGGGCACCTATACTTAGGCAGATTTGCAACAAAATTACTCTTTCAGTGCCTGCCAACAGAAAGGTCCTGCTAACAGAGCAACCAAGCCGCAAGGCAGGACCCCAGGGGCAGACCAATAAAAAGATAACTATTCTAAGGCCAGGCACCAGAAAGACTCTGTTAATTTTGCAACCCAGCACCAGTACACCATCCTAGGAGAAAGCCAGCCCATTCCCAGGGCAGGCCAAAAGGGAGGACTAACCCCCCAATAGCAGTCAGAAGGGAAGCTTATTCTACAGTGAAAGCAAGCAGCTAAGCCCCGAGTTTCCCTCAGAAACAACATTAAAGCAAGCCTCTAAATGGATTCAGGAACTACTGAACCTACAAAAAGACAGAGAGACCCAATCTGCCAACTTGAGATAACATAGAAAACTTCAGAAAAGCTCTATCTCACTTGGGCAAAAGGTGAACCCAGAGCAACCGAGGACAGCTCAGTGAAGTTCAGCACAGGGGCTGGGGAGGGGAGGTGTGTGTGTGTGTGTGTGTGTGTGTGTGTGTGTGTGTGTGTGTGTGTGCGTGTGTGTGTGTGGTTCTGGGCAAATCAGCAGGAGGTTCCTGGCCACAGCACAAAACAGTAGCTGAGGCCCCTTGTTCCTGGCTAATCAGGCTGTTGGCATAGCAAGGCAATGGTGAGACCTACCAGCCCTAGCTAAGAGGATAAACTGCCAGCTAGAGAACCACCCACAGGACAGACATGACGTGACCAAGCCATCCCAGAAGAGGGAGCAAGCTGAGGGTGGTGAGGAATCTGAATGCCACAGAGTTCTCAGAACAGAAAGCCAGGGACCAGGTCCCTGTCCCCCAGCACAAGAAGCTTGCAAGTGGCCCCTGTGCCCCAGGAGCAGACTTCAATTTTATTAGTTTAAAAATAGACTACAATAGGAGTAAGACACCAAAAAGGACCCTTACCATTGACAGCTTGTATGTTAACAGGAAAGTCCAAAACACAAACTCAGATGAGGACAATACTGTCAAAATGCCTATATGTGAAGCCTCAAGGGAGAAAATGAATTGGTCTGAAGATCAACAATCCTTTTTGGAAGAGCTCAAAAAGAATTTAAAAAATCAAATGAGAGAGGTAGAAAAAATGGGAAAATAAATGAGAGACATGAGAGTTACACAAAGAAAATATATAAAAAAGAGTCAAGAGTTTAGAAGAAGAAGCACAAAAATTGACTGAAGAAAACAATTCCTTAAAAAATACAATTGGATGAATGGGTAAAAACATTGGCCATATGGAAAAGGAGGTGCAAAATCTTACTGAGGAAAATAATGCTTTAAAAATTAGAATTGGGAAGATGGAAGATAATGACTCCATGAGACACCAAGAATCTGTCGAATAGAATCAAAAGAATGAAAATAGAATAAAGTGTGAAATAACTCATCAGAAAGACAACTGACATGGAAAATAGATCCAGGAGAGATAATCTAAGAACTAATGGACTACCTGAAAGCCATGATCAAAAAGAGTTTGGACACCATATTCCAGGAAATTATCAAGGAGAACTGCCCTGATATTATAGAATCCAGGAGTAAAATAGTCATTAAAAGAATCCACCAATCACTGCCTGAATGTGACCCCAAAAGGAAAACTCCAAGGAATAGTGTAGCCAAATTATAGAATTATCAGGTGAAGGAGAAAAAATTAAAATCAACCAGAAAGAAATAATATAAATATCATGGAGCCACAGTCAGGATTGTACAGGATCTGGCAGCTTTAACATTAAATGATCTGAAGACTTGGAATATGATACTACAGAAGGCAAAGGAGCTTGGATTGCAAACAAGAATCAGTTACCCAGGAATATTGAGCATTATCTTTATGTGGAAAAGATGGATATTCAATGAAATAGGAGATGTCCAAGGTTTCCAGAATAAAAGACCAGAACTGAACAGAAAATTTGACCTTTAAATACAAGTCTCAAGAGAAGTAAAAATGGTAAACAGGGGAAAAAGTTATTCAATAAACTGTTTAGATCCCTATGTAGGAAGATAATACTTTTAAATCTTGAGATCTGTATCTCTAGTTGGGCATATCAAAGGAGTATATATAGAGGGCATAGTTATTAAATCCACTTTGATGAGATGATATAAAGAAATTTAAGGGGAAGAAAAAAATTAGAATGTGGGGAGGAGAGGGAAGAGGTACAAAAAAACTATTACAATAGAGGGAAAGAAGTGAGGGGTGAGCATTGTTTCAAAATTACTCTCATCAGATTTGGTTCAAAGAGGGAATAATTTATACACTCATTTAGATAAAGAAACTTAGCTAAAATGGGGAAAGGGCAGTACTTATAGAAGGGAGGGCAGATGCATGGGAAGAAAGGGGAAAGAAAAGAGAGGAGGGGCTGATAAAAAAGGAAGGCAGATTGAGGGAAGCTGGTGTCATGGGCAAAATGCTCGTGAGGAAGAATAGGGTGGGAGAAGAAAAACAATCTACAAACAAAAGAGAAAAGAGGATGGAGGGAAATACACAGTAATCATAACTGTGAATATGAATGAGATGACCTCTTACATAAAATGGAAGTAAATAGCAGAGTGAATTAAAAACCAGAATCCTGCAACATGTTGTTTACAAGAAACACATTTGAAGAAGGGAGGTACACACAGAGTACAGGTAAAAGGTTGGAACAAAATATATTATGCTTCAGCTAAAGTAAAAACAAAAGGGGGGGGTAGCAATCCTTATAGCAGACAAAGAAAAAGCATAAATAGATCTAATTAAAAGAGATAAAGAAGGAAACTATATGTTGCTAAAAGCTATCATAGATAATGAAGTAATAACAATACCAAACATAAATACACCAAGTGGTATAGCATCCAAATTCTTAGTCGAGAAGTTAAATGAGTTACAAGAGGAAATAGACAGCAAAACTAAACTAGTGAGGGATATTAACCTTCCCCTCTCAGAAGTAAATAAATCTAACCACAAAATAAATAAGAAAGAAGTTAAAGATGTGAATAGAATTTTAGAAAAGTTAGATATGATAGATTTGTGGAGAAAATTGAATGGAGAAAGAAAGGAATATACATTTTTCTCTGAGGTATACTGCACACATAAAAATTGACCATGTATGAGGGCACAAAACCCTCACAGTCAAATGTAGAAAGGCAATAAAAATTACATGTAATAAAAAGTCAGGGAAAGATAGACTTAAAATTAATTGAAAATTAACAATCTCATCCTAGAGAATGAGTAGATCAAACAAGAAATCATAGAAAAATCAATAACTTCATCCAAAAAAATGACAATTATGAGACAACATACCAAAACTTATGGAATCCAGCCAAAGCAATTCTTAGGGGAAATTTTATAACTCTAAATCCTTATGTGAATAAACTAGAGAAAGAAGAGATCAATGAATTGGTCATACAACTAAAAAAAAAAACTTGAAAAAGAACAAATTAAAAATCCCCAATTAAATACTAAATTAGAAATTCTGAAAATCAAAGGAGAGAATATTAAAATTGAAAGTAAGAAAACTACATAAGTTGTAAATAAAACTAAGAGCTGGTTCTATGAAAATAATCAATAAAATAGATAAACTTTTGGTTAATTTAATTTAAAAAAGAAAGAAGAACAAATTACTAGTATCAAACATGTAAGTGATGAATTCAACACTAATGAAGTGGAAATTAAAGCAATAATTAGGAGCAATTTTGCCCAACTGTATACCAGTAAATTTGAAAATCTAAATAAAATGGATGAATATTTACAAATATATAAGTAGCCCAGATTAACAGAAGAGGAAATAAGAGAGATGAATAGTCAGATTTTAGAAAAGGTAATTTAAAAAGCAATCAATGAACTCGCTAAGAAAAAATGTCTAGGGCCAGATAGGTTTACAATGAATTCTACCAGACATTTAAAGAACAATTAATTCCAATACTATATGGATTATTTGGTAAAATATGTGAAGAGGTAATTCTACCAAATTCCTTTTATGTTGCAAATATGGTCTCATAAAGCAGGCAAAGGCAAAAGAGAAAACAAAAAAGATAGACCAATTTCTCTATTGAATATTAACACAAAAATTTTAAACAAAATATTAGCAAGGAGATTACAATCATTTATAACCCGGATAATACACCATGACCAGGTGGAATTTATACCAGGCTTGCAAGGCTGGTTCAACATTAGGAAAACTATCAACATAATCAGCCACTCCAATAACAAAACTACCCAAAATCATTTGATTATTTCAATAGATGCAGAGAAAGCTTTTGACAAAATAGAGCACCCAGTCCTATTAAAAACAAAAAGAGAAACAAAAACAAAACTAGAGAGCATAGGAGTAAATGGAGCTTTCCTTAAAATTATAAGCAATATCTTCTTAAAACTGTCAGCATACATTATACATAATGGGAATAACTTAGAGGCATTCCCAATAAGATCAGGGTGAAACAGGAATGTCCATTATCACTTCTATTATTTAATATTGTACTAGAAATGTTAGATTTAGCAATAAGAGAAGAAAAGGGAATTAAAGGAAATATAGTACACAAGGAGGAAACAAAATTTTCACTCTTTGCAAAAGATGTGATGGTATACTTAAAGAATCACACAGAAGCAAATAAAAAAACTACTTTAAACAATTAACATTCAATTAACATTAAAATTAACAATTAAAATTAGAAAAGTTTCAGAATAAGAAATAAATTTACATAAATAATCAGCATTTCTATACATGACCACCAAAACTCAGCAGCAAGATATTGAAAGAGAAATTCCATTTAAAGTAATTGTAGAAAATATAAAATATTTGGGAGTCTAACTGCCAAGACAAACCCAGAGATGTGGGGGAAAACCCAATAGGAGAAAGCACGTGGGTCCTTAGGATTCTTCTGTAAAGAATTACACTCTCGCACAGGACCTAATTAGGAATAAGAGAACAGGTTTATTGGGGTACAAGAGAAACCAGCCAGGAGGAAGGTTTGGCCAGAACAAAATGCTTTCCCCCCCAGCTAACTTGTGGGGTGCCATTTTATAGGGTTTAGATGGGGGTGAATAAGAGTCTCTTATTGAGTGAGGGGCTGGTGGTCTTCCCGCGTTGCGCTGGGGTTGGAAGAATCCCTTGTGAGAGATCTGGTGGTGGGTGGCAACTTTGTCCTGATGGGTCTAAGCAGTCTGCTGAAGGGCGGTTCCAGGTGGTCTTCTCCTGGATTACCTCATCCAGATGCTTAGAATGACTGGAATGTAGGGTGATGGTCCTGGAGCATGCTCAGTTTGATCTGTGCCACTTATCTCCGTTAGGTGTGTGTGTGTGTCCTTGATTGTGTTCAAGGAGAGGCCTACTTGATTTCAAGGGAAAACCCCTGAGGTTTCAAGGAAAAAGTTCCTTGAAACCCCCAGAGAATTGTTGGGGTGACCAGGGCCCATAATCCTCCCATGACACCAGGAACTCTATAAACACAATTACAAAAGGCTTTTTACAAATAAAATCAGATATAAATAATTGGAAAAATACCAATTGCTCACTGATAGGTCAAGTTAATATAATAAAAATGACATTTTATCTAAATTAATTTACTTATTCAGTACCGTACCAATCAGATTACCTAAAAATTATTTTTGTAGAGCTAGAAAAAAGCATGGTAAAATTCATCTAGAAGGACAATCGGTCAAGAAAATCAAGGGAACTAATGAAAAAAATGCACAGGAAATTGGGATAGTTGTACCAAGTCTGAAGCTACACTATCAAGCAAAAGTCATCAGAACTATTTGGTACTGGCTAAGAAATAGAGTGGTGGATCACTGGAATAAGTTAAGCACAGGAAACATAGTAGTACATTACTGTAGTAATCTACTGTTTGATTAACCTAAAGATTCCAGCTTCTGGGATAAACACTCACTATTTGACAAAAAATGCTGCAAAACTGGAAGATAGTATGGCAGAAACTAGGCATAATCCAACATCTTACCTTGAATACCAAAATAAGGTCACAATGGGTACATGTTTTAGACTTACTTGGTGATATCATAGGTAAATTACGAGAGGAAGGAATACTCCAAGTCTCAGATCTATGGTGAGGAAAAGAATTTATGACCAAACAAAAGATAGAGAATATTACCAAATGCAAATGATTTTGATCACATTAAATTAAAACATTTTTTACAAACAGAAACAATTCAGCCAAAATTAGAAGTTAAGCAGACACCTGGAAAACAATTTTTACAGCCATTGTTTCTGATAAAGGCCTCATTTCTAAAATATATGGGGAACTAAATGAAATATATAAGAATGCAGGTCATCCCCCAATTAAGAACCGGTCAAAGGACATGAACAGGTAGTTTTTAGAAGAAGAAATCAAAGCTATCTATTACCATATGAAAAAAATGCCCTAAATCACTGTTGATTAGAGAAATGCAAATTAAAACAACTCTAGAGTACCACCTCATACCTATCAGATTGGCTAGTATGACAACAAAGGAAAATAATAAAAAACATTGGAGAAGCTGTGGAAAAATTGGAATACCAATGCATTATTGCTGGAGTTGTGAAGTGACTCAACCATTCTGGAAGACAATTTTGAACTATAAGACTCAACATACCCTTTGAACCAGCAATACCACTATTAGGTACATATTCCAATGAGTTCATAAAAAAGGGAAAAGGACCCACATATACAAAATTATATATGGTTGCTCTTTTTTTTGGTGGCAAAGAATTGGAAATTGAGGGGATGCCCATCAATTGGGGAATGGCGAAATAATTTGTGGCATATGAATGTAATGGAATATTACTGTGCTGTAAGAAAAGATAAGCAGGCAGATTTCAGAAAAACCTGTAATGACTTACATGAATTGATGCTGAGTGAAATGTGCAGAACCAGGGAACGGTGGAATGTAGTATAATGTCAATGTGTGATGATGATTGTATGATAGTCTTGTCTCTTATCAACAATACAATGATCTAAGAAAATTCCAAAGGACTCATGATGGAAAATGCTACACATCCAGAAAAAAATAACTGTGGAATTCGAATTCAGATTGAACCATGTTTATATTTTCTCTTTCATTTTTGAATTTTTTTTTCTTTTTGTTCTGATTCTTCTTTCACAAGTGATGCAGAAATATGTTTAATGTGATTGTACATATATAACCTATATCAAAGTACTTTCTGTCTTGGGGAGGGGGAAGGGAAAGGAGATAGGGAGAAAAATTTGGAACTAGAAATCTTATAAAAACATTTGTTGAAAGCTACCTTAAATGTAACTGGAAAATAATTTTTAAAAACTTTACAATAAAAAAAGAAAAAGAAATAAATGTGAAAGAAATGTGAAAGAATAAATGTGAATAAATGTGAATATATAAAATACTTGGGAGTCTACCTGTCAAGAAAAACCCAAGAACTATATGACCAGAAATATAAAACACTCTTCACACAAATAAAGTCATATCCAAACAAGTAGAAAAATATTAATTACTCATGTATAGGCCCAAGCTGATATAATAAAAATGACAATCCTACATAAGTTAATGTATTTATTTAGTGATATACTAAACCATCAAGAATATTTTATAAATCTAGAAGAAATACACACAAAATTCATCTAGAAAAACAAAAGTTCAAGGATATCATAGGAATCAATGAAAAAAATGTGAAAGAAGGTGGTCTAGCAGTACCAAATCTCAAACTGTATTATAAAGTGATAATTGTCAAAACAATATGGTACTGGCTAAGAAATAGAGAAGTGGATCAGTAGGATAGAATAGGTAGAATTTACACTGCATTAAATGACTATAGTAATCTAATATATGATAAACCCAAAGATCCAAGGTTTTGGAACCAAAACTCATTATTTGACAAAAAACTCCTGGGAAAACTGGCTAAACAAGCTGTGGTATATGATGGTGAAGGGATATAATTGTGCTATAGGAAATTACAAGCAGGATGATGTCAGAAAGGCCTGAAATGTCTTGTATGTACTGATGTATAGTGAAGTGAGAAGAGCCAAGAAACTTCTTGCACAGAGACAGCAATATTTTTTTGTAAATGACTTAACTATCCTAAGCAATACAATGATCCAAGACAATCTCAAAGGACTAATGATGAAACCGACTAGCATCCAAGAAAGAACTGATACTAAATGAATATAGATTGAGTTGGGAAGGAGAATAGAATAAGAGAAAATGTTTGTGGCATATAAATAGGAGGCATCATATTTGATTTTCTTGGGTTTATTGGTCTAATGAAAAGTTTTTCTAAGGCAGTCTCTACGGTACCTTCCAAGACTGACATTAAATGATTCTATGAAGACTCTCATAATCATATGACTAATATTGAAATGATTCATGTAAGGTTTTTGTTGTTTCTCTTTGGCAACTATTTCTATAAGTTCTAAATATTTTTAATTCATTAGGAAATATCCTAAATTTTCAGTAATGATTTCATATCATCTACTACTTAGCATAACTTGTATTGTCTTTGTGTTTATGTGTGTCCCTGATATTTTTTTTTAAGTCAGGAGACATAAGTTTCAAGACCCAGACAACTAGATATTAAACTTTTGATGAGCAAAATGTATTTTAACATCATCTTTAGGACTGGGCTCTCTCACCCACTCTCAACAACACCATGAAGCCCACCCTGCTCAGTCCCTTCCTGATGTTCCTAATCTTCTCCCTGGTGCTACTTCCACTGATGGGGAACTTACTTTTTAAAGGACGTCCAAGTCCTACAAAGGCAACCCACAAAAGCCCTTCACCTCCTCCCCCAGATTCAAGTGACCCACTTATTAGTACTGGGAACTCTACAGAGGCCCTTCAGATACAGGGATCACTTTGAAGGATTCAGTTGGAAGGTTTTCTTAGAAACCAAGCCTATGCCCTAAGGACCCCTTTCCATGAAAAGAGCTATGCCATGGAGATGATTCCTGCCCTCATTGACAAAAATGCTGCAGTACAGGCTGTGGGAACATATGCCAGGAAAACATTGAAGGAGGGTAGGCCAGTTTTTGTCCACTTATCCTCCACAGTCTTTGTATAGGGGGCTGCAGAACTGATGACAACTGTCCACATGGAGAGAAATGCTGCAATTCTGGCTGTGGCCAGTTCTGTATGGCCCCTATGCTAGGTCAAAACTCCACCCAGACTCCTGAAGAGGAGCCTGCCCCTCTAAATATTACTGAGACTCCAATCCCTGAAATACCCCCAGTTCCAGATACTCTGGTAAACTAGATGACCTGATGCTCCAGAGCTTCCTTGATTCCAGGAATGGCCAGACTTCAGTGGCCTGTTGGGTTCCCTAACCTTGGAGAATGGACGGCCCTACTCACTGGCCCCTCAGTTTTGCCCCCATTGCTTTCCTAGGACCCTGAAACACAGCTTTGGGGAGGGAGGGGATTCTCCAGACTGATTTCCTCCCCAATAAATGCTGATGTTTGCAAAAAAACAAAACAAAACAAAAACATCCTCTCTATTCATTCAAGAAAACTGTGTTCTAATCTTCTACTACGGGGTTGGGTACATGAATTAACTTATCAGTGCCTCAGTTGTCTGATAAAATAAGAGGGTTGAGTAAGATGGTTTCTAAGGTTCCCTATGGTTCTAAAATTCTAGGTTCCAAACAAAGTTCTTAAGCAAATGTTAATATGAAAATATTAATTTAAAATGAACATCCTTCTATCACTTTCCATTGTCCATAGAAGTGAATGACTTCCCTCTTACTAGGATGTGATGTCACAGCAAGCAAAAGTTCTAATGGGGGCAGCTAGGTGGCACAGTGGATAGAGCACCAGCCCTGGATTCGGGAGGACCTGAGTTCAAATCTGAGCCCAGACACTTGATACTTATTAGCTGTGTGACCCTGGGCAAATCACTTAACCTTCTTTGCCTGTGGGGGAAAAAAGGAAAAGAAAGAAAAACAAAAGAAAGAAGAGTGCTAACAAAGTAAAAAGAAAACAAAGTTCTGATAATTTGAAAGATATTAGGAGAATTGTTTGAATTGTCAAAAGCTATAATCATTAGCTCATCAGTGTCAGAATGCAAAGGACAACTATTGGATATTTTTCTTGACATTTCTAAAGATATTTGTATTTCCAAGGAAATTTCTCTTCCTCTTGCCATCTCTTCTTCTATCCCTTGGATAATGTCACTGAGCATGTGCAATACCATTTCAGCTCTTGTCTGGTGTTTTCCCCGATGCTTTCCTTTGACAGTGCTGAACTGCTCCATTATCTCACACATCCAACAGCAGGACCTGTCACAGTAGCAGCAGGGAGACTGTGTTTTTGAGCCACTATCATGCAGGTCCATTATTTGTCCACTGACAGTGTCTTGTGATGAAGGCCTCTGAAATGACATTTGAGATGACAAGGGACAAAAATTCTCAAGCAAGAGACCATAGTTCTTAGGGTCTTCTGTGTTATACTGTTATCAGTCAAACTAGATATGTACAAAGAAATTGCAATGTAGATAGGTCCCAAATCAATTTATTGTAGCAGGCCATGGAAGTGTCCTGCAACAAAATCAATAAAGAATTTATGTCTCTCTGATAAATGCATCAATCAAAATTTTAGTTGCCTTTTTCCCTTTCAAATGTTACTTCTAAACCTAATAAAGAAAAGTAAATACCTTTAGTTTTCCTATAAAGTTAAATAACAACCAAAACTATTTCCCCAAAACTTTTTAAAGTAGAAGGATGAAATATACCAGGTAACGTAAAGTAATATGTGTCAAATGTTTTGATCCAGTATAATAATGACATATGGCCAATGGTAAAGTTCTTCTGGATTTATACAATGTAATGGTCAATGGGTGGGGGTGGATGGAACAACTGACAATAGTGTTAGTAGAGTGAAAACTATTCATTTAGTATATTAAATGAGCAGGATACTCTATTAAGTGCTGTAAGAGACACAGAAGCATAAAATTCAGCCATACATGGTAAGGAGCTCACAGCCTAGCATGGGACATGCCACACAGAAATATGACCATAATACAAGGTTTCATGTCAAGGTGCAAAAAGTACAAAGTGTTCTGTTAATTTATAGGAAAGAAAGACCAAAGTTTAATTTCACTTTAAATCTACATTTTATCAGTTTTTACCAGTTGCAGGGGACATGAAGGTGAAATAAGAAAGAATTCCTGAACTCAGGGGGTTTACAGCATAGTGATGATGCATGAATATAGGCAACTATAATAAGCAAAATATAATGAGATAAATTCAAAGAATTTCAGACAAAATTCTATGAGAAATTTGAGGAAGAAGAGATTTCTTTCAGTTGGAAAGGAGAGGGAAGTCTTCATGTCAGGGAAAGTAAAGATTTAAATTGGCAAAGATGGGGATGGCATGAATCATTTCATTGTAGCCATGGGTGGGAGCATAAAGAAAAAAGGCACAGAGGGAGAGGGTAAGGGATAAAGATAGGATATGGAAAGTGATTTAGTTTGGCTGGGATGAAGTCTATATAAGGGGAGTAAGACTTTATACATACATACACACATATATATATATATGGGTTAGAGATGGATTGAAGAGGGACTTTAGAGCTAGAATCAAGACGTGATTCAATAGGCAAAGAAGAAGTTTAAATATTTCATGAGCAGAAGGAAGTGCCAATATGACAGAGTAAAAGGAACATCCTAGTTTAATGCTCTCAACATTAACCTCCAAACAACTTTAAATTAATTTTTTGGTTGGTTTTTTGTTTTGTTTTGTTTCTTTCAGGGCAATGAGGATTAAGTGACTTGCCTAGGGTCACACAGCTAGTACGTGTGAAATGTCTGAGGGCAAATTTGAACTCAGGTCCTCCTGAATCTAGGACTGGTGCTTTATCCACTTCACCACCTAGCTGCCTCATTAAATTAATTTTTAAAAAATGTTTAAATTCAAATCAAGTTCTGGCCAGCCCAGACAAATTAGGAGAGAGGTAAGAGAGGTCTATGACACTAGGGTGGTGGCTGGACCAGAATGAACCTAGAAGTAAAAGCAACTATAGCCCTTGGAGTTAGCTAAGATAGGAGAAGCAGAAGTGTCAAGAGCTCTTGCCATTAAAAGACAGGAGATTGGACAACTGATTAGAAATATATTAAAGCAGACCTATGTCTATTCACTGAACACCAGCCAATGGGCACAGACAAGGATGTTGTTTAGACAATCCATTGCCCAATACCAAGTTCTGGCTCACAGTTTCAGGGTGGAGAGGAGTACTAGCACTTATAATTAGAAGTGAACAGGGGCAGCTAGGTGACGCAGTGGATAGAGAACCGGCCCTGGAGTCAGGAGTGCCTGAGTTCAAATCCGGCCTCAGACACTTGACACTTACTAGCTGTGTGACCTTGGGCAAGTCACTTAAACCCAATTGCCTCACTAAAAAAAAAAAAAAAAAAAAAAAAAAAATAAGAAGTGAACAGCACCTTTATATGGTTAAGGACCAGAGTGCAAACCAGGAAAACAGTGACCACTTCTCTGTCTAGATCACATGACCCTGGAAGGATAAAAGTTTTACAAAACCCCATTAGAATCTGTAAAAACAGCAAACCCAAAAAAGTTTAAACCTTGGGACAGTGACATGAATCCTCCAGGTGGGCAGAGCTTAACTCAAACATAAAATTAAAAGTCAAGAAATACATTTGAAAAATAAGCAAAAAACAAATAAAATAATGACCATTAAAAGTTACTGTGATGACAGGGTGACTCGAGATACAAAATCAAAGGAAGACTATGCTATGTAAACAGCTATAAATAGTGCCTAAAAAATGCAGATTTTATACAACCCCAACCAAAATTCTGGAAGACATAAAGAAACTTTGAGAAGAGAAAACAAATGTATTAAAAATTAAGTAATAGTAAGGGAAAAATTGAGATAAGAATTGAGTGAAATGCAAGAATATTATGAAAAAGACCATTGATCCATTGGTAAGTGAGGTATAAATTCTTTTTTTTTTTTTTAGTGAGGCAATTGGGGTTAAGTGACTTGCCCAGGGTCACACAGCTAGTAAGTGTTAAGTGTCTGAGGCTGGATTTGAACCTAGGTACTCCTGACTCCAGGGCTGGTGCTCTAGCCACTGTGCCACCTAGCTGCCCCGGTATAAATTCTTACAGAAAAATTTTTTAAGAAAAGTAAAATTGGTGAAATGATGAAAAGGGATAACAACATTTCAAAGAACAGAATGAGTCAAATGGAAAAAGAAGTACAAAATGTAACTGAATAATAATTCCTTAAAAATTGGAACAGCCATTTCCCAATTGATAAATGATCAAAGGATATGAATAGGCAATTTTCAGATAAAGAAATTAAACCTGTATTTAGTCCTATAAAAATAACATATATGTATATGTGCATGTGTATAAACATATGCACACACATACTCAATTGGGTGGAGATAGCTCTCTTATACCACAGAGAAGTAGGGAGGCAAATGCATGGTGAAAAAATGAGGGTGAAGCAAGGGAAGTGTGATCAAAAGCAAAAGAAATGTTTTAGGAGGAATAAAGGTGAGAAAAAAAGAGAGGGAGAAGGACAATCATGAAATAATATAGAAAGAAGTAGTAATTAAAATTGTCAATAAGATTGGTATGAATTCACCCATAAAACATAAGCAAAGGGGAAAATGGATAAGAAACCAGTATCGAACAATAGGTTGTTTACAAGAAATACACTTAAAATAGAAAAAGAAACAGAACTACAATAAGGAGTTAGAGTCAAATCTATTATACTTCCACTGGAATTAAAAAAAAAAGCAGAGGGGATGTTATGATCTCAGATAAAGTATAAGCTAAAATAGATCTAATTGAAAGACATAAGAAGACATACTACATTTTGCTAAAAGGTACCAGACAATGAAAGAAAATCAATTGTAAAATTTGGACTATGTCATGACATATAAATTCTTAAAGGAAAAATTTTAATTACAGGAGGAAATAGCAAAATTATATTAATGGGTAATTCAACTTTCCCCTCTCCAAAGGAGATAATAACAACAATTAAATACATGGAAAAAGATGAGAAGATTAATAGAATTTTAGAAAAGTTAAATATTATAAACCTCTGGAGAAAATTGAAAGGAAGTAAAAAGGAGTATATATATTTTTCTCAGCTCTTTATGGTACATTCACAAAAAATGATGATGAATTAAGGCATAAAATCCTTAAAACCTAATGAAAAAAGCAGAAATAGTAAATGCAGACTTTGCAGATAATAATGGAATGAATTATATTCAATAATTGTCCATCAAGGCATAGGTCAAACATTAATTGAAAAGTAAACAATCTAATCCTAAACAATGAGTGACTCAAAGAACAAATTATAGGAACAATCCATAATTTTATTAAAGATGACAACAATTATTTAACATAACAAAATTTGTGGAAAGAAGCCAACTCAGTAGTTTAGGGGATATTTTTATTTCTAACAATTTATGCTAATAAATGAAAAAAGCAGATCAGTGAATTGAATAGGTAACTTACAAAACTAGAAAAACAACAAATTAAAAATACCAAATTAAACAAAAAAATAAAAATCATGAAAATCAAAAGAGAAATTAATAAAATTGAAAGTAATAAAAGTCATTGAACCAATAAATAAAACCCAAGACTGGTTTAGAGAAAAATAATAAAACAGATAAGCCACTTGTTGATTTGATTAAAAAAAGATCAAATTATTTGTATTAAAGTGAAAAGAGTGAATGAGCAAACAGTGAAGATTAAAGTATTTTACTCAATTACAGGCCAATAAAATTTGCAAGATAAGTGAAATTGATTAATATTTACAAAATTATAAATTGCTCAGATTAACTGAAGAGAAAAAATATTTATATAATCCAAATTTAGAAAAATAAAATGAACAAAATATAAATGAGCTACATAAGAAGAAAAAACATCCCCCAAATCTGATTAATTCACAATTGAATTATTTTTCTTTTTCTTTTTCTTTTTTTCTTTTTTTTTTTTGGTGAGGCAATTGGGGTTAAGTGACTTGCCCAGGGTCACACAGCTAGAAAGTGCTAAGTGTCTGATGTAGGATTTGAACTCAAGTCCACCTGACTCCAGGGCCAGTGCTTGATTCACTGCACCACCTAGCTGCCCCTCACAATTGAATTCTACCAAATATTTGAAGAAAATTCTAAAGCTATACAAATTATTTGAATAAATAAAGAAGTCTTATGAAATGGTTTTCTGTGTCACAAATATTGTCTTGATACCTACTTCAGGAATAGCAAAAATAGAGAAAAAAAATAGATCAATTTCCTTAATGAATATTGATGCAAAACTTTAATATATAATACTAGTAAATAGGCCACAGCAATATATCAAAAGAAAATACAATATAAGGTGACATTCATACCAGGAGTGCAATGCAAGTTCAATATTATGAAAACTATATCTATGATTGACCATGGCAAGAACAAAAACAAATATCATAGGACTTTCTGAATAGATGCAAAGTAAAAGCTTTTGAAAAAATACAACAGCAATTCCTGTTAAAAATACTAGAAAGCATAGGAATCAATGGAGCTGTTCTTAAAATGATACATAGTATCTGTCTAAAACTAATAGCAAGCATTATCTGTAATGTGAAATAATGGAAGCCTCAATAAGATCAAGGGTGAAGCAAAAATGTCCATTATTACTATTACTATTCATTATTGTGCTAGAAATATTAACTATAGAAATGTCAGGAAAAAGAAAACGAAAGAATAAGACTAAGGCAACAAGGAAACTTTCACAACTTTTCCGATGAAATTAGAGTATACATAAAAAATCAACTAAATATTTGATGAAACAATTAACAACTTTAACAAAGTTTCAAAATACAAAAAAACACAAATAAATCATCAGCATTTCTATATATTACCAACCAAACCCAGCAGTACAGGATAAAAACAAATTCTGTTTTAAATAACTTCAGATAGTAAACACTAATTGGGAGTCTACACATCAAGATATGTGCACCAGCTATTTGAACATAATATAAAACACTTTTCATAAAAATACAAAAAGTTCTAAACAATTAGAGAAATTTTACTTGCTTGAGTTTAGGTTGACGCAATAGAATAAAATGAAAATTCTACCTAAATCAATTTATTTATTCAGCGCCATACCAATTAAACTATCAAAACTATTTTACAGAGTTAGAAAAATAGTAACAAAATTTATCTGGTAGAACAAAAGGTCAATATAATTAATTGAATAAGTAGAAAAATGGGAAGGACAGCATAGTAGTAAAAATTTCAACCTATATTACAAAGTGAAGAATCATCAAAATTATCTGGTACTGGGCTAAGAAATGGAACAGTTGATTGGTGGAATAGATTACATACCCAATATATAGTAATAAATGGCCATAGTAATCTAGAGTCTGATACAGCCTAAGATGCAGTGTTTGAGAACAAGAACTCACTATTTAAAAAAAAAAAAAACTGAAAAAATGGAAAATAGGTTGGAAGTAACTAGGCATAAATGAACATTTCACAACATATACCAATGTAAGTTCAAAATGATTTAGGTCAAAAGAGTGATGTCCTAAGCAAATTAGGGGACCAAGGGAAATTTTACACATCATTTGTATGGATAATGAAATAATTTATGACCAAACAAAAGATATAGAGGATCACAGTAGGTAAAAGGGATAAATCTGTTTGCATAGAATGAATAAGGTTTTACAGAAACAAAACCAAACAGGCAAGATTAGAAAGAAAGTAGGGCACTTGAAAAGAATTTGTTCAGTAAATTTCTCTGAAAATGGTTCATTTCTCAAATATAAAGAGGCCTGAGCCAAATTTTTCAAAATAAAATCCATTCCCCAGTTGATAAATGGTCAAAAGATGTGAACAGGTAATTTTCAGAAGAACAAATCAGTTATAAATACTCATATAAAATACTACAAATAACTAATAACTAGAGAATTATAAATAACATTAACACTAGGATACCACCTCACACCTATCAAGTTGGTTGAGGTGACAGAAAAGGAAAAGGACCAATGTTGGAAGAGATGTGGGAAAATTGGGACACTAAATCACTGTTGTTGGAGTTGTAAAAGGATCCAACAGTTTAGAGAACAATTTGAATCTACACACAAAGAGTTATAAAACTGGGTGTATCTGTTGACCTAGCAATAGCACTATTATGTTTCTATCACAAAGAACTCAAAGAAAAGGGAAATGGACCTATTTGCGTAATAAATGTATTTATAGAAGCTATTTTTGTGTAGTAAAATAAATAGAAACTGAAATGATGCTCATCAGTTTGGTAATGGCTGAATGTGTTGGAATATATACTTGTGATGGAATACTATTTTTTAAAAGACATAATGAGAAACATGGTTTCAAGGCACAGGGAGGTAGCACAGGGGATAGAACATAGGGCTTGGAGGCAGGAAAACTATTCATCCTCACTTGAAATCTGGCCTCAGGTACTTACTAGCTGTGCAATTTTGGTCAAGTGGTTTAACTGTTTGCCTTAGTTTTCTCATCTGTAAAATGAGATGGAGAAGGAAATGGCAAGCCACTCCAATATCTTTGTCAAGGAAACCGACATGGAGCCACACAGAGTTGAACATGACTGAAAAACAATCCTTTCAGAAAAATTTAGGAAGACATATAAAGTGATGCAAGGTGAAGTGAGCAGAACCAGTAGAATATTGGGCCAAGTAACAGCTGTTCTAATCAATGCAGAGATCCAAAAGAATTCAAAAGAATCCATGATGAAACCACTGTAAGCCTCCAGAAAGAGAAGTGATGAACTCTGAGTGCAGATTGAAGCATATTGTGTTCACTTTAAATAAATAAATAAAAAGTTTCTTGAGCAAATCAGCAACATTATTTAGCAATCTGATTTTTTTAATGGACTTGATTATGGAATAGGTTTACTTTTTTATGTCAGGATAAACATTAACAATTAAAGGTATGTAAAGGAGAATGTACTTCCTGGAGAGATATTGAGTTTCTCCTATTTGAAATCATTAAGCAGAGGTCAGAAAACCTCTTTTTAGTTATATTATAATGGGGAATTCCTTTCAAGTATTGATTAGATTTGATGGCAGCTACATTGCATTCCTACTAGAAATTCTGTGACTAAATGATTTTTGATGTATCTTCCAGCTCTACACCTATTAATTTATAATTAATATTGCTAAGCAGAGGACTATATAAAATAATAGTATCTGGGATGTGAATTCTTTCTATGACACTGTCAGTCCCAGAGGGACAAACCCTTATCAGCTACTGACATATTAAGTTCTTTACCTATTTTTAAATGAAAAAAAGGCATTTTGGAGTACTTTAAATTTATCATCTCCCTTTTCTTACTACCTTTTGAAAAATATTCACCAGAGTTTTTAATTTATTGAAAAAAAAATATCATTTTTGCACTAAATGTTTTCAGCAAAGTAGTCCATTTTCCCCAGTGAGACCTACCATGATATCATGTGAAATATGTGTATAAAAATGGAATCTTAGTCTGAAAATATAACGAGATATGGACCTCAATCCTAAAATAAATTTTTAAAAGGAAAAAAATCACTTACTATGGTGAAAATAAAAATGAAATGAAATGAAAAAATAAAATGAAAAATAACACTAATATTGAGTGAACTCATGTTTTTCATAAACCATTTTTAGAGTCATAGTATAGGTACTATTCAGATCAATTAGGTATATAACTTGTATTCAAACAGACAAAAGAGGGGCAGCTAGGTAGCATAGGAGATAAAGCACCAGCCCTGGATTCATGAAGACCTCCGTTCAAATCCACCCTCAGACACTTGACACTTACTAGCTGTGTGGCCCTGGGCAGGTGACTTAACCCTCATTGACCCTCCAAAAACAAAACAAAACAACAACAATAACAACAACAACAACAACAAAACAGACAAAAGGAAATTATTTTATTTCTCTTACAACACAGAGTAGAAATGGTCAAATACAGCTTTTGTCAAGTCAATCTACAATAAATTTTATTTTCAAAATTGATTTTTTTGGGAATATTATAATACAAAAATTAATTTTCTGTTCATGAAATGTCCATGCTTATTTTGCTGAATGATTTCATTTTTATTTCTCATAAGAAATGGAGACAATAGGTGGAAAACAACATTGTTTTTTCCTATGTAAAATAGTATCTATAATATAATGTTTAGCCAATATGCAAAAAAAATGAGGAATCCAAATGTCAATTTTCCTGTAGGATGGGAATTATTATTCCCATTATTATCCTTATTAGGATCCATTGCAATGAATTGCAAAAATTATTAACCACTTTAGCCACCAAACATACAATCTCCTAGCCTAGCAGAGATATATAACAAAGAAAATACCCGTTTAGTAAAAAACTCATTTATAAAAAACCTTATGGAAGAAGATGCTAAAGGTAAGATGCACAGAATAACCATCTAAAATACTACTAAGTAGTGGAAAAACTCCTTTAACCATGAAAATGCTTAAAATGAAAGAAGATGTGTATGGTGGGGAGGAAAGTAGATGAGTTAAAAAGAGGAAAATAGTCTTTCATAATAAAATAGTCTTTCATAATAAATTAACAACATATTGTTACATAAAACACATAATATAACATAATACATTTGTTAATTACATTAGAACCAAAATAATTCTATTCCTAACCCTGATTTCCCATAGGAAAAAAATGACATTTCAATAAGGAAAGCAATGAAAAGAAAAAAAGAAAAGACCTGGACCAGAGGTCCATTTTATAGATGATGAAATTTTGAGAGTATTTACAAAAAAAAAATAGTTATTATCTAGTACCCTTATGATATCAGAATAAAGATAATAAAGCCTCTAGAATATTTTAAAGCCCTCAAGACAAATTTGCACCAGGACACAGGAAAGAGCCACATTGGATTGAACAAACATGGATAAGTTGACAATCTGTATCATTGGAAAAACATCCAGGAAAAACATCAAAACTGTCAAGATCAAAATTCCATTTATTTATTTTGTTTTTCTAGCAATAAAATCAATTGATAAAATATCAACAATTGACTTTTTCATACTTTGCTAGTTTTATAATCTGTTAAAGAATATCTATATACATAATAAGAGCATCCTATCAAGCTATAAGAAGAGAAAAGGGCATTTTTTCACAAATTATATACATATACATATATATATATATATATATATTTTACAGACCACATCTTTCTAGTCACAAAATACATAAAAAAAGATTCAGCTGTGTTAGTGAATTGGTGACTATAGAAAATTATTTGTTTCATTATAGAAAAATGTGATCTCAAAGGTTCTCCTACAAGTTTTCACATGCACATCTTAAAATAATATGAATCTTTAAAAAATACAATGACAAAGTATAATTTGCTCTTTGGTCATCAGATTATAACAATCAAATGAGACATAAAAAGTAATACCTGTCACTATGTATTTGACATAGTTATAGAGAATACTCAACATGTAATGTAAATGGAAGAGGGATTTACAATATAAATAGTCAGCAGTAAATTTAAAATAAAGAATTGCATGACAAAACTGGTAAGAACCATAACATCAAAGAGACAGATAATCAGAAGAAAAGATGGAGCAGTCGCATTATGGTATAACAGATAGGTAACCTCTCAGTAGAAAGAAAAAGAATGGTGGTTCTCTTCATAAGCAGAAAGGGAAAAAAGATGGTGATTCATATCTTACCCAAGCCATGTGACCAGTCAATCAACATGAAAGCCTTTAGGCAGCCTTGTAGGTGAAAGGATGAAGAGGGAAGACAAGGAAATAGGATTCACCCATTGGTGGTGGGGCTTTCTGACCCAGCAACAGCTATAACTTGTACTTTATTATGATTATATCATAATTAAGTATATTGTAATTGATAATCAATTCAAATAATTATGAAATGGGAAAGGCACACCTAGTCCTTTGTGTACTTCTGTGGAAGACTACAATGACAGAAAAAGTGGGACCACATAAACACTTTACTAAGGCATAGAGGCTTTAGGGGTGCATGGGGTAGGAAGTTCAGAGACAGTGTCAAGATGGGGTACAGAGGTTGATGATGTTGGGAAACGGGATGGGGTAGTGATGGAAGAAAAGCAGCATGAGGAAGAGAATGGTGAAGAGAGGCACAGATAGCCACATAATCATGGATTAGAGTGGGGATCACTTGACAGCATATAACCAATGTATGTTTACAATCTATAAGGTCCCGCCATAGGCTTCCAAGTTTGAGTGCCCTGGGACTCAAACTCTGTAAGGTATCAGGAGATGGAAATTGTCTTTTTAGAGCCTGCAATGCCTAAGGCAGGACATTATAAGTTTTGTCTTGTTATAGATGATCGACTCACTCGGTGGGTGGAGGCATTTCCCAACTCCTGAACCACAGCTGCCTTTGTTGCCAAGACTCTCGTTAAAGAGATTGTCCCTTGCTTTGGCCCACCAGCCCGCATTCATTCTGCGAAGGCACACATTTTATTGATCCTGTTCTATCCCAAATCTATTCTTTCTTGGGAGTAACACCGAAATTTCATACACCCTACCACCCACAAAGTTCAGGCCAAGTTAAACGTATGAATAAAGAGCTTAAGAGCATGATTGGCAAATTATGTACTGAAACCCATTTAAAATGGCTTGATGTTCTACCATCATCATTATTCTATCTATGCAGTAGACCAAGAGGAGAACTTCATGTATCTCTTTACAAGATGCTTTTTGGTCACCCTCTTATCTAGGCTAAAACTTTTTTCCCCAGTTTATACATCATGGGACCCATTTCACTGGGACCACTGTAGTTTCTGATTATGATACTGTCTGGGCAGCTTCTCTGCCTTCCCATTTTAGTGTGCAACCTGCTGAACTTGTGGCTCTCACCCAAACCTGTAACATAGCCAAAGAAAAGAGTGCCACCATTTTTACTGACTCCAACTATGTGTTCAGTGTATGCCATACTCAAAGAGTGGCAGACCCCTCAAATGGTATCTATGGGACCTTTAACAGTAGAACATTCATTTTTACTTATGCTGATGGCCCTGTAAATCTATAAGCAGGCTCGTGGCAGAGGACTTGAGGAAGAACCTGACCAGGCTGGAACTCTAGGTTAGATAGGCCTTTTCTTAACTTTCTGAACTCCACATCAATAGCTGGTATGCTTTAATAAATGTTTATTGCTCAAAGATTGGTGCTAAAGCTTCTAATTTAAGGCAACCACACATTTAGATTTTAAACATCACAAATTGTATTGTTTAAAATCTAAATTGTGGGTTCTAATCTGCCCCAACCCAGTCTTGGTGGGGAAGCTGGCTAAAATCACTGATAAATTCAGCAAGAGTTTAGTCTTTTAAATATTTATTAAAATATATATTATAGGGGCAGCTAGGTGGCAAAGTGGATAAAGCACTGGCCCTGGAGTCAGGAGGACCTGAGTTCAAATCCAGTCTCAGACATGTGACACTTACTAGCTGTGTGACCCTTGGCAAGTCACTTAACCCCAATTGCCTCACCAAAAAAAAAAAAAATATATATATATATATATATATATGTGTGTGTGTGTGTGTGTGTGTATATATACATATATATATATATATTATAAGTTAGTGAAGAGAGAAATTTGGTGACATAGTCACAATGACATAAAAATGATAAATTTATGTAATGTCTGATAATATTAAAAATTATTACATAATCTTCTTTGAACAAGTAAACTACATTAGTGGAGAAGTTTTTTACCTGTTGAAGGAAAAGCTTGTTAAATGGAAGAGTTTATATTGCTAAAGTTTGAGGTATACCACATTTTTTAACTGGTTCCCCAATTCTCTGCATGACAAAGTGGCAGGGGTTTCCAAATATTTTCTTTGTTGGTCATTCCATAATACTAATGCTTTATAAAGTTATTAGTTAAAGGCAAAAGCAGGTAAAGATAAATCAAAATAGAAAATCCACAAAAATGAAGCGTTAATATGATCTTATCCCCCTTTGATTAACCAGACTAAAGTTAGAGAAAAACAGGTACTTAGGAGGTACTTAAGGAGGTACTTAGGAGGTAGAAGAAACCCAATTGAAAATTTAAAGGGACAGGCACATAAAATCAATGAAAATAGGAGAAACTTACAAACATAAAAGTTCTTACCCAACTTGTTTTACAGAGAAGATCAGACGTTTGAGGGGTTCAGTTTTTTAAACATCACATATAACCAATGTGGATGGAAGAGTGCTTGGGAGACAAGAATATGAGGTCTTATTTTGTGGGGTTTTGTAGGTGAACACTAACTCTTATCAGTGTCATCTTGGGGCTGGTTCATTAACATATCCACATAATTTAAAAATTATCAGCACCATTTGGCATTTTGCTGGTCTTGCTGGGAATGACTGGAACTTATCTAAGATGTACATATCATAGGGACAAAAGGCTCTGACTTCCCCTGATTCAGCTAATATTAAGAGGATGTGCTTTTCAATTTATGATACAAATTATAAATATGTTCCTTTTATCTTTGGAAGGACTTGTACATGACTTCTAGGTACTCCTTTGTAATCTTCCTGCTATTGCTGCCTTAAACTGGCTACTTCTAAACTTACTTACTCTACTGACTAGAAGGGAGCTTAGTGGTCAGTGGCACCAGAACAATATGCAATTTTAACAAAGTAATCCATAGAGAGTATTTCATAAATGATGAATAATCTAACATCAATTTTTCCAAAAAATGTAAAAGTGACCTCACCTGTGTGTATTGTTTTTGTTCTTTCAGAATATTGGCCTCAACATTCTTTCTATATACCTTTTTAAAGTGAGCACACCATAGTAGTAGGTTTAATTGGTTATAGGTTCAGAAAGCCAACCTTTTAATCAGGTATAGAATTTGATTCTGTGGCCAAAGCTAAGTTCGAAAGAGAGAAAAATGCTATTCATTAAGGTAGTGGAAAAAAATAGTGTATTACTGCTATTAAATGCCTAAGACATGGTCCAATGGATAGAGTACTAACCCTACAATCAAGAAGATCTAAGTTCTAACTGGGTTCACATCTGATCTTGGACCTTATTCATGATCCTGTACAAGTCAAGACTTCTGTTGGCCCATTTCCTAAACTGAAAAATAGGAATAATAATAATAATAATAACAATAATAATAATAATAATACCTACCTCCCAGGTTTATTGAGAGGATCAGATGACATATTTGTAAAGTGCTCAATACAGCACCTGGCAAATAGTAGGAAAGTAATAAATCTTGTTTCCTACCTTTCTAGAGAGTTTTGCTAAGAGGGTACAGGTCTTTAAATTCTTTTGTGGCATTCCACAAATAATCTGTACTGTTTTATAGTGAGCCGCCTCATAACCTTTCAGCTTTTGATTAGTAATATTCATCAGTCCCTGGGAAATTCAGAAACAAAGAAGTTTTAGGAAGTTATCTTTCATAATGTCATATGATCACTTCACCATAGCTAGAACAAGATGAGTTCTGGATAGATTTGTTTGTGTGTTTGGTTCTTAACATGGTCTCAACTAGATGAGTAAAATTTAATCCAATAGCCTTGACTACTCTAAAGGCAATTTCAACGAACAGTTGATGAATTCCCTTAGAGTTTTTACTCTCATTATCTGTCGTTTTTTTTTCTCAATTCAACTCCTGGAGCAGAAAAAAAGCTTCCATATCAACTCCATTCTCCTTAGCCATTACTTTTTGGGCCCTCTTGTTCTCTGAGCATCCACTTGTAGCAGCTGTTCACCTGAATATCAAGATTTCAGACATAAGATTTCTGTAGAATCCAGATTGCCTCCACATATGCTGCACTGGCAGCCTCTCAATTTCTAGGTAACATAGGTCAGAATATTTACTGGGTTGGAACTCACATTTGGGGTTTTTCAGGACTATACTTTATAATCTAAGAAAAAATATTTCAAAGACATTCACATTCCTCTGTACCAGATTAATGACTCTCTCTGTGCACGCACACGCTCAATCTCTTTCTCTCATTCTCATTGGCAAACTCCTGCAGGGACTACCACAATCTTAGAACTGGCAGTGACATAGTAATGTTTTTCTGCCATAATTGTAGGAGCCAGGACAAATAAGCTCTCATGTTGCAGAGCCATCATTTATCCCTGGAGTTTGTCTTCTTAAACATAAACAAAACAAGTTCATCAATAAGATCGTTTATATGTATACTAATGGCACAGACCATATCAACTTAACGGACACCCAATGAGAGGAATCTTAATGTTTGGGGCCCATTCCTCTTCTGCAACTGGCAGAATCACTTTTTCTTTATAAATAGGCAATGTTCTTTCTGGAAAGGGGTCAATTGATGGTGATGAAATTTGTCTATAGTGGAAGAAAGTATCAGCTGTACATTTTTCCTCCAGGGCCTTAGTCGACAGGCTCCTTTTATGTTAAGTCAAACTGCAAGAGCTACAAAATTATGAAAAAGGCTGTGAGCTGGAAGTGTCCATATGAGGCCAAATTTTGACAGAACTTTATTTTTAAAAATAAGAGATCAGACCAGGTAACTAAAATTGTAACTTAAGCTTTCCTACTCCACTAGTACAAAAATAGTGGAACATACTGGCATCCAACTCACCACGCAAATATCTTCAGATATACAAATCAAAAAAGTACTTTGAATTCATATGTATAATTTCATCCCAAATTATTTTCAAAATAGTAATAAGATAAAAATGTGATATATACAGCCATATATACATATATATATATATGTATGTATGAATATGTCATAGAAGATTTAACAACCCCATATGCTACAAATAATCATGTTGCTTACACAAACTTATGCCAGCTCTATTCCTTATAAGAACCCAAAATGCCTGATATTAATGTTCCCTTTCACTATGCAATTTAACACCATAACTACACCAGCCTAGTGAATAAAAAGCAGTTCCACAATACAATTTTTAGAAAGTAGATGTATTTGTATCATATGATGAATGCCCTAGGTTCATTCAAGATATTTTTATCCCATGACCAAGGAAAATGGTAATAAAAAAGGCATCACAAATGGTTCTCAATTTATGAAAAAAATATCTATCTCTCGTGGCATGAGTGCTGAGCTTGTAGTCTGAATATTTCACATTTTCTGTGGTGATCTAGGTAATAGGGGTGTGTTCTTAAGCTCCCCAATGCACACTCCACTGAGTGAAGAAGCCCAGGTTACTCCAAAGCTCAAACTGTTCAAAATTTCAATAAGAGCACAAGGTTCTCCAGCAGATATGACTTCTGAATGTTGTATTTGTTTTTGTATTCAAAATACCTACTTCTAACTCTGCAAAGCAAACTAAAGCTGTTGCATTTCAGTAAAGGGGCTGCTTTTTGTTTGAAAGGTGTTTGGATTTAAAACCCAGTATAGTTTAGGTAACTGAGGAGAACTTCAGTGCCTCTAGATGGTTTGGGGAAAAAAGAAATCTTTTCAAATTGGCTGCATCTACAGCTGCCAATTCTTTCAGGACCAGCTTCAGCCATAGTCCTTTTTTTTTTTGAGGAGTTTGAGAAAGAAGATTCATAGGAGAAATGTGTTCTAAATTTAGACATAAACAGCATTGCTTTCATAAGGGAAATTAAATCCTCTCTCCTATCTCCCCACTTTCTGTCTCTGTGTCTATCTCTATCTCTGAATCTACCTCTTTCTCTGTCAATCAGCAAGTATTTAATCTTTACCTTAATGCAAATTTCCCATGTATTGTGTCATGACATATTTAGCAATAATGAAACAATCATTTTACAAAAAATAATTTTATCCATTGTGGTACATCCTCCAATGACAAATATTTCAGCTCCTTTGAAAAGGTTTGGTCATTTTTACGATCCCCATGTTTTGAAAAAATTCATAGCCTGGTCTTTTGGCGATACATCTTTCTGAATCTAGATTTGTAGAAAATCAAAAGAAACATTGTTTGCCACTGGGACATTAGGGTCCATTCCCAACTTATGAAGCTTTTCCAGCTTAATAGTGCCTGCCAACTCTTTTGTTCTACTAATAGAACCTTCAATAAATGTGGCTTTCCTCTATGCAAATATGAGACCTTAGATTGGAATTTCAGGGGGGAAATAACAGCAATTAGGATGATTACAATAATGAAAACAATATCAAAATTGTAATAGTAAAACATCAATTTTATATTTTACTATTTATAAAGTGGCTTGTTTGTCTGCTTGCTTGTTTCTCATTCATACAGTGTCCCAAGGAGGTAGACAAAGACAATGTTATTATTCTGATTTTACAAAAGAGTAAACTTAGGCTAAGAGAAATATAGGGATGTTCCAAAAATTACAGTTATTAAATAATTGAGCTGTTATTCAAATTTTATACTTCCAATTTCAATTCCAAAGATCTTTAAGGAAAGAAGAAAAAACACTACTCAAATTAATGGTAATTCAAACTTGCATTTGTATTGATTTATGCTGTTCATAAAGTTTTTCACAAGGATTACAATATTTGATCCTAATTAAAACCCTGTGAAGTAAAACAAGATAAACATTATAATCCCATTTTACAGGGGATGAAATGTTTATACACTAAATGATTTGCACTAAAATGATTTTTTAAGGTGTTATTTTCTTTCTTTCTTTCTTTCTTTCTTTCTTTCTTTCTTTCTTTCTTTCTTTCTTTCTTTTTTTTTAGTGAGGCAACTGGGGTTAAATGACTTGCTCAGGGTCACACAGCTAGTAAGTGTTAAGTGTCTGAGGCCAGATTTGAACTCAGGTACTCCTGACTCCAGTGTCAGTGTTCTATCCACTGTGCCACCTAGCTGCCCCTCTTACTTTATTTTATTTATTTTTTTTTTTGCAGGGCAATGGGGGTTAAGTGACTTGCCCCGGGTCACACAGCTAGTAAGTGTCAAGTGTCTGAGGCCGGATTTGAACTCAGGAACTCCTGAATCCAGGGTCGGTGTTTTATCCACTGCGCCACCTAGCTGCCCCTTACTTTATTTTCAAAGTCCTTTTTGAGCACTTAAATGGTCTGAGACCAATCCATATTATTTCTGGAAACTTAGCATGTAGGAGCTTTGAATTTGTTATTTTCTTCTGAGGGTGTATTTTGTTCTTCCTTGTCAACATAGAAACTTTCTATGGTTAGAATTTTTTCTCTGTTTAGTCAATGTCCCAGCATATTTCTTGACTTTTAACTCTGTTAAAATGGGGCATTGCTTCCAGTTTGTAGGGTGCACTATCCCAAGCTTCAGGGGCTTTATGCAACTGTTTTCAGAGATACTTCTAGGGATTTGTAAGTTTTTATTTCTTCCAAGGTGGTATACTTTAAGGATAGCTATGTTGTATTGTCTTGGCCTTTGGTCTGTTCTACAAGCAATCATAAGCCTGCTTTTCTGTGCTGGAACTATGAAGAACACCCATCTCCACTGTGCCTACAAACCCTGGTTGTGCTAGTGCTCCTCCCAGGCCTGGGACTGTCACCCAAGACTGGGATCTGGATCCATGTGTGGGCAAAACAACTGAATCTTGCCTTAGTGCTATCTAAAAGACCCCCATAATCTCCTTCTGGCCCACTGTTTGACCACCTTACCCTCTGTGGGCTGAGTTCTGGAAGAAGCAGCAGACTCAATATATGCTCACCCCAGTAGAGCAGACTTTCCTGTGGACGTTCTAAGTTGTCTTTGGCTGGAAAATTATTTCACTCTGTCTTTTTGTGTGATCTGCCGATCCATGAAATGTCTGATGGCATTATTTGAAGGTATGTTGAAGGGTTTGGGGAGAGCCCAGGCAAGTCACTGTCTTTCTTCTGCTATCTTGTTCATAGAACATCCAATATAAAAGAGGAAAAAATCAGTATGTTGATATGTCCTAAGATTCTTTGTACACTTTATCACTCATGATGAAAATTATTTTTTTCTATATCAAGAAGAACTCACATTTGTATAATGCTTTAATGTTAGTAAAGTGCTTTAAATACATTATAACCTTTGAAACTCACTGTCATGTGAAATAGCAGCATGGTTTATATAACTAGTAAATGATATAACTAACACTAGAACCCATGACTTCTAACTCCTAATCCAGTCTTCCTTCAAGTACATATACTTGTATATAGTACTATTTATATGTTTGTTTGTTTGTTTTCCCCAGAACTTCAGGTCAAATGTTCATGACAGCTCATCTGCAGAACCCCACTGCTAAATCAGCATGGAGGCTTCCTTTATCTTATTCTGTTTAAAAAATTCCTCACTATGGTGATATCCTACTACCACCTGGGGTTCATGAATGCAATGTCTGCTTCCTCACATCTTTCTATCCAAGCCAGTGTTTCTTCTCTTCAGGGAAACTTTGAGATATGTTTCTTAAATAATGTTGGACAGGTATAGAGATCACTCATACTTTTTTCAAATACAGCCTTTTTCTTTAAATAAAAGCAACCTATGCAAGATAATATATAAAGACAAAGTAATGGTCATGGTCATGGTAGCACTGGTAGTGGTGGTGGTGGTGGTGTTGTGTGTCCGTGTGTGTGTGTGTGTGTGTGTGTGTGTGTGTGTGTGTGTGTGTGTGCGTGCTGTATTGTTTTGGGATTTGGTGCCAAAGTTCAATGTATATGTACCATCTTATCTTCGGACAGTCTTAAGAAAGGTAAATTTAGTGCCACCAGTTTGTTTATCTGTACTTCGTCATTGTCTCCAGAAGCCCATCTTCCTGAAAGATAACATAAACTCTGAATTTCAAATCTGCTCCATATTTCCCTACCCATTAGGACCCTCCCTCTCTCTAAATGGTGAGATTTGAGAGTAGATATGAGAGTTAATTTCAGATACTCTTGAAATCCAGTTCCAACGCCTATTGGATTAGGACTCCCACCTTATTATTTGAGATCATCACCATTGGTGGACAACTGAATTATGGGTAGAATTGGAGAGAGAAGACATTTGCTCCTCTTAGAGTTTGAGAGCCTCTTCAGATATCTCAAGTATCTTCTGACAGATAAGATGGAAGATGCCAACCCTCCTCAGGTTACTGAAGGAAAAGACAGGGAAGAAGTCAACATGAGAGGACTAGCAACCCACATCATGTCTCTATCCCCAGTGGCTATATAAGCAAATCCAGAGAACTCTTTGCTTTTTTGGTGAGATCTAGAACATGCTCGCTCGCTCTCTCTCTCTCTCTCTCAAATGTGAAAGCTCCTTACCTCTGTATTATCTTGTATTTCAGTCATTTTTCAGCTGCATACATCTAACTCTTTATGATCACATTTAGTATTTTCTTGGCAAATATAGTGGACTGGTTTGCCCTTTCCTTCTCTAGCTTGTTTTACAGATGAGGAAACTGAGGTAAATGGGTTTAAGTGACTTGTCCAGTTAAGTGCTGTTAAGGGCTAAAATTCTAGCTAAACTGTCTAAAATATCTAATGAGTGGTCACCAATAAATTATAAGCTTTAGCAAGAGTTAGACTTTTAAGCATTTATTAAGGAGAATAAGAATTTGGTAAAGAGAGAGAAAGGCCTAGATTCCTATCTATTAAAGGGAGAGCACATTTCTAGCTCCGCTCTCCACCTGAGTCCAAAGGAAAGAGAACGAGACTGAGCCCCAGTCTCTTCCTTCCTCCTCCCACTAGCCCTCGTCACTTCCTGACGCCAAAGAAAAGACTCCTGGTCTTGCCCTCAAAGACCTTCGCTTCATGGGTGGAACTCTTCTACAGTAAGTCTCCAGCAGGTGGCGTCATTCCAATCGTTACAGTGCCTAAGACCAGATTTCAACACAGGAAAATGAGTCTTACTGAATCTAGGCCAAGTTATGTTTTGCTAACAACTTCGATAAATGGTTTTCTTTACTATAACTTATGTAAGTTCATTGTGGATATAGTATTTGGTTGGAAGGGAGTCAAATCTTGGATATAAAATTTGGGGACCAAACTCCTCCATTAATGAATATTGATCAGAAGGTAATTTGAGCCTAAAAAGCATATCTTCTAGAGCAATAATATATTTAAGGGATTATACGTATGCATGTATGATATTAAGGGATTGTATCTATCTCTGTACATATACACATATGTGCACATACATACACACATATATGTATATGTGCATGTATCACACATGGATACACATTAATACATGCATGTAATATTCATGTACATATAATGCATAATGTGTGTTATATGCACACGTATTTGTGTGCATATAATATGTATATGTGTGTGTCAGTGTGTGTGTGTGTGTGTGTGTGTGTGTGTGTGTGTGTGTGTGTGTTTGCCTGTATAAAAATTCTGGCCAGATATTCCCTTCCTCTTAGGACAGCAGAGTATCCAAGCTTCTAGCCCCAACCTCTTATTTCCTCTCCTAGAAGGAATTAAATTCTCCTGGAAGAAATTAAAGAGAAGAGTAAGGGGAAAAGAGGCTAGAGATAGCTATTCTGTCTCCTTTTAAGCCACATAATGCCATACCCATGTAATATTTATGGTACAGTCCTCAATATACTCTATTTAAGCAGAGAGCTAAGAACACACTCCTTATAAGCCCCACCTGACTGCAGGACTTTATCATGTCCTATCTAACCTCCAAACTTTCTTTTTAGCTTTTTTCTGTTGTGTAATTCAATTGTGAATTCCTTGAGGACAGGGAGTATTTTGCCTTTCTTTCTATCCCTAGTGCTTAACATAGTGAGCTTACTATGTATTAACTGACTGACAGTGACTCAATATGATGTGTGATCCAATGAGGGATGCCAAACTCTCATCCATTATCTTCCCCCATATTTATTTTCAATTTCTAACTGCTGGAGATTTTGATATGGGCTTAACAAATAAAAAAGGGCATTAAATTTGCAATATCACTCTTCTATTGTTCCATGGAGGAACTAAATAATCTATTTACAAACCAGCATGGTATTATTGGCCAAATTTGTTATCTTTATTTCTTATTTTCTTTGTTCATTTGTTTATCCTAGGAAACAGAGACTAGGAAATTAAAAGGATAGAACAGGACAGGTAAATTTTGATTAAATGATTTTTTTGTTGGTGGTATTTTTATTTATTTATTTTTCTTTTTTCTTTTCTGTTTTGAATGTTTTTAATGAGCACATAGATAACTCTATAGATGACAGGACTTTGTGAAAGAAATAAACTTCTCTCTTCTCATAGAATTGGATAGGATTATCCCTAATGTTCTAAACATTATAATCCTATAGATGTTGGGTATGTCTATATATTTCACTGTATATAAAATAATAAAGTTGGGAAGAACTAGATTACTTTTCCTATAGGTATTTGAGTGTTTTGGTGGTACCAAGCAATGACTCATTAAAATGGGTAGACCATTGGCATCTGAAAGCAGTGGCCAGAAATTTATGGAAGAACCTTGGGGCTCCTAGCTTAAAATTAGCAGTCAAGGTTTATTGTTGGAGTAGTAGTTATAAACCAAATGTATTTTGGCTGAAACAAAACTAGAAACTGTCAAGGTCAGACTCAAATCTTTGATGGATGGCAGCTCATTGGTCTAGGAAATCTCTGCCAATTTATTATGATTTCCATTATCTCAAATTTGACATATCTGTATTTTTTGAGTTTGTATTACTTTAATCTTTTTTTCTATTTGTTGCTAGTGAGTCTTTTAAATAAATCTAATACTACCTAATCTCTAAGTAAGGAAAGAGGAAAGAATTAGATAATCAGGAATTTCAAATGGGAGGACTGGTGACAGTGTTAAAAAGATTGTTTCCATTTCAACAATTTTTTTTCCTGTTTAGAATTTTATTTTCCAAATTACATGTAAAAACAAATTTTGATATTAATTTTTTAAAACTTTGTGTTTCAACTTCGCTTCTTCCCTCCCTTTCCACCCCCACGCCCAAGAAGTCAAGCAATTCAATATAAGTTATGCATGAGTAGTCATGGAAAACATCCCCACATTAGCTAGGTTGTGAGAGAAAACAGATGAAAACACAACTTTAGATTAAGGAATTGTCAAAAAAAATGTGTTTCATTCTGTTTTCAGATACCATCAGTTCTTTCTCTGTAGATGGGCTACAACTTTCATAAGTCCTTCAGAGATATATTGGATCCTTGCCGTGTTAAAAATAAGCACGTGGGGCAGCTAGGTGGCACAGTGGATAGAGAACCGGCCCTGGAGTCAGGAGTACCTGAGTTCAAATCCGGCCTCAGATACTTAACACTTACTAGCTGTGTGACCCTGGGCAAGTCACTTAACCCCAATTGCCTCACTTAAAAAAAATAAAAAATAAAAATAAATAAATAAATAACCACGTGCTTCCCAGCAGATCATCTTACACTATTACTGTTATGTTGTATACAGTATATTTCATTATGCTTCAGTTCATGTAGGTTTTCCAGGCTTTTCTGATAGCATCCTATTCAGCATAACTTTTATATAGTGTCTTAAACTAGACAAAGAATTTTCTTTATATTAGCACAACAAAGAAGGTAACATATGCACATTTTGCAATTATACCCAATCATCATAACTATTTACCTCCATCCTATTCCCTTCCCATGATATTTACCCCCTTTTCTATCTTCTTTTACCCTATTCCTCCTCCAAAATGTTTTACTTCTGACTGCTGCCTCCCCTGCTCTGCCCTCCCTTCATTCACCCTTCCCTCCTTATCCTCTTCCACTCCTACTTTCCTGTAGGGTTAAATAAATTACTCCTCCAAATTGTGTGTGAATGTTATTCCCTCTTTGAGCTCACTCTGATGAAATTAAGGTCTCTGAGCAAATTCCGTGTTTTAAATCTTTGTTCCTCCTTCTCTCCCTAACCCTCCCTATGAAATCAAGCAATTTAATATGTCATACATGTGCAGAACATCTTCACCTTCCTCAAAAATGTTTTGCTTTTTACTGTTCCCTCCCCAAATCTGTCCTTCCCTCCTTCCCCTCTCCCCCCCTTATCTCCTTCCCCTTCAACTTTCCTCAGGGCAAGAATATATTACTATACCCACTTGAGAATGTATGTTATTCCCTCTTTGAGCCAATTCTGATGATAGTAAGGTTCACTCACTCCACCACTCCTTCCCCCTCTTCCCCTCCCATTCCTGAGCTTTTTTCTTATTTCCTTCATGTGAATTACCACTTACCAGTCAACCTCTCTCCTCCCCACTCCCCCAAGGCATTTCTCCTACCCTTACCCCTATTTTAAAGATGTCATCATGGGTTTGCTAGGTGGCACAGTGGACAAAGCACTATCTCTGGACCCAGGAGGCCCCCGAAATGACACCCCACCCTGTTTGCCCTACAAAGAACAGGGATGAACACAAATAAATGCTTTACAGGTATCATCCCTTCATATTCAGTTCAGACCTGTGTCCTCTGCCTAAGTGTATTCCTTTCAGCTAAACTAATACTGAGAAAGTTTTTATGAGCTTGAAGTATTATCTTCCTATGTAAGAATATAAACAGTTTAATCTTTTAATATACCTCATGATTTCTTTTTCCTGTTTACCTTTTTTATGCTTCTCTGGGGTTTTGTATTTAAAACTTGTATTTAAAAGTCAAATTTTCTATTCAGTTCAGGTCTATTCATCACAAATGCCTGAAAGTCCTCTTTTTCATTGATGTCCCATTTTTTCCTCTTATAATCAGTTTTACTGGTTATGTGATTCTAGGCTGTAGTCCCAGTTCCTTTTCTCTCTGGAATATCATATTCCATGCCCTTTAATGCAGAAGATGCTAGATCTTGTTTTATCCTTATTGTACCTCCACAGTATTTGAATTCCTTTTTTCTAGATGCTTGCAATATTTCCTCCTTGACCTGGGAGCTCTAGAATGTGGCTATAATATTCCTAGAAGTTTTCCTTTTGGGAACTCTTTCAGGACGTGATCAGTGGATTTTTGCAATTTCAGTTTTACCTTTTGCTTCTAGAATATCAGGGCAATTTTCCCTGACAATCTCTTGGAACATGCTGTCTAGATTCTTATTTTGGTCATGGTTTTCAGGTTGTCCAATGATTTTCAAATTATCTCTCCTGGATCTATTTTCCAAGTCAGCTGTTTTTCCAAGGAGACATTTCATATTGCCCTCTTTTTTATTCATTTCGATTTGCTTTACTGTGTCTTGATTTCCTATAAAGTTACTAGTTTCCATTTGTTCAATCCTAATTCTTAGGCAATAATTTTCTTCAGAGAACTTTTGTATCTCCTTTTCCATTTGGCTTTTTAATCAGTTGACTTTTTTCTTATGACTCTCCTGTATCCCTCTTGGTTCTCCTTCCATTCTTTCCTCCACCTCTCTAAATCTTCATTCTATCTCTCCCCCTTTATCTTCAAAGTTCCTTTTGAGTGCTACCATGACCTGAGATCAATTCATATTTTTCTTAGAAACTTTGGATGTAGGGGTCCTGAGGTTATTATGCTCTTTTGAAGGTGCACGTGAATCTTCCTTGTTGCTAAAGAAACTTTCTATTGGTCCCAACTTTCTTTGCTTGCTAATCTTGCTGTCTTTTCCTTGAGCTTTAACTCCCTCTTACAGTGAGGCCCTACTTCCATGCTACACTATACCAAACTTCAGAGGGTCCCAGTTTTTTCTTTTAGAGGGAGGGAAGGTTTTTCTCTTTCCTGGACTATTTTATGCTCTGAAGATAACCTCAAGCCAACTTGCTTATTAACTAGCCAGCGGAATTATGTGTGCTGAGGTTGGTAGCTCTGATGAGCCTGTACCCCTCCCCAGCCTGGGCCTCCCACCACTCAGGATTTCTTCCTGGTTCCCTGCTGGTGTTGGATAGACGAATTCTACCTTAGGTCCCACAGACACCCCTGTATCCCCCCCACCCCTGGATAGCCTTTTATCCCTCTCACCTAACTGTAAGGTTAGTTCAAGAAGACGCTAGTGTTTCAGCTGATTCAGAAGCTCAGGGGCAAGTTCTTCTGGCACAGCATGCCTGGAGTCTGTGTCAGTGTGATTGTGGGGTTGGACTCTTCTTGAAGCCCAGCATCGCCTCCTTTAGTCTGTCTTTGGATGGAAAATAATCTCAGCCCATCTTTGTGTGGGTTTTGCAGCTCCAAGACTTGTTTTATTGATGTTTTGGGGGTAATCTTGTCAGGAGCTCTGTATGTTTAATGTCTTTCTTGGCTCTCATTTCAACAAATATTAAGGGTATTAAATAAAATAAGAAGCAAGTTGAAAAATAAAGAAACAAATCTTGATGCCCATAAATCTGACTACCCTTTCAAGCCTCTGTTCTCAAGAGCAGATAAGTCTAAAAAGGAAGGGTATGTAAAGTTGGAGAAGCATAACTAATGTAAAAAATCTGTTTCAATTCAAGTCAACAACTATATAATAAAAAGTAATAATAGCTTATATTTAAAGTACTTGTGTGTCAAACACCATGTCACAGGCTTTAAAATTATGATTTCATTTAATCTATAAAGTAACCTTGGGAGATGGGTGCTATTATTATCACCCTTTTACAGTTGAGGAAACTGAGGCACACAAAGGTTAAGTGATTTGACTTGGTTCAATCCCAATTCTCTACCTACTGAGTCTCTTATATCCTAAACATTGACTATCTACTAAATAGAGATTTCTGAATAAGATATAATATGGAGATCAGATATCTGCTACCTTCATGGAGCTTATAGTCACAGTTTTGCCTTAGAAATATATGTTTTAGGTAAGTTGTGTGGGCAATCACCTTTTTCTACTTACATAAGTATTCTATCAATAAAAGCGTCATGAAACTAAGAAAAAGGTCCCAATAGCAGAAACCTTTCCACCTGTACAATATTTAAAGAGACAAACTATTTCCAGGTAAGCCTTTATTGCTTTATTACCCAAAAAGGATAAAAATGCAAATGCGCACTTCCTATGTGTCCTCATGATGGCTTTGCCCTGCACTTTCTCTATTATTTTTATTATTGCTTAGATGATTTGCAATGGTCTACAGTATTAAATGTATTCAGAAGGATATGGATTCATTGTTAAGTATAAATAAGATTAATTATCACTTACTAGGCTGAAAAAGTTATCAAGTATAGAATGTAAATTTCAAGTTCCAAGGACTGGTATAAACAACATTTCTTTTTTTTTTTTGGATTTGTGGTGAGGCAATTGGAGTTAAGTGACTTGCTCAGGGTCACACAGCTAGTGTCAAATGTCTGAAGCTGGATTTGAACTCAGGTCCTCCTAAATCCAGGGCCAGTGCTCTATCCACTGTGCCACCTAGCTGCCCCAAATGACAACATTTTTTTTTTGGTTAATTTTGGGTTTGGGGGGGCAGGGCAATGGGGGTTAAGTGACTTGCCCCGGGTCACACAGCTAGTAAGTGTCAAGTGTCTGAGGCAGGATTAGAACTCAGGTACTCCTGAATCCAGGGCCGGTGTTTTATCTACTGTGCCACGTAGCCACCCCAAATGACAATATTTTTAATCAAAATTTATTTTTATTTTGAAAGAAAACTTCTTGTAAAAAAGCTACCTGTTATCCTATTTTGCCGTTTTTCACAGCAAAACACAAACTGGATTTTAATCTTCTCTAAAAAGTGGATATCACCCAAATTTAACAGATTATTAACAGAATAATGTCTGATTTTATTCCCATTTCTACACTATGATTATTATCGGAATTGTTTTGCCAAATAAATTATAAAGAAGGGATTATAATGATAGTAACTTGTTCTCTTTATATAACTAATCTTTGAATTTCTTTAACATTCCCTAAATCAATGATAATGATCAGAGCCAACACTGATTTAATGCTTTAAGGTTTATAAAGTATTTTATATATGTTGATTCCTAGAGAAAGTTAAATCCTTTCTTGCATACATACTGGATGTGTGGTCATGGACAAGTCAATTAAATTCTTGGACTCCTAGGCACCTTTAAACTAATATATTTTACAAATGATAAGCTGAGCTGCATCAAAGGAGGGAATATCCATCCTGGAAGAACTTTACACCAAAGAAATTGTAGGTCCAGCTCCATAAGAAAAATATCAGTCGACATTAATGACCATACAATCTTTTTCCATCCTTTGTAGGAACACAATTTCATCTCTAAACTTTGAACAAACTTCTGCCAATATGAAATTCCATGCAATGAGCTAAGTTTGGATAACATTTGCAAAATTTCCAACACATCATTTTTTTGTGCATTCTCACAGTAGCTATTTCTAAAGTTATAAAAATATATCCTAGGAATTCTTGACTTCTATTCTATCAGAGTTATTCATATGACAACTATAAATTAAAATAGTCAACTCTAAATCCCCAAAGTACATATATAAAGTTTCTGAACTCCTATTTGCCTTAAAATCATAGTCCTGAGATATTTATTAATATTATCACTTATATAGAAATATATAGAGAATTTTATTTTCCCAGATTTTGATATGGAAGTGTTATGCAGAAGATGTTATACATCATATACCTGTTAAAATATCACAACATGATTGAAAAAAGTATTCAGTTGAGAATGAACCATAAAAATCTCTCCAGAATGGTAATAATAAAGCAATATAAAGATGTCAGTGAGTCAGTCAGTTAACAAGCATTTATTAAGTATTTAATAAAGGCTACTTAAATAAGAAAGGTTGAATTTAGCAACTCTGCAATGGAAAAATGGTTTCATCAATCAGCATGAACTTCAAAAGTAAAGTTCAACTCTATCTGGTCAGTCATAAATAAACATATATTTAGTCCCTACTATGTAACAGGATCAGTGCAATTTTGGTCTATGTGTTTATATAAATTAACCATAGAGGATTTATCCAATGTATATGGCCCCTCAGAACCCTGAGAAATGTCCATATATGGTTAAAGAGATTATCTGCATGAGGATCCAGAAAAGGAGACAGAGAAGGATTGGTCAGATAGAAAGGTATTCCCAAGAATCTGTGTGTGTGTGTAATAGAGTATGTGCTTCATAAATAATTGTGAAATGAATAGATATATGAGTGAATGAAGATAGAACTTAATGACATTATGTGTCACAATGTTGAGTGATGAGCCTGGAGCTAGGAAGACTCATTATCCTGAGTTCAAACCAAGCCTCAGACACTTACTAGCTGTTTGACCCTGGGCAAGTCACTTAACCCTATTTGGCTCAATTTCCTCATTTGTAAAATGAGCTGGAGAAGGAAATAGCAAATCACCCCAATATTTTTGCCAAAAAATCCAAAATGGGGTCACAAAAAGTCAGAGACAACTGAACAAATAAAAGTAGGGATAACAGCATTTATGTAACAGGGTTATTATAATATTCCAATAATTATATACAGTGGTTTGTTTGACTAGTAAAATCTAATGTGTAGTCACCTCATTCTTGTCCCAAGGAAAACTAGCTAGGATTTACTTATAAATTAGAAGCTTTAGCACCAAGTTTGGCATTAAGCATTTATTAGTGAAAAAAGAGAACACCAGGGTCAGGGAGCCAGGAAAAGACTTATCTTATCTAGTGGCCTCAGTTCCACCCACCAACAGCCTGACCTGTTTTTTCTCTCTAATCTTCTGCCAGCAAACCTGTTTTAGAGACCTGAACTGAGAGACAACCGCCCTTCCTGCCTCAGTCCCTTCCCAGAAGGGACTGTCCTTATACACTGCTTCAAGCTGATTGGTCAGCTTCACCCAAATCCCTTGATTCACTGGACTTGAGGGTGATCTAGTTGTTGAGCTCAAAGCCCTCAGCTTCTGAGAACAATACCCCCCTGAGGATCCACCAGGTATAGTTTCAATTTAATCAACTTTAAGTGGGCTAATCAGCAAAGTAAATCATTCTCAGTCAGTCTCACTTAATTCAATCAATCTAAATCATTTTCCTCTGGTTAGGGGCTTTGGACAGTGACAAAAACCCATTATTTCTTACATTTGTAAATCTTAAATGCAATATAAGTGTTGGATGCTATTATTAATGCTAGAAGGTATTATGAGCCTCTTTTCTTCCCAACAGAGAATTACAACTTTCTGGGTAGGACAGAAAACTGCCTAAGAGTCATGTGAAAATCCTCTAACTTTGATTTTCTTCCATTCTAAGTTTAGTGGATTTCCTTTTGGAGCTATCTGTATAGACACTGAAGTTTTTGCCTTTTCTTTTTTCTTAATTTTGTATCTTCATCTTCCTTGTTCACTTTTATTTTAATGAAGCAAAAATTGATTACATTGTCATTGATAAGTAAGAATTAATTATAATATCTCTACCATAAAAATGGGTTCATTATTTTTGAATTTTCTAAAAAAAAAAGTTAAGTTTGAAGTACCATCTTATATATGTCAGAGTGGTAAATATAACAAACAAGAAAAATGTTGGATGTTGGAGGGGTTGTGTTAAAACTGGCACACTAATCTACTGCTGGAGGAGTTGTGAATTGATCCAACCATTCTGGAGAGCAATTTGGAATTATATCCAAATAGCTATAAAACTGTGCATCCCCTTTGATGCAGCGATACCAACAAAAGATTTTATCCCAGACATCCCCAAAAAGAGAAAAAGACATATTTGTACAAAAATATTTATATCAGTTCCTTTTGTGGTGCCTATGAATTGGAAATCAAAGGAATATCCATCAATTTGGGAATGGCTAAACAAGTTGTGGTATATGAAGGTGATGGAATATTATTGTGTTATAAGAAAGGACAAGCAGGATGATTTTGGAAAGGCCTAGAAAGATTTATATGAACTGATATATAGTGAAGTGAGTAGAACCAGCATGGTGTTGTGTATAGTGGTAGTAATATTGTTTGATGAAGAATTGTGGTTGATGGAACTATTCTCAGCAATACTGTGATTCAAGACAATCCCAAAGGACTAATGATGAAGCATACTATCCACCTCAAAAGGGGGAACTGATTGATTGAATGTAGAATGAAGCATGCTTTTATCACTTTCTACCTTTTTTTTCTTTTATTTGATTACCTTATGCAAAAGGACTTATATGGTAATGATTTACATAATTATACATGTATAAGCTATATCTGATTGCTTAACCCTTCATGGAAAGGGCAGGGGAGGGAAGGAAAGAAAGATAGAATGAGGAACTGAAAACTTTAAATAAAAATGTTTATTTAAAAAAGTAAGTTAAGGAAATCACATCAATATCCTTTATGTTCTCTGGGAGACTAAAAACTCCTTGAGGACAGGGGCCATTCCATGTGTATTTATATCCACAGAAAGTAAAAGAACTCCTGACGCATAGCAGACATGGAATAAATGCTTGCAGATTAATTTATGGATTAAAAGTTATGATTCCAAAATATAATGAGGCCTACTATTCTTTGAACACTAGGCAAGGCTTAAGAAGCAAACATATTCAAGAAGGTTGTAGACAGAGAAGAATATTGATGATTTCCCGCTTCATGATGAAATAGGAATCTGAATTTAATTGTTTTAATTTTCAAAATATTTCTACAGGCCCTTCACAAAACCAGAAGTCTTAAATGACCTGCCATCTGATGGGATGGCTTTCAGACTACAAGAACAGTGTAAACCTGGCACTGCCTGGAGTTTACATGCCATAACTCTGTCATCAACACAACACCTGTTATTAGCTCTTCTATCTTTGCCAGAATTTTTATCAGGCATTAGCATTCAGACAGCCAAGCAACATTGGGTACCATATAGAGTTTGTTTTTACATCCTACTTTCCTGATTGAGGGCAGATGTTACAAACTCTAAACTTTACCCATAGAGAACCTTTGTAGCATTTGAAAGAATATCCAATAAGCATGAATCGCTCCACTCTACTTGTTACAGACAATTATTTGAGACATACCAGCACCCTCCACTAGAAAGTCTGAGTCATAGAGGCAAAACAGGTCAAAATTACAGTTATTCTCATTTCTAAGACTAGATGTTTGTCATGGAAATAGAGATATTACTACATGTTAGGTGAACTTATGTTTACCACATCTGATAAAGCTGCTTAAATTGACTATAATTATTAGCAGATGCAAAGCTCCTGCACCATGTTTATATTCTCAGTCAAGCTCTATGTGATCCACAGTGTAATACATGGAAAATATGAAGTTCATCCACTGCATCCCTGACCATTGCTAGTCATCTTGCCACTGTATTTCAATGAATCTAGGAGAAGGAGTGAGAATAATGACTTTGTGAAACTCTGCCTCACATCTGATTCATGCTCAAGGGTGATGTTATTGATCCTCTTTGCAAAAGAATAATGAACAAAAACTCCTAGCCATCTCCATCGATCTGATTAATCACTTCAGACCTATTTTCTATGTGTTACTCTACAAGAAGATCCTTGTAAATTATTTGAGGGGCACTTGGGCAGCTAGATGGTCCAGTGGATAGAGCACTGGACCTGAAGCTGGGAGAACCTGAGTTCAAATCTCACAGACAGTTGGTAGCTGCCAACTGGGTGACCCTGGGTAAGTCACTTAACCCCAATTGCTTTAAACATCCAGGGCCATCTCCAGTCATCTGGCTAAATATTTTACACTGCACTCAGATAGCTCTGGAGGAGAGAGTGAGGTTGGCAACTTTGCAAAGATGTCCCTCACTTAAATCCAACTCAGTTCAAGTCAGGATATAACCTTTATGTCATGGTCCTCTTCAAGAATGAAGCTTAAACAACAACATGAGGGTCACTTAAATAGATTTTCCTCTTCCTTTTCTACAACTTTAAAATTCCATATAGAAGGAAAAAATCCATAGCCATACAGTAGATGCAACTCTATTAATGTATATCTTTTGGCATATATTATATCTTCTAATTACCTAAGTATTGGATATCATTTCTAGAAAATCTTCATAGCAGAAAAGAATGTTTTTTTTTTCACAAATGTATTTCCATTTGTTCTTCTACCTCCATTGCAACTTCCTATAACACTGTGTCAATGTCAACACACACTCAGTGCCCCACCCTTGTTCACCTGGTCATTAGAACTTAAAATCAAAGGACTTTCAGGAAAAGGCTGTCTCTTATTTCATTTGTGTAATCTCAATGTTTAGCACATTTGCTTGAAAGTAATAAATGCTTATTAAACATTCTTTGAATTTAAATTAAAATAGTGTCCTTAGAGTTATGATCTGAGTGGACATTCTACTTACTATGATTGATTCTGAGACAAAAGAGTGGATAGTGAGGTGATGTAGGCCACTTTCTCTCTAAAGGGTAATTGTATCAAGTATTTTTAACCTGTGAGAATTAATGCTTCCTTTCAGTCACTTTCAGTGGACTCAATGCATTCTATGTTTATTTTAGTGCTACACTGGTGCTCTATAATAATAAGAAATTGTAAGTGACAATTGAGGATAGCTAAATTATGTAGAAAGAAATTAATTTTAAAGTAACCCACATGTTAGCAAATATCACATGAATCCAACACAGCAGGCCTCCAGAGCTCATGAAAGTTGGGTCTATATTCAATGAGTAATATGGGGAAATGTTTCAAAGGAAAAATAGGAAAAATTTTAATTTGAATGCATAAATAAAAGCATTACAGTTGCATTATAGGAGAAAATATTAATTTAGAAACTATCTTTGCCATAGTTTTTATTCAAGATGTATAAGGAACTGATTTGTATTTATAAAAACAAAAGACATTTGAAATATATATATTTGTGTGTATGTATATATACATATATACATGTGGGGACCAATTTTTAATTTGCGAGTGTTAGCTAAGCAACTCACCACAATACTCAGGCAAGGAAGGAGACTGGCAGCCTCCCTCAAAACAGAACAGGATTTATTTTAACAAAAACCAACTTAAAAAAACAAACAAACAAACAAACAAAAAAACAACGCAAACTGGATCAGTAGGATCAAGGGAAAGGAAATGAAATGGGGAAAGGGAAATTATACAACCTGAAAAATACCACTGCCCAGGAATCAGCTGAGAATACACAGCAGAGCTCCTGTCACCTTCCAGCTTCCAGCTAGAATGGCAACTTTTCCCCATTCCCAGAAACCCCAAACAGCCCCCAACCAATTGTCTGGCCGCTCTGACAGTCACATGACTGCCCTAACTAGGCTTCCAATCATTATAATTTTGCCAGGGCCATGTAGGTGTTGGCGAGTGGTGATGACGTGAGGTGCCAGTGCCGTGGCAAAGGCTACAACCAGTGGGTGGAGCACTGTGCAGTTTGCGGAGCCCCAGGCAAGTGTGCGCCAAGGCATAAAAACCTCAAACAACAATTAATTCTTTACATTCTCCCTTTGTTTCATCAAGAAATACAGGGTGTTTCCTTAATGGAACAATAAATAATAAACAATAAATAAATTTAAAAAATAACAGAATATCATAACCAATGCTAACAAATAATATACTAATAACAATATAGGAAAGGGAAAATGCATACTACAGAAGATGTATATAGTAACAGAAGGAAAACAATAATGTCCATTTAAAGTCATTAAAATCTTGTCTTCAAAGGAGGGTTGAGATGTCATCAGGGGAACTGGACTCTGGTCTGGATTCTGGCTGTCTCCGGATTCTGGTTGTCTCTGGAACTGCTGGATTTTAATTAATCTTTAGCATAGAATTGTCCAAAAATGTTCAAATTAAACAATGAAAGTTCTTCAAAATATAAAAAAAACAAGTTTAAACTTGATATATATACAGCATATTGGAGTCACCCCTTTGGAGGATACTCATATCCATACGCAATACAAAATTGAGACATTTATGACATTACTAACACTTTTTACCACTATATGTCTGGATGAAGGGCAAATTTATTTATATGTCCATTATGATACCTGAAAATGTTATGGAAAGGTTACCATACCAAATCTCATGGTACATAGACATCTAATAATTGTGCTAGGCCTCAGGTGGATAGATTCCGACCATGCCACCAGATTGAGTGAAGAAACCAAGTTAAGTTAAACTAGGTGCATGAATTAAGGATAACATAACACCAGAACATTTTTGGAATGAGAGAGGAAGAAACTGGACTATGTCCAGCAATTGTGCTCTACATACATATGTATGATTAGAATGTAAAGAAAAGGGGCAGCTAGATGGCGCAGTGGTTAAAGCGCTGGCCCTGGATTCAGGAGTACCTGAGTTCAAATCCAGCCTCAGACACTTGACACTTACTAGCTGTGTGACCCTGAGCAAGTCACTTAACCCCCATTGCCCCTCCAAAAAAACCAAACCAAACAAAACAAAACAAAAAGAATGTAAAGAAAAGAATATAAAATGTTTGAGCAATGATATCCATGTCATCAGTACCATAAAGCAATGTTCTAAATCACCAAGAAATAGAGAAATGAACATTAGAGAAACTCTGAGATTCCACACGATACCCCATCTTAGCAAACATGACAAAAAAGGGAACATTAAAATTGTCATTGGGAAGCAATGAAAGATGTACACCGATCCACTGTTAGTAGAGTAGTGTTCTAGACTAGTCATTAGGGAGAATAATTTGAAACTATATCCAATAAATCACTAATATGTATAGTAATACTGAACTAGTGATACTGTAAGAGGACTATAACCAGAGAGCATAAAAACAAAAGGAAAAGAGCAATACAAAAATATTTATATTAGCTCTTCTGATTCTAGCAAAGAACTGAAAAACTATAGGGAAGGGGAACCCATTAATGAGAAATAGTCAAAAAATTATGTGAATTTAATGAAATATCATTATTATATTAAAGTTGGATTTAGGAATAATCTTAAATTTCATTTGACATGCAAATTCTGTATATAGTGTCTATTATCCTTCCCACTATGGAAGATGGATCATCACCTCCAAATCACACATTTATAGAAGCTCTTGCCACTAAATATAGGAAATAGCCTGGAGAGGAAAGATCAATCACCTCCCCTTACCAACATGACATTTGCCGAACTCAATAGCATTACATCAGAGAAGAAATTTGAAGTCACCACCTATCTTCTCTTTTTAAATCTAAATTATCATTAGCCATTAAACTTACACTTGTAAAGGGAGGCCTCCCTCGCTTTCATCCTGCTCAACCTCTAGATACATTGTTTCTTCCTAAGGTCTAGTGCTATAGTGTTGCTCTCTATTGTATATCAGTACAGTTATGATTGGAAAATGTCAGAGAATGATGAGACTCTGACTTACAATATTACGTATACCATATATACTTTAATAAAGATTATATAGAATATATATGTGTATGTGTATGTGTGTATGTATATATACATATACACACAAATACACAGCATATATACACACATATGAATAAAGATATGTAGATATGCATCTACATACATCTACATATATGCATATATAATTTTAAATATTTTTCTCTCTTCCCCCTAACTTCTTTGTCCCACTAAAATAAACAAAACAACAACACAAACCATTGAAACAAATTTGCATTGTCAAGCAAAACAAATTTTCACATTCTTCATATCAAAAATATGTCTCATTCTCCAGCTGTCAGGGTTCTATTGAATCATTGAACTTGAAGCTGGATAAATCTCCCCACCAACTTTTTTTTAACAAATACTTTATTTTATTTTTAAATGTAAAGAATATTTTCATTTATAGTTTTGGGTTACAATGTTTATACCTCCTTCCCTCCCTCCCTTAACATCTCCCTGAAACAGCAAGCAATTCAATATGGGTTATACATGTTGGATTATATAAATGTTAACATATTTTGTCATTTTGTACAAGAAAACTTGATTAAAAGAAAAAAATTAAGGAAAGTGAAAAATAGTATGCTTCAGTCTGTTTGATCAATATCAATTCCTTCTTTGGAATTAGATAGTATGTTTCATCAATAGACCTTTAAGATTAACTTGGATCAATATGTTTATGAGAATAGTCAAGTCTTTCACAGTTCTTCATTAAACAACATGGCTGTCTCTGTGCACAATGTTCTCTTGCTTCTGCTCACTTCACTATACATCATTTCATGCATGTCTTTCCAGGGCTTTCTGAAGTCATCTTGCTTGACATTACTTATAGCACAATAATATTCCATCACCATCATATGCCACAGTTTAGCCATTGCCCAATTGATGGGCATTGCTTTGATTTCAAACTCTTAGCCACCACAAAAAGAGCTTCTATAAATATCTTTGTACAAATAGGCCTTTTTCTCTTTTTGAGGATATCTTTGGGATATAAACCAAGTAGTGGTATTGTTGGATCAAAGGGTATGAACAATTACATATCCCTTTGGTCATAGTTCCAAATTGCTTTCCAGAATTGCTGGATCTTTTCATGACTCCATGAACAATGGATTACTATCCCAGTTTTCATATATGCCCTCCAACATTCAATATTTTCAATTTTTTTGTTATATTTGCCATTCTAATAGGTGTGAGGTGATGCCTCAGAGTTGTTTACATTTTCATTTCTTTTATCAATAGTGGTCTAGAGCACTTTTTCATATGATTATGGATTGCTTTGATTTCTTTGTCTGAAAAATGCCTGTTCATATCATTTGACCATTTATCAATTGGAAAATTACTTGTATTTTTATAAATTTGACTCTGTTCTCTATATATTTGATAAATTAGGCCTTTATAAAAGATATTTTTTACAAAAAATTCTTTCCCAATTTTCTACATTGCTTTTGTTTGTGCAAAATCTTTTTAATATTACATAACCAAAATTATCTATCTTACATTTTGTTTTACTTTCTATATCTTATTTGTTGCTTATTTCTTCCTCTGCCCATAAATCTGACAGATAAATGATTCCATAATCCCTTAATTTGCTTATGGTATCATCAATTATGTGTAAATCATGTACCCATTTTGACCCTATTTTAGTATATGGTATGAGATGTTGGTCTATATCTAGTTTCTCACATATTGTTTTCCAGTTTTCCTAGGAGTTTTCATCAAATAATGAATTTTTGTTCCAAAAGCTTTCATCCTTGGGTTTATCATATACTAGATTAGTATAATCATTTACTATAGTGTAATTTCTATCCATTCTATTCAACTGATTTACCTCTCTATTTCTTAGTCAGTACTGCTTTATAATACAGTTTGAGATCTGGTACTGATAGATCACCTTTTTTTGTTGTTGTTTTTTTCATTGATTTCCATGATAGCCTTGAACTTTTATTTTTACAGATGAATGTTCCTATTTTCTCTAGCAATATAAAATATTTTTGATATTTTTATTGGTTTAGCATTAAATAAATTAATTAACTTAGGTAGGTTTTTCATTTTTATTATGTTGGCTCTGCCTAACCAGCAGCAATTAATATTTTTTCCAATTGTTAAGATCTGATTTTATTTCTGTGAAAAGAATTTTTTAGTTCTGTTCATATACTTGTGTCTATCTTGCCAGGTAGAAACCCAAGTATTTTATATTGACCACAGGTATTTTAAATGGAATTTCTCTTTCTATTTGTTGCTGGACTTTTTAATAAAAGCATTTTATTATTTTCCAGTTACATGTAAGGATAGTTTTCAAACTTTGTTTTCATAGGATTTTTAGTTGTAAATTTTTTTCCCCACCCTCCCCTAATCCTTCCCCAAGACACAAAGCAATTTGATATTGGTTATATATGTTCAATTACATTAAACGTATTTCTGCATCAGACATATAGGGAAAGAAGAATCAGAGCACAAGGGAAAAACCTCAAAAAAAGAAGGGGAAAAACACAAAAATAGAAACTATGGTTCAATCTGCTTAGAGAATCCACAATTCTTTTTTCTGTATGTGGAGAACATTTTCCATCATGAGTTCTCTGAAATTGTTTTGGATTATTGCACTGCTGAGAAGAGCCAAGTCTGTTACAGTTGACCATCACACAATTTTGCTATTACTGTGTACAATGTTCTCCTGGTTCTGCTCCTCTCAGTCAGCATCAGTTCATGTAAGTCCTTCCAGGTTTCTCTGAAATCCTTCTGCTTATCATTTCTTAGAGCACAATAGTATTCAATTACATCCATATACCACAATTTGTTCAACCGTTCCCCATTCGAGGGGCATTCCCTCAATTTCCAATTTTTTGCCACCACAAAGAGAGCTTCTATAAATAATTTTGTACGCGTGAATCCTTTTCCCTTTTATATGATTTCTTTGGGATACAGACCAAGTATTGGTATTACAGAGTCAAAGGCTATGAACAGTCCCATATTCCTTTTGGCATAGTTTCAAATTGCTCTCCAGAATGGTTGCATCAGTTCATAGCTCCACCAATAATGCATTAGTGTCCCAATTTTTCCACAGCTTCTCCAACATTTCTCATTTTCCTTTTTTTTTTTTTTTTTTTTGGTTATATTAGCCAATCTCATAGGTGGGAAGTGGTACCTCGGAGTTGTTTTAATTTGCATTTCTCTAATCAACAGTGATTTAGAGCATTTTTTTTTCAAATGGCAATAGATAGCTCTGATTTCTTTATGTGAAAGCTGCCTGTTCATATCCTTTGACTATTTCTGAATTGGAGAATTTCTTGCATTCTTATAAATTTGATTTAGTTCCTGATATATTTAAGAAATTAGGCCTTTATAAAAAATACTGGCTGCAAAAATTGTTTCTCAGCTTTCTGCCTCCTTTCTAATTTTGGCTGCATTGCTTCTGTTTGTACAAAATTTTTTAATTTAATGTAATCAAAAATCATCCATCTTGCATTTCATAATATTCTCTATCTTTTGTTTGGAAATAAACTGTTTTCCTCTCCATAATTCTGAGATATAAACTACTCCTTCCTCTCCTAATTTATCTACGATATCACTCTGTATATCTATATCATATACCCACTTTGACTTTATTTTGGTATACAGTGTAAGATGTTGGGCTATGCCTAGTTTCTGCCATACTATCTTCCAATTTTCCCAGCAGTTTTTGTCAAATACTGAGGTCCTATGGCAGAAGCTGGAGTCTTTGGATTGATCAAACTGTAGATTACTATAGTCATTTACTACTTATGTCTCTTTGTGTCTAGCCTATTCCATTGATCCATCATTCTATTTTGTAGCCAGTACCAAATAGTTTTGATGACTGCCCCTTTATAGTACAACTTCAGATTTGGTGTGGCTAGCCCACCTTCCTGTGTGTTTTTTTTTCCATTAGTTCTCTTGATTTTCTTGACTTTTTGTTCTTCCAGATGAATTTATTATTATTATTGCTAACTCTATATAATAATTTTAGTTAGTCTGATAGGCATGGCAGTGAATACATAAATTAATTTAGGTAGAATCGTCATTTTTATTATATTAGCTCAGCCTATCAATGAGCAATTGATATTTTCCCAATTATTTAGATCTGATTTTATTTGTGTGAAAAGTGTTTTGTAATTGTGTTTATAGATTTTCTGGGTTTGTCTTGGCAGGTAGACTCCCAAGTATTTTATCTTGTTTACATTTACTTTAAATGGAATTTCTCTTTCTATCTTTTACTGCTGAGATTTCTTGGACATGTATAAAAATGCTGATAAGTTATGTGGGTTTATTTTATATCCTACCACTTTGCTAAAGTTGTTAATTGTTTCAAGTGGTTTTTTTAGTTGATTCTTTAGGATTCTCTGACTATACCATCACATTTGTAAAGAGTGAAAGTTTTGTTTCCTCCTTTCCTGTTCAAATTCCTTTAATTCTTTTTTCTTCTCTTATTGCCAAAGGTAACATTTCTAGTACAATATTACATAATAGGTATGATAATGGACATCCCTGTTTCACCCCTAATCTTAGTGGGAATGCCTCTAACTTATCCTCATTACATATAATGTTTGATAATGGTTTTAGTTAGATACTGCTTATTATTTTAAGGAAAGCTCCACCTATTCCTATGTCCCCTAGTCTTTTCCATAGGAATGTGTGCTGTATTTTGTCAAAGGCCTTTTCTGCATCTGTTGAAATAATAATATGATTTCTGTTGCTTTTGTTATTGATATGGTCAATTATTCAGATAGTTTTCCTAATATTGAGCCAGCCCTGCTTTCCTGGTATAAATAACACCTTGACATGGTGTATGATTCTTATGATATATTGCTATAATCTTTTTGCCAGTATTTTTGTAGTGTTATTTTTATAAAATTTTTGTATCAATATTCATTAAGGAGATTGGTTGATAATTTGCTTTTCTGTTTTGGCTCTTCCTGGTTTGGTATCAGCACCATATTTGTCTGATAAAAGTAATTTGGTAGGACTCCTCCACTTATTTTTTCAAATAATTTATATAGTATTGGCATTAATTGTTCTTTAAATGATTCATAGAATTCACTTGTGAACCCATCTGGCTTTGGGGATTTTTCTTATGAAGTTCATTGATGGCTTGTTCAATTTCTTTTACTAAAAGTGGATTATTTAAATATTTTATTTAGTTTTTCTTTTGTTAATTTAGGTAATTTTATTTTTGTAGATATTCATGTCTTTCATTTAGATTTTCAAATTTATTCACATATAACTGGACAAAATCATTCCTAATAATTGCCTTAATTAATTAATCATTGAATTAATTGATTAATTGTCAAGAGGATTTTGTTGGTGTTGAGTATAGCCCTTTCATTTTTGATACGAGTAATTTTGCTTGCTTACTTCTTTTTTTGATAAAATTAACCAATGTTTTATCTATTTTATTGTTATTTTTCATAAAGCTAGCTTCTAATTTTATTTATTAATACATTGATTTTCTTACTTTCTATTTTATTAATCTCTCCTTAGAATTTAAGGAATTCCAATTTGGTGTGTACTTAAGGATTTTTAATTTCTTCCATTTCTAGTATTTTTGGTTGTGTACTCAATTTATTCATGTGCTTTTTCTCTGTTTTATTGTTGTAAGCAGTTAGATATATGCATTTTCCTCTAAGTACTTCTTTGGCTCCATCCCATACATTTTGACATGTTGTCTCATAGTAATTTTCTTTAATGAAATCATCAATTGTTTCTATGATTTGTTCTTTGACCCACTTGTCAGATTATTTAATTTCCAATTTCTTTTTAATCTCTCTTCCAATTTTCATAATTGAATGTAATTTTATTACATTATGATCTGAAAATTGTGTGTTTAGTAGTTCTGTTTTTCTCTATCTGATTATAAGGTTTTTATGTCCTAATGCAAGGTCAATTTTCATGTATGGCCCATGTACTGCTGAGAAGAAGGCCTATTCCTTTCTATACCTAACTTTTCAATAATTTTATTCATTTCTTTAACCTTTTTCTTATTTATTTATTTATTTATTTATTTTTAGTCAGACTTATCCAGTTCTGAGTGGGGAAGGTTAATTTCCCCAACTAGGATAGTTTTATTATCTACTTCCTCCTCTAACTCAATCAACTCCTCCTTCAGAAATTTAGATGCTATACCATGTGGTGCATATATGTTAAGAATTGATGTGAATTCATTGTCTATGGTATCTTTCAGCAAGATATAGTTTCCTTATTTATCTCTTTAAACTAGATCTATTTTTGCTTTTCCTTTGTCTGAAATCATGATTGCTATCCCTGCTTTCTTTGCTTCAGCTGAAGCAAAATAAATTATTTTCCAGACCCTTACATGTATCTGCTTCAAATGTGTTTCTTATAAAGAACAAGTTGTAGGATTTGGGGTTTTAATCCACTTTACTATCTGTTTCTGTTTACTGCCTGAGTTAATCCCATTAACTTTTTTTTTTCCCATTAACATTTATAGTTATGATGACTAAGTGTTTATTTATCTCCATGCTATTCATCTGTTTATCACCCCCATTCTTATCCCACACCCTTTCCCTTCTCACAATTGTTTTACTTATGATTTCAGCCTTCCCCAGTATCCCCTCTCTTTTTTCAGTCTCCCCTCCTTTTTGTTATCACCATTCCTTTTTAAACATCCTTATAGGGTAAGATAGCTTTCTATATCCAACTGAGTGTGTTTGTTATTCCCTCTTTGAGCCAAATTTGAGGAGAGTGAGGTTTAATATTTCCCCATCCCCCCATCTTCCCCCAAATTATGATAATTCTTTCATGCCTCTTTTCTTTTTGTGTGTGTGGGACAATTCACCCAATTCAATTTATCCCCTCCTTCTATTCAATTTCTCTTTACCCCTTTATTTTGTTTTCTTGGGTGTCATTCCATTATTATTACCTAATAATCACACCCTCTGTCTACCTATACTCCTTCAAAGTATTACTATAATAAAGTTGTTAAGACTTACAAATATTACTTTATCATATAGAAATATAAAAATTTTAACCTTATTGAATCTCTTATAGTTTTTCTTTCGTGTTTCTTTTTTTTTGCCTTTTATGTTTCCCTTGAGTCTTGTATTTGTAGGTGAACTTTTTTATTCAACTCTGCTTTTTTAATCATAAATATTTTAAAGTCCTCTATTTCATTAAATATCCATTTTCCCCCTGAAAGAATATATTCAATTTTGCTGGGTACATGATTCTTGGTTGTAAATCTAACTCCTTTGCTTCTAGTATATCATATTTCGAGCCTGGCAATTCTTTAATGTGGAAGCTGCCAAATCCTGTTTAATTCTAACTGTAGCTCAACAGGACGTAAATTGTTTCTTTTTGGCTGCTTGCAATAGCTTTCTTTAATCTGTGAGCCTTGAAATTTGGGTATAATGTCCAGGGTTTTCATTTTGGGATCTCTTTCAGTTGGTGATCAATGGATTCTTTCAATTTCTATTTTGCCCTCTTGTTCTGATATGTCAGGTCTGTTATCTTTGATAATTTTTTGAAATATATTGTCCAGACTTGTTTTTGGTTTTTTTTGTTATGACTTTCAAGTACTTTAATAATCAATATATTATTTCTCCTGTATCTGTTTTCTAGATCAGTTGTTTTTCCAATGAGAAATTTCAATTTTTTCCTATATTTTCAACTTTTTGATTTTGTTTCATTGTATCTTAGTGTCTCATGGAGTCATTAGTTTCCATTTGTTGGATTCTAATTTTTAAAGAATTATTTTCTTCAGCGACCTTTTGTACTTCCTTTTCCATTTGGCTAAATTTTTTTTTCTTTACGTAGTTATTTTCCTTAGTAAATTTTTGTATATTTTTCCATGGTTTTTTTGCATTGCTTTTATTTCTTTCCTCAATTGTTCTTTTACTTCTCTATTTTGCTTTTCAAAGTCCTTTTTAAGCTCTTAGGCCTGAGATTAATTTGCATTTTTCTTTAACACTTTACCTGTAGCCATTTTGTTACTATTGTCCTCCTCAATGTCTATGCCTTGATTTACCTTTTCACTGTAGTAACTGTTAATAGTCAAGCTTTTCTTGTTTTTGTTGTTGTTGTTGTTTTGCTCCTTTTTGTATCTTTTTTGTGCCTTGATGTTTTTCTTCAAGATGGTCTCTATTCATAAACTGTGCCAAGCTTTTTTGCTCAGGCTCTGGGTCTTACTTCTGGTTTTCACTGTACTTCAGGGCTTAGCTGTTTGTTTTTGCTGGGTTGGTAAAGTTAACAAAGTCTTTATGGTGCCTGGCCCTGGAGGAGTAATTTTGTTTCCAATCTGTCCAATTTTGTGTGGGGGCGATCTGCTGCTTGGTTGCTATGGTAACCAGTCACTCTGTTAGCAGTTGTGATTTTCTGAGGGTTGAAGTCCCCTGCTGCTGGTTTTCCCAGGAAACAGTCTCTCTTCTGGGAGGTCACAGGGGCAGAAACTTGTTGACCAGTCTTTGGATGGGGTTTCACTGTGGGTCGGTAGTGGGGGGTATTTTTCTTACTAGAACACTGAAATAATTTTGATCATTTCTATAATCAGAGTTCTTAGGTCTTGTTCATTTATATGATATAAATGTTGTAGAAGAAATTGTTCTTATTCTGTTTATTTCAATTCCTATCATTTCATATGTCTTCTCAGATATCTTTGAAAATGTCTTTTCTTCATTTCTTAGACCACAATATATTCTATTACAATCATATGACATAATTTTTCAACTATATCGCAGTTGACATAAAAATATGTATTATATCCTGCACACAAAAAAAAGGTCATATAAACTGTTATTTATAGTGCAATGGATAGTTTGTTTAATTTATCATGTTCACATTCTAAATATTTCTCTTTATGAAGTGTTCATAACTAGGTTTTTCTCTTGACAATTTTAAGAATTAAAAATTAAGGTTAAAAAATTAAGGTTAAGAAAATATCTTAAGGGTTAAACGGGACAAATCATTCTCTACCTGGGATGAAGATAATATAGATGAGGAACTGAGGTGGCATCATATAATGGTGTCCTTCATAGTAGGTGGAAGATTTTTTTTTCTAAACTCAAAGAATTAAACAAGAAGGAAACTCTTCTGAGAGACACCATATTTTATATTGCACTGGGTATTTCTGGTACATGTGGAAAGGTTGAATTTTTGATGATGAGAAATTAGTGACCCTAATATTTGCCAAAGTGCTCTTTTAGAGGGAAATAGAAATATGGATCTTGCTGGCATCTTTCAAAAGCAAAATATGTGATTGTATTGCTAGCTCAAAAGAATAAATTAAGTATTTATTACGTTGTTGCCAGGATTAGGTCCTAGAGATGCAAAGGGAAACAAAAAAAAAAAAACATTCTTCATGCTTAAACATCTGTCATTCATCTGAGGGCGTACAAGTTCATTTTTTTTTTTTAGTGAAGCAATTGGGGTTAAGTGACTTGCCCAGGGTCACACAGCTAGTAAGTGTTAAGTGTCTGAGGCCAGATTTGAACTCAAGTACTCCTGACTCCACGACCAGTGCTCTATCCACTGCGCCACCTAGCTGCCCCCCTACAAGTTCATTTTAAGAAACTGATACTGTATGATCACTGAGGAAAGGAGTACTTTACTTCAATGCCAAAGGCACAGTAGAATGATGTATCTTTCAAACTAGGCAATGAAATACTATAGAAATACCATTAAAACAGCATTATTTCATGATTATTCCTCCTTTTTATCCTCTGTCCCTCCCCTTTTGGGCAGAGAGTGAAGCTGGGAATATGATGTAATTGCTGTTGGCAAGTCACTGAGTGAAAATTCCTTCTACCAGTGATGATAGGCACTATGGGCTTAGAGAATATTTTTGACTCAATGATTTACAAAGAGTCACACAATTGATAAGTGCTTGAGGACAGATTTAGCCCTGTTCTTCCTGATGCCATGGACAATGCCAAAGCCGCCTCTCTCATTCAATCTATCAATAAGAGAAAGAGAGAGAGAGAGAGAGAGAGAGAGAGAGAGAGAGAGAGAGAGATAAAGTGAGAGAGAGAGATGACCAGAGTATTTGGGCAATGATAGATGATATAGAGATAGATAAGTATAATTGCAGATGTAGATAGAAAATAGATATAAATAATACATATGTAAATGGAGGTATACAGGTAGAAAAACAGGTAGAGATAGGAAGATAAATATAGTGAGATAGAGGTAGAGAAAGATGTTATATAATTATAGATATACGGCACTGAAATTCATATCTACTTATATTTGTGGGGTTTTTTTTGCTTTTTGTGACTTTTAACTTTTGTTCTTACGCTTTTCAGGAGACTAGTTCTGAATATCAAATAGTAAATAAATAATGGAATTAAATATACTGTGCAGTAGTTTTTCTAAATTTCTTATATATTTAATAACTTTTCCTCAGCAAAAATGGCATTTATGATTGTTTTATTTCATAATTGATTTTCTCCATTGCCAATAATAGCACAAGGTACCTCTGACCATGAATATTTGGGGTTAATTTCTTTGTATTCTTCCTGGGCTTGTCCATTTTCATCTGGTGCTTAACAGGAAGAGTATAGATTGGGATTTCAGTAATTCTTTAAAATTTCTTTTAAAATATTAATATCCTCATTTTCGCAAAGGAGAAAAAGCATAGGCCCTGTATAAAGTCAAACTCATGGTTTTATTGTAAAAGTTTCAATGCTGAGTTGATTTCTTTATGGGGTGGATAACCATGAGCCTCATTAATAGTAGAAAAATTTAAAAAGTTATTACTTTTAGAGTATTCTCTTTTATAATAAATATTTTATAGATTAATGCCGTGCATTTTTACAAGCCAAAGGGAAAAGGAAGAAATAAAAATTGACATGAAGTAAGTATTTAGGGGAGGATTTCTAGAAAGAGGTCAAATATATTCAACAAAGGTGATGAAAAGTGCTTCTCTTTGAACTAGTGAAATATAAAAAAATTGTATGTTTCCAACAAAGGAAATGTACTCTATAGTGCCATTTTAAATAAGCCTATTGAAAACTACTGTTTCCCTTCCTTGTGTCTGGCATTAATTGGTATTCTGTTACAGAGCTGACATATCCCTGGATGGCACATCTGTTAAGTGTAGATTGTAATCAGTAGAATAGGTCTTCCAACAAATGACTTGTCAAAGCTTTGACAGAAGAATTACTTATGCTTAAAGTCAGTCATTCATACTCTGGCACTTCAAATGCTCATCTCTACAGAGGTGTGCTCAGCCCCCACACTGAAATCTTTAAGATAGCAAAGAAGCAGCTAAACTCTATATATAATTCAACAAATCCAATTTAAAATGAGAAAGTAAGGCACATTAACCACACATTTTGACATATCCCTCAAGACATGTGCATTCTACATGGCCACTAATTACCAAAATATTAAGTTTTTGTTGTTTTGGGCATTCTCTTATTTTGGGGAGTGTTCTGGATGCAGTTAGCCAGAACATCAAATTAGGTATATAGTTCATACAGTGAACTAAATGATAAAAGAATAGTCAAAAAGCAAAGTTCTTTAGGGAAACACATTATCTTTAGCCCCTATAACACAATTCCAGTATTTTTATGGCTTTGTATATGTCAGAAATCTTGTGCAGTTGAAATGAGATATACTTTTCTTGTATTAAGCCTTTACAAGCTTAATATACAAACCACTGAAACAGTTCAATATAAATTGACTTCCGATTGTCCCCAAAATATGACTCTATAATGATGAACCCCACTGTCAACACATAGGTTACCTTCTACTTGGGAACATAAAGTAATCTTATTTTAATGAAGAAATGCTTTAGTTACCTTGAAGACTAAGGTTTTTAGAAAAAAAAATTAACAATTCCCATGATTGTAGTGTAATTTTATATACATATATATATATATATATATATATATATATGCAAGTTGACTGAAAAAATGACTCCTACTTCATATGGAAACCTAAATTCAAGGCTGTCCCCAGAAAATATTATTTTTTCTGTTTAGAATTTTATTTTCCAAATTACATGTAAAAACACATTGGACATCAATTTTTTAAAACTTTGTGTTACAACTTCTCTTCCTCCCTCCCTTCCCACCCCCACCCCCAAGAACTCAAGCAATTCAATATGTTACACATGAATAGTCATGGAAAACATCTCCACATTAGGTAGGTTGTGAGAGAAAACAGATAAAAAAAAACCTTCAGATTAAGGAATTTTCCAAAAAAAAAATATGTTTCAATCTATTTTCAGATACCATCAGTTCTTTCTCTGTAAATGGATTGCAATTTTCATAAGTCCTTAAGAGTTATATTGGATCATCCAGGGAATATCCTAAATGTTGATGCATTTGCCTTTGATGTGGAGCCTCTTTTCTGTCTTCTCTCTTCTCCCTACATTTCAAGTTCCCCTGGTCAGTCCTATGCACTCATCCACTACTAATCTCATTATTTGGGAAAAGAATTGAACTATGTAAACTCAGGGATCACTTCCAATTTTTGGATTCTATGACATCAAACCAAGAACTAAAACCAGCTTGACAAAAAGTGTTTCATCTCCTTGCTCCTATATAGTATACAGCTGAATCATCTCCACATACATCTCCTTTACACAGGAATACAAGATTTAGATATAGACAAGACCTTTATGCCAAACTCCTAAAAGAATATTTAATAGAAATAGCAACAATAATAATAAAACCCATATGGATGATAAAAAGTCAAGAATAATGAGTAGATTGCAAGAGAGAGAGAAGAAAATATTTGGGATGAAGGAATATTTGTTGCTTATAGAATAGGCACTCCAGAGGGAACAATGAAAGGGTTGAGTGGTGTAACGTTGAAATTTGCGTGGAAAGGTTTATGAGGAAGGGAATAAGAAATTAGATATGAGGGTTGAGGAGTCAACTTTGGATAATGGTCAACAGGAGTTCAGAATTACTGGGATGTGAAGGGTATGACAGTGAGTGAATAATTATTCATCATTAAGTGGAGGACACTACTCTTCCCAACATAGGTTAGAAAGGGATGAATTTAAAAAAAAAGAAATCCTAGGATAAGGACTGGACCTATAATTTTATTGGACATAGGTAACTTTCAAGGAAAGGAATTCCATCTATCTATGCAGGTTTCTGTGTTCTCTACCACTTAGAATCATAGAGGCTTTTCTAGTGCACTGCAAGTTCAAGTGACGTAACTTGACTCATACATTCAGTATTTATGTGAAGTGAATTTTAAACCTACATCTTCCTGAACTTTAAGGCTGGCAATTTCTCTCCACTACTTCAATAGACCATGCTCCCCAAGTGACAATTAGATAGAGATATAAATAGATAGAAAGACCGATAGATAGACAGATAAATAGATGATAGATGATAGAAATAAATATATATGCATACAAACATATACATATAGATATATAAATATACACACACATATAGATTAGGTGTAAACATACTATATATCCAAATATATGCATACATACATACATAAATATATCTAATGCCTAGTTATATAATGAGTATATATGTTGGTGTTAGTGTTTTTCATTCTTCCTTTTTGAAAACAGCTAATGACACCAAATGGTGATGTCTTGACATGAACATGAATTGAATTCAAGTGAGGCAGAGCTGCACAAAATTGTCAGTTTCATTCTTTCTTCCAGAGTCATTGAAATCTAGTGGCAGGAAAAAAGTGAAGACAACTAGCAATAGCCCAGAATATAGTGGATGACCTTAGTGTCTTTGGTGTCTTTGATGTCTGACCAATTTCTAAGTATCCCCACAGCACTGCTTCATGGCCATTGAAACAAACTGTTCTCATCTGCCCATAAGACTGGGGGAATTTCTCACATGCCTGAAGCAGACATTCCCAAAACTCACTAATCAGTTCAAGGCCTGTCAGTTACCCTCAACCTGGTTCATCCCAACTGCTGAGAATTCTTTTTTGGGAGGGGGGTGGAGGGTTGGTCCCTGTATGCTATATTTTGGCACCAAAGATGAGAGTTTTGTGACAGATAGACACAAAAGGTAGATGAACAGCCCAGAAAAGGGTTCTGCAAGCTCTCACACCAAAGGTGCTTGTCCTCTCTTAACACCCCATTTCTTTATCTAACAAAAGTCAATCTTGAAATTAAACATCAAAGTGAGGCTGAAATAAGAATTTCTCTTAGATGACTTTAAATAGATTATCTGTGCAAACTACCTTTTAGATCTATGAATTCAATCATAATAAAAATAAGGAAATTATTATGTCTTAGCAAAATGGTTTCTAGTTGTTGATATCATTGACAAAAAACAAATGGTTATTGCCTTCTGAATTTCCAGAAAGTTAGAATGAATGGCATATTATTTTGAAATCCTAGCTTAGTTAGCTTAAAGTAAAATGTGCTTTAAGAAGTATAGAAATAAACAGGCATTAGAAATTGGAATAATAATATTAATTTGAATGTTAGTGAAATGAGATAGTAAAATAATATAAATGAATGAAAATTCAATGTGAATTCAGTATTTATCAAACTTTTATTGGGTACAGACAATGAGGAAAATTCACCAATGAAATAAGCTTTCAGTTCCTACCTACCTTCTTGGAGTTTAAAGACGGATGTGGCATATACACAAAAACTAAGAGACAATATAATCATTCCTGGTGTAGAAAGAGAGACTAAACCAAAGATTTGCATTCAGTACAAAGTGCGGGTGAAGTTACAACTAACTGGGATAATCAGATACTTCCTCTTCATTGAGGAGGCATGTTATCTGATATGAAAATCATTAGGATTTTGGAAAATAGAAATGTGAAAAGAAAACATTTAAGACTTGAAGAATAATATCAGCAAAGAAAACTGGCATGTGGGTTTTGTAAGAGGTGCAGTTTGACAAATTCATAGAGTACATGGAAGGCAGAAGTATAACATTAGAAGATACATTGGAACCAGATGATAATGAGGCCTTAAAGAGCATTGACAAAGTTTAAATTGCATGTGATGGACATTTTAAAGCTCCTCAATTTTTTAAATATATAAATTTAAGTAAATATATGTATAAAATTATTTTTGCAAAAGTATTCTGGGTGGATTTCTTGTGCCAAGATGACCAAGTGAGGAAGCAACCCACAGAGGCTTGCCCAGATTTCCCCTCCAAACAGACATAAAACTGTTGCTGAAGCAGCCTACCAACTGGGCAGAAAAGGTCTGTCTTACCTGGGTGGAAAGGAAGTCAGATCCAGGAGCAGCACAATCAGCAGTAGCAACTTCTGGGCTCACAGCAGCAGTCCTGAGTCAGGGCTCTGTCCCTGGGGCCATCCACCAGTGAGGCTTCACCCACCTGTAACACAGCAGCTCCCTGGGCAGGTGAGCAGTCTGGACAGCATGGCAGAGGCCCTCACCAGGCACCCCAAACTTAGCACAGACCACCAGGGAGGCTTTGACCCCAATACTGACCAATAGTGAAGCCACACCCAGGTAGGTCAATAGTAAGTTCCTACCCCTGCGAACTCCCTGCGGAGAGACTATTTACTGGGCAAACAAGCCCCAGGAACTCAGCAGATCACAACAAAATTACCGTTCCAGGGCCTGCTAGCAGAGTTACCATAGCAACCCAGCAGCAGAACCCCCCCACACACACACACACACTTAGACAGATTGGAAACAAAATTACTCCTTCAGGGCCTGCTAACAAAGAGGCCCACCTAATAGAGTAACTCAGCAGCAAGGCACCATCCCTGGATCAAACCAACAACAAGATCACTCCTCCAGGACCAGCCATGAGAAAGACTCTTAACTTTAGCAACCCAACAAAAGCAAGATGCTAAGCCCTGAATCCCAGTGAAAACCACAAGTAAGACCCAGAACCTCAGCACAAACCTTGGGGCAGTTTAGGAAGAGAGCCCAAATCAAATAAAAATATCAAGGTACAAAAATGAGCAAAGAAACCAATGAAAAAAAAACTTTACTATTGACAGTTCCTACACTGATAGGGAATATCAAGGCATTAACGTAGAGGAAGACAGTAAAAATATACCTTCAGGTGAAGCTTCAAGAAAAACTACAAATTGGCCTTAGGCCCACAAAGAATTCCTGGAAGAGCTTAAAAAGGACTTTAAAATCAAATTAGAGAAGTAGAAGAAAAATTGGGGAAATAAATAAATGTTATACAGGAGAACCATGAAAAAGAAATACAAAAATTTCCTGAGGAAAATAAATGCCTAAAACAACAACAACAACAACAACAACAACAACAAAAACCAGATTTAACCAAATGGAAAAGGAAGTAAAAAAGATCTTTGAAGAAAACAATTCTTTAAAAATTAAAATTGAACAAATAAAAACTAATGACTTTATGAGACACCAAGATAGAATAAAACTAAATCAAAAGAGTAAAAAAATATAAGAAAATGTGAAATTTATCATTGGAAAAAATCTGACCTAGGAAACAGATACAGGAGAGATAATATAAGAATTATTGGACTACCTGAAAGCCATCACACCCCCCCACACACACATACACACACAAAGCCTAACAATATCTTTCAAGAAATAATTAAAGAAAACTGCCCTGAAGTATGAGAATCAGAGGGCAAAGTAGAAATTGAAAGAACCCACCAATCACCACCTGAAAGAGATCTCAAAATGAAAAATCCCAAGAGAATCATAGCTAAATTTCAAAGTTTACAGAGCAAAGAAAATGTATTGCAAGTAGCCCAAAAGAAACAATTCAAATACCATGGAGCTATAATCATAATTACACAGAATTAAGCAGCTTCCACATAAAAGAATTGTAGGACTTGGAATATAATATACCAGAAGGCAAAAGATTTGGGCAAACAACCAACAACCAGCAAAACTGAATATATTCTGTCAGGGGAAAAAATGGACATTGAACAAAATAGAAGATTTTCAAACATTTCTGATTAAAAAGCTTGAGTTGGGGGCGGCTAGGTGGCGCAGTGGATAAGCACCGGCCCTGGATTCAGGAGTACCTGAGTTCAAATCCGGCCTCAGACACTTGACACTTACTAGCTGTGTGACCCTGGGCAAGTCACTTAACCCCCACTGCCCTGAAAAAAAAAAAAAAAGCTTGAGTTGAATAAAAAAATCTGAACTCCAAATACAAGACTCAAGAGAAACATGAACATGTAACAAAAGAAATAAGAAAGAAAAATTTTCAGACACTTAATAAGTTTAAACTGTTTCTAGTTCTATATAAGATACTATGTGTAAGTCTTAATAACTTTGGTCAGAAGGTAATAGTGAAGAGATGATATTATTTGTAAGTCTTAACTACTTTACTATAAGAATAATTAGTAGGAGTAAATGTAGACAGAGGGTGTGGTTATAAGATGACATTGATGTAACAACACCCCAGGAAAAAAAAGAGGGAAAAAGAAATTGCATGGAAGAAGGAGGGGAGAAATTTAATGGGGTGATTCCCCCCCCTATTCACACACAAAGAGGCATATAAAATAACTGTCATAATGGAGGAAAAGATGGGATTAAACCTTACTCTCTTAAAAGTTGGCTCAAACAGGGAGTAACAAACACACAGTAGGATATAGAAATCTATCTTACCCTATGAGGAAGTTTAAAAAGGTATGGTGATAATAGAAGGGGGAGGGGGTCTGATACAGGGAAGGGGATATTGAGGAAGACTGAGATCATAAGTAAAACACTTCTGAGAAGGGAGAGTGGGGCAGTTCAGAATGGGGGGGGAGAAACAGGTGAAAAATAGCATGTAAAGAAATAGACACTTTATCATCATAATAATTATAAATGTGAATGAGATGAACTTACCCAGTGTTTGGGACAAACTATCTCAGTTTACCCAAATAACTTGAAGACACAACGATGTCAAGCAGAGACAGATTTATTCCATTTTCAAGAGAACAGATGACTCATTCCTGAGATTGAGACTGCAATAATAGACTCATACTTTGGATTTTTATAGGATTTTTTGAGGGGAAGCCCCCACTTGCACTATGGTGAGCTCACAATCTAACATTCAATCCTGTCTCACCCAGGATGCATGCTTAGCTCGTGATCAATGTATGGAGACATGCATATGTGTTTCAGGAAGAAGGAGGGGGAAAGGGGAGAGAGAACAAGTTCAAACTGAGGGGAAAGGGAAGAGGGGGGTAACAAGTCTGAATAATGTCAAAGAAAAGGGGAGGAAGAAATTATTCCCCTATCTGATTGCAATTAATCCTTGACAGGGACTGGGGGTCTGACATGTGATGGATTCCAGAGACACAATTTTTATTACAGGCTCTAAAACTAAGATGTATCTGATAAGTAAGCAGGGGCTAAGCAGAAGTAAAGTAAATAGTGCTAATTGGTAAAGGATACAGTGAGAACTGACAAGCAATAAACCTTTAGACAAAGACAGAGTAACTATACTGGGGGTGGGGGGGCTAGGTATCTTCCAGACCCCATCTGCAGAGTTTAATCTAATTCAAATCCATAATCATCTCATTCAGAACTGACCCAGTCCATCATCTCATACACCCGGTAAACAGAAGATAGCAGAATGGATTAAAAACCAAAATCCTACAGTATGTTCTTTACAAGAAACACATTTAAAGCAGAGAGATACACACAGGATACATATAAGGGGCTGGATCTGAATCTATTATGCTTCAACTGAAGCAAAGAAAACAGAGATAGCAATCAAGATATCTGACAAAGAAAAAACAAAAATAGATCTAGTTAAAAGAGATAAAGAAGGAAACTATATTTTGCTGAAAGGTACCATAGACAATGAAGTCATATCAATACTTAACATGTATTCACCAGATGATATAGAATTGAAATTTTTGAAGTTGAATGAGTTACAGGAAGAAATAGATAAAACTATCCTAGTTGGGGAAATTAACCTTCCCCTCTCAGAACTGGATAAATTTGACCAAATAATAAAGAAGAAAGAAGTTAAGAAATGAATAAAATTCTTGAAGAGTTAGATATGATAGATCTCTGGAGAAAATTGAAAGGGAATAGAAAAGAATATTCCTTTTTCTCAGTAGTACATGGGACCTACATGAAAATTGACCATGTATTAAGGCATAACATCCTTACAACTAGATGCAGAAAAGCAGAAGTAGTAAACACATACTTTTCAGATTATAATGCAATAAAATTACATTCAATAAGGGACAATTGAAAGAGAGCAAATAGGTTACAGAAATACATCACAAGGATCATACACCATGACCAGGTGGGATTTTTGCCAGGAATACAGGGCTGATTCAATATTAGGAAAACTATCAACATAATTGACCATGTCAATAAAAAAGCAACAAAACTCATATGACTATTGCAATAGATGGAGAAAAGGCCTTTGACAATATATAGCACCAATTCCTATTAAAAACATTAGAGAGGGGCAGCCAGGTGGCACAGTGGATAAAGCATGGGCTCTGAATTCAGGAGGAACTGAGTTCAAATCCGACCTCAGACACTTGACACTTACTAGTTGTGTGACCCTGGGCAAGTCACTTAATCATCCTTTTCCCACCCAAAACAAACAAACAAACAAAAACACTAGAGAGTATAAGAATAAAAGGAGTTTACCTTAAAATGATCAGCAAGCATTATCTATAATGGGGATAACCTAAAAGCCTTCCCAATACAATCGGGGGTGAAGCAAGGATGCTCATTATCACTTCTATTATTTAATATTGCATTAGTGGTATTAGGTATAGCAAAAAGAGAAGAAAAAGCAATTAAAGGAATTTGAATAGGCAATGAGGAAACAAAACTATCACTCTTAGCAGATTATATGATGTTATACTTAGCAAATCCTAGAGAATCAACTAGAAAGCTACTTGAAATTAAAAATTTAGCAAAGTTGCAGAAGACAAAATAAACCCACATAAATCATTAGCACTTCTACATATTACCAATAAAGTTGAGCAACAACAGATATAAAGAGAAATTCCATTTAAAATAACTGTGGCCAATATAAAATACTTGGGAGCCTACCTCCTAAGACAAACATAGCTACTATATGATCAGAAATATAAAACATTTTTCACAGGAATAGTCAGATCTAAACAATTGTAAAAATATTAATTGCCCATGGGTAGGCTAAGCCAATATAATAAAAATGAAAATCCTACCTAAGTTAATTTATTTATTTAGTGCTGTACCAATCAAACTATCAAAATATTTTATAGAGCTAGGAAACATAATAATAAAATTCATCTGGAAAAACAAAAGTTCAAGGATACCATGGGATTAAATAAATAAAAAAAAAGAATGTAGTCTAGCAGTCTCAGATCTCAAACTATATTATAAAGTGAAAGTTATCAAAAGAATCTGATACTGGCTAAGAAATAGGTAGATCAGTGGAATAGAATAGATAGAACTTCCACTAAAGTAATTGACTGTAGTAATTCAGTGTATCATAAAAGCAAAGATCCAAGCTTTTGGAACAACAACAACAAAAAAACACCTCATTATTTAACAAAAACTTCTGGGAAAACTGGAAAACAGTATGGCAAAACCAACATCTCACACTGTATACTAATATAAGGTCAAAATGGGTACATGATTTACACATAAAGTATGATACCATAAGCAAATTAAGGGAGTATGGAATTGTTTATCTGTCATATTTATGGGGAGGGGAAGAATTTAGGACTAAAGAAGATATAGAGAGTAAAACAAAATGTAAAATATATAATTCTCATTATGTAAAATTTAAAAATAGGTTTTGCACAAACAAAACTAATGTAACCAAGATTACAAGCACAGTAGCAAACTGAGAAAAATTTTTGAAACAAATATCTCTGATAGAGGCCGTGTTTCTCAAATATATAGGGAACTGAGTCAAATTCATAAATATATCATCATTCCCAATTGGTTAATGGTCAAAGGCAATGAACAGGCACTTTTCAGACAAAGAAATCACAGCTATCTATGATCATATGAAAAAATGCTCTAGATCATTATTGATGAGAGAAATGCAAATTAAAACAACTCTGTGCTATCACCTCATACCTATCAGAGTGGCAAATATAACAAAAATGGAAAATATTGGATGTTGCAGGGGATGTGGGAAATCTGGGATGCTATTCCACCATTGGTGGAGTTGTGAAAAGATCCAACCATTCTGGAAAATGATTTGGAACTATGCCTAAAGGACTATACAACTGTGCATACCCTTTGATCCAGCAATACCACTACTAGTTTTATATCCCAAAGACATCCTCAAAAAGAGAAAAAGACCTATTTGTACAAAAATATTTATAGCAGCTCTTTTTGTGGTGGCTAAGTATTGGAATTCAGAGGCATGTTCTTTAATTGGGGAATGGCTAAACAAACTGTGGTATATGATGGTGATGGAATATTATTGTGCTATAAGAAATGACAAGTAGGATGACTTCAGAAAGGCCTGGAAAGACATGTATGAAATGATGTATTTTGAAGTGTACAGAACCAAGAGGACACTGTACACAGATACAGCAATATTTTTTAATGAAGAATTGTGAATGACTTGACTATTCTCAACAATATAATGATCTAAGACAATCCCAAAGGACTACTGATGAAACATACTATCAACCTCTAAAGAAAGAAGTGATATTGATGGAACAGACTGAAGCATGCTGTTTTTCACTTTCATTTTTTTTTCTTTTAATCAATTTTGCCTGTATAAAATGACAAATATGGTAAAGTTTTACATAACCATACATGTATAACCCATATCTGATTGTTTGCCATCTCAGAGAGGGGATAGGTGGGATGGAAAGAGGGGTAATTATTGGAATCACAAACCACAAATAAAAATATTTATTATTTTAAAAATTATTCAGGTTGGATTGGGTTAGAGAGGGCCGATAGGAAAGACAGAAATACAGACTATTGGTAATCAAGACCCTAAGTATTCACAGAAGGAAAAAAGGGGATGATTAGAGATATTACTGAGATAGAAAAAAATAGAAGTTGGTAACTGATTAGATGTAGAATGTGAAGGAGAGAGAAAAGAAATGGATAAAACAAGGTTTTTCATATGGAATCCTGGGTAAATGGAGGGGCTGCCAACAAAAATAATGAAGATAGAAGTAAGGAGCAGGATTCTGGTGAAAGATAATGAACTCATTTTGGACATACTGAGTATGAGTTACTAACAAGACAATCAAGTAAAGACGCCTTGTAACATTTTGGAGTATAGGAAAGTGCCCAAGCCTTTTCTGATACCTCCCACTGCTGGTGCCAATAGCTCCCTGAGCCCAAAATAAACTTTGATGAGTATAAATATGTGTATATACTTAAATATATACTTATGTTTCCATATTGTTTATGTTGTATATGTCATCTCTTTGAGGAAAAAGGAAAAGTTTGCTTTGTATTCCAGTGGCTAGATAACATCTGGCATACAGAATATGCTTACTGGACAATTTTTAATTGATTGGAGGTGAAGATTTGATCATTGGAACTGTGGCAGTGAATAAGATTGCCCCTGGAGAAATATGAAGAGAGAAGAGAAAACTGTGAAGAGCAAATAAACCAAACAAACAAGAAATTTTTAGGGAGGGAGTAGGAGAGAAGAAAAGGAAGAGAGAGAGGCTCTGTAGCCAAGAAAAGAAGAAGAAAAGAGGGCTTATCTCTCCAGGAAAAGAAAAAGGAGATTATAATGGAGGGCACGGTATCCAGAAGGGTATGTTCAATCATTTCAAATGTTGTGGAAAGGGCAGAAATTATGAGAATGACAGGGTCATAAATTTAGAACAAGAAAGAATCTTAAAGCACTAATAAAAGTCCAGCAGATTTGCTCATAAGGTAGTGGTAGTTAATTAGGTCATTAATATGCTCATGTTTTATTGGAAGGTAAATTATAGATTATGAAAATGGTGATTATGATGATCATAAATGCTAGCATGTATGTAGCATTTGAAAATCTGTATAGTAATTTATGAATATTATGATATTTGATTTTCAAATCAACACTTGGATATAAGTATTATTATTATTATACCCAATTTCTAGGTTAGGAAACTGAGGTAGACAATGATTTTTTTCTTGGGCAATGAGGCTTAAGTGACTTGCCCATGGTCACATAGCTAGTGTCAAGTGTCTCAGGCCGGATTTGAACTCAGGTCCTTTTGAATCCAGGGCCAGTGCTTTATGTACTGTGTCACCTCACTGCCCCCAGTAGGCAATGATTAAGAGACTTGTACAGGTTCACATAGTGTCTGAGACCAGATTTTAACTCATGACTTTCTGACTTTGTATCACCTTGCTGTCTAGAATAAGAATATGTACATATTCTATTTAAATTAAAATTTAGAATATTTTGTTCTATGGTATTATGCATGAAGCAAAATCTGAAAGCATATAGGGTTTCAGGGCTGAAAAGGAAGAAATTTACTAAGTGGATCTTTGCATTTAGTAATTCATTAATTAATATCTATACCAACTGGGGCAGCTAGGTGGCACAGTGAATAGAGCACCAGCCCTGGAGTCAGGAGGACCTGAGTTCAAATCTGGTCTCAGACACTTAACACTTACTAGCTGTTTGACCCTAGGCAAGTCACTTAACCCCAATTGCCTCACCAAAAAACAAAACAAAAAAACAAATATCTATACCAACTCACTTAAAAGGTGGTTTTTATATACCACCACAGATGTTGATGATACTTTTCAAAACTGAAAAAATAGAAGAGCAGCTAGGCTTTTGTGCTGAGCACATGGTTTTAATATGCTAATTTTGATATTTTTCTTGACAACTCTTGGTCCTTTTCAGTAAAGCTTCTGTATTCTAAATCCCACTAAGCTATATTCCTTACATTCCTCAACAACAATCTCTTAACTAAAGTTTAATGCCTCGTATCTATCTTCCTTTATTTCCCCTAATTATGTCTTTTTTCAACTATCAGTTCTCCCAAGAGAGTCTTCAATTTTCTCTGTTCAATTTAATTAAATAATTACTAAATACTATATCTACTGTTATGTGAATGAGTTTTGTTTTCTGAATCATTTTATTTGTCCTAGGTCTTTATCATTTATTGTAATATTCTGATGGCTTTCCTAGACTTACTCTATTTGCCATAGTTAAATATTTCTGTGGGTTGGAACATCCTCTATGTCTCTTTTGTCTCAGAAGCTTCATCTACTCCAGTGTTTATTATCATTATCCCACTGAAGACATGACTTCATTTTTCACCCTTAACTCTTGTTCCACTTTTTAAAAGGCATCTGCCTCATTATATGTGTCATTAAGCTATGTGACTACTAATTATTATTTTTGGTCTTTGTTTATGTACAATTTTCTTAGAACTTTCAGAAGTAAAGGCATTTTATACCTCCCACATAGATGAGGTATTAATTGTAATTTCTTTTGCAACAGATAAGTACCACTTGTTTCTATTGTAGTGTAAAAAACAGTGAAAAAAAGATACTGAATCACAAAATTGATATCATGTGTATATACGTATATGCATTAATTTTCATCTTTAGTATACTTTACATGCTGTTCAAAGGGATTTTTTTTATATTAATGCTTCTCCTACCACTGGAGAACCAATAGACGTTAAATTTTTCTTTTGGGGGGGGTGCAATGGGGGTTAAGTGACTTGCCCAGGATCATACAGCTAGCAAGTGTCAAGTGTCTGAGGCCAGATTTGAATAACTCAGGGCCTCCTGAATCCAAGGCCATTGCTTTATCCACTGCACCACCTAGCTACTTCAGACCAACAGACTTTAAAATCAAGGTAAAAAAAAAGATTTTCCCCAAAAATACTAATCAATAATTGTGCCTAATTATTGAGTTTCTCAGTTCTGTTCTTATGTATTCTCATTAAGATCTTAACTCCTATTTGTAAACATATTATAAAGTATCGATGATACATAATTATATCTATATACAGATATATTTCTAATTAAGCTCTATGTTTTGTTGTTCTTTTCCCCCAAGTGTTTTATACTTCTAATCATACAAGTATTTATAATTTATATACTGGGCATGGAGCTCAACTCATTAATATATTATACATGCATTTTAATATTTTCAAGGCAAACTTTGACCTCTTCTCTTGAGTTAAAGGACACGTGTCTCCTGAATTAGAGAAACCATAATTATGTAAAATGACTTCCTCTATGACACTGTTGTTGATATAGAAAAGCCTTTTTGGTAAAGATCTTTGATTTCCTTTGCATAGAGAATTATTTCTTGGCAAGGTAGCTTCCTCTACCAGTACAAATCAATAACAGCTTGGTAAATGACAGTTTTAGATAGTTGACTTGGACCTTGTGAGTTTAACCACCCATCTCTGAGTCTTGCTTTGGTATGTTTAAGTGAGGATTTTAACTCAAACTTTCTTGACTCAGATGCCAGCACAGTATCCACTGTTATGCTTCTATTCTGTTAATGAAGCATTGAGTAATTAAATGTTACTTTCTGATAAATTTGCTTTGAGGATTGATAAAATTTTTCCCCATTACTTATGTCAAACATATTTTTAATTTTTAAATCTTGTTAATATCCAGAAATATGTTAGTTTTGGGGGGGGGCAGAGAAAAGAGGATGAGAATATTTACTAAAATTTTTCTTTTTATTTAGAAGATTTATATAATGTTCACAGATTTTTAATACCATAAATCAAAAGGACCCAGCTAAAATTTATTATCATAAATTGAAAGTGTATATAAATATTATCTTATGGAACAATTTTCCTAATATTGGAATAACTACCCAACAACTCTAACAAATAGTCATCCAGCCTCTGATTGTAATAGGAAACTCACTATTATATGAAACACCTCATTTTCTTTTGGAAAAATGCTTATATAAAATAAATTTCAATCTCACCCAAATGATAATTGTTCAGATATTAAAGATACTGACTGTGTCTCTCTTAAGTCTAGCTAGGTACTCAACTCACCTTGATTGGTAAAGTTGGCACAGGGTTGGCCAACACACACAAGTCTGTTAGAACTATATTAAAACTCAAAAATTTCAGCTTTTATGATCCCCAATTATAATTACAATGATCCGCAGTTAACCAATCATGGACTAGCTGCTCTATTTGTGCTTCCTACTATTATATAACTTGTATATACCCTCCATTCAATCTGGACTGCTTGTCATATCGCCAATAACAATAGCTTAAAAAAAAAAAAGCTTGACTTTCTCCACCTCATATGACCTTTTCCTAGGTTCTACTAGTAGAATCCCTATCATTCTATAAAACCCAATTCTTAGCTCATTTTCCAAGACCCTCTCTTCCATAAGGTTTTCCATGTTTTCTTGAATCAGAAATAATCTAACCCTCCTCAGAACTCTAAATATGTTTTACTTATACCTTCCTCAGTGACCGTTTGCCTTTCACATTTTTTATACTTGTCCACAACTTCCCTCATTTTAAACTATCAAATCTAACAAGATGAGGACAATGGACTTATACTGCTAGCACAGTGCCTTGCATGTAATTTTCTCTCAAGATATATGTACTCAATGCATTAACAGATCAATGAGATGTACATAATATAATTTCTATTTTTATTTTGTTTAATGCTCATCCCAAAATTCACCACATTTCTTTCTTGAAGTTAATGAATTTATCTGCATATGTACAGAATCTCTTCCTTCTTGATCTTCATAAATTATTTCCCTAAAAATACAATTAACCTGGGGGCAGCTAGGTGGTGAAGTGGATAAAGCACCAGCCCTGGATTCAGGAGTACCTGAGTTCAAATCCGGCCTCAGACACTTGACACTTACTAGCTGTGTGACCCTGGGCAAGTCACTTAACCCCCCATTGCCCCGCAAAAAAAAAATACAATTAACCTTTTTGTTGTACTTTTTTAGATTCGAGTACCATATCATCAAATCTTAGTGATAACTATGAGATCTGTACATTGGGATGATGATGATAACCACCATCATCATCACCACCAACATCATCATTATCTTATTTGATGATTGCAACAACTCTACAAAGAAGATACTATTAATTTTGATACTTTAGAAATTTAGAAATTTAGCCTTAGAGGGGTATAAAATCTACAATTACAGAGTCAGCAAATATCTTAGGCAGGATTTGAACTGTGGCTTTTCTACCTTCCTGACTCAAAGAAATATCCTATATTATATGCAATGCAACACTGTTTAATATATAAATATATGAGAGCAAATGCATTTATTTACCAAAACTCCCTCCTACTGTTCTCTCCAAAGAATTAATGGGACATTAATCCATTATGAATTTTTTTTAACAATTACTTTCTATAGTTTCCATTTTTACAGAACTCTTTCCCAATTGAATTTCACTTAAAGCCTTTATAATCAAATTACTGGGGCAGCTAGATGGTGCAGTGGTTAAAGCACCGGCCCTGGATTCAGGAGTACCTGAGTTCAAATCCGGCCTCAGACACTTAACACTTACTAGCTGTGTGACCCTGGGCAAGTCACTTAACCCCCATTGCCCCGCAAAAAAAAAAAAAACAAAAAACCCAAATTACTAATCTTTCAGTAAATCATATTTTCCTCAGAGGAATGCTATAATATTCCTTATATTAAATAGTCATACAATGTTAAGGCTAGAAAGAGCCTTAAAAACCATCTCCTCTAACACCCTTCCCTTATTTTAAAAATATTATATAGAAACCTTAAGAAAGGAAGTGATTTGCTCAAGCTAACACATGTTGTAAATTATAAAAACATGTTTTGAATTTGCATCCTTTAACTCCTAATCCAGTACTTATAGCACTATTCCATGGTAGGAATTAAATTCTGTATTTGCTATCATCCTCATCACCACCACCACCACCATTACAAGCTTTTAAGTTTTACAAAATGGTTTAAAAATATTATTACACTTTTGTCTTCATAGCAATCCCGGAAGTTTGATGCTATTAGTATTTTCAATTAACATATAAAGAGGAAAATAAGCAGCCAGAGTGTATGCTTTGGCACAGCATCACATTGCTAGTAAATATCTGTGTTCATATTTGAACTCACATCTTTCTGCCTTGCTAGTTTTATAATCTTCACAGTCACCTAAACCTGGATTTTCTTTTCTTTTTTTTCCTCTAAAGGAGGAGCATTAGATTTTATGATATATAATTCCTCATCCAGCTCTGTAACTTAGGCTTCTATGACTCCAAATCCAGTGCTCTTTCATAGCTAATTAATGACAACATCTAGACTGGAAGACAATTTCCTCTCTACCTCCCAGAAGAGCATTCTTTTCCTAATCATAGAATATGATGAGTGTGTGAAAATAAGTGGCCAAAAATAAGTAAAAGAAAACTTTAATACAATATATTTAGAGTGCTAGCATTGCTAAAGAATTAATTCACTATAGTATTTCTTTAAATACTGAGTTCCTCAATGGATTTAAAACATAATTCAATTTACACAATTTTTTTTAGACATTTTTGAGAAACACATCAATTGTTTAAAATAAGGCATGCCTAGTGCACCTCCAACTTCTAATACTGATGATATGTTCCTTAAAGTCATAATATTGGTCCTTGATAAATAAGAGCTGGGACATCTGGTTATCCACATCATCATGGCACCTAAATTAAATTTAATTTGGGGGAAGGGAGTTCAAATATATGTGGCATTTCAGAAGTCTGGTTGTGTTTAACTACTAACTTGTAGACAATATATCCTAGAATAATATGCACTGATTTTTTTTATCATCATTTATGAGAAGCAGAAGGTTGAAAAAATTCTGATGACCCTAAGGAGGTTTGTTTTTGAAATTGTGCCAAGTACATGCTCACACTATACTTGGCAATGAGTAGTGATCTCCACCTGTCATTTGCATAAAGAATTAGAATTGACAGAATGTGCCCTCACATGGAAATAACAGTTATGGCACATATTCACAGAGGGCAGAAACATATAAAACTTGCTATATTAAAAATGGTGTAATTTGTTGTTTCATTTTAATGTTAAATATTCATAGAAACATCATCATTTTACCCTTGAAAATACTTTCATAGTAAAAGCTGACAGTTTTGTCTAGCTAATTAATTTGTGAAATCTCATAAAAACAGAACTCTTCTAAACATTTTTGATACATTTTGTCATCACTTACTCAGAACACAGTGATTCCTATTATGCCATAAATTCAACACAAATTGTTTTCCAAATATGTTTCTATAATGTTTATTTCCTACTAAAGGTGGCAAGTTCAACAAGAGTTATGCAATAAAATTAATTGCTACTTGACCGAGTAGTATCTTCTTTTTGTCTGAGTTTATAAAAGTTCATATTGAGTCTTTAATGGTCATCAGATAAAGAGATGGAATCAATGGAAAAAGTGATGATCTCCATTATTCTGCCAAAACTTGGAAGAGTCAAAAGAAGTATAATCAAACTGAATCTCAGTGAGTTTTATTAGATGAATTTTCACTTGATATGAGTAAGGGAATTTTGGCACAAACATAATTTACAAGGCTTCAAATAAACCTTAACTACTCAAAGAATATTATTCCAATATGTTCATGCATTTGTAATGGAGGAACTGTTCAAAAAAGTGCATGTTGGTTTCTATGGTAGGGACCCTGTCCCTGATTCAGCCCATACACAGATATTCTGTATAGTGTTCTTTCCACTTACTACACAATAAAGAAAAAGACTTTTAGTTGGCTGGTGAGTTGTAAATAAGTGTAAATTCAAAAATTTCTCCAACAGAGAGAATGATGTCTTTTTCTTCCCTACTGAACACCATGGGAAAGGATGACTATCTGAACTTCAGAGACCCAGTGATATGATACCCTTACTCTGAGAAAAATCTTTCATCATTCTGTTTACACATCCTTTCTATGTGATGGGGCATTGAGAGATAATGAAAGGCCTGATAAGGCATCAGAGATCCAGCAACCAAGCCCAAGAAGGAGCCAGTCATAAGGACTGATCTGCTTGTTAATGGGTAGCAATATATATATATTTTTCTGTTAGGAAAAACACTAAGTCATACAAGTAGACTTGTCCATTGGTTATCCTAAAGTGAGAAATGAGTTTAATAGTGGAAATACTTATAGCTACTATTTAAGGATTAAGCCTGATCTCCTCAAAGACTGAGGTGAAGATCAAAGAATGTGTCCTGGTTTAGAAGGATGTCTTTATATTTCTATTCCTGATATAGATTTTCAGTAAAGATCCCTTTATAAAAGTTAAATATATTTATTTTTTATCAAATATATGGAGATTTAGCATGTCAAAGATCAATTATATAGATATAGATATGGATGATTTAGATGTAGAGATATAGAGATATATCATACATACATATATACACATACATACATATATATGGTTTAGTTGATTAATTGATATGGGGAAGATCATGCCAGAAGGGGGCTCAAATTGATAGCATTAGAAAGTACCCTACACTACCAGGGAGTCCCTTGAATCCCTAGAAACTCTCAAGGGTCATGACTTACCATTTTGAGTTTGAGCTAGGGTAAAGATAAGGACTCCCAGAGTTCATATTGGTAATTTGTTATAATTCCTACCATCAGTGATCAGTGTTTCATCTATGTGGGTATTTCTCAACTTCTACAAAAATGGAACTCAACCCATTGCACCCCTTAAAAAAAGGTCTTCATAACTAGCTACCCTCCAAAAAAATAATAATCATAATCGACTGGTAGCCAAGCTTCCATTGATGAACCTCTCCATCTTAGTTTGTTACTTGGACAAAAGAAATACAATACGATGCACTCTCAAGTGTGTTAGTTCTGTCAGAGTTTGCTCTCTGTTGTCATACAGTATGAGAATATTATAACTAACAGAAGAGTTCTTTAACAGAAGACCCAAACATCATAGTGAAATAATGATCAAACAAATAACTGGATATGACTTGAAATAAAAAAAAAACAAACAAGTTAAATCTAGTAGGTCGTTTATGTTTTGTCCATGTTCTGCTAAATTGTATGTGATACTTTATATAGAATGTTATTAAAAGTCCCAATATAAACATTATATTATATAAAAATATTTATTAATTACATAATGACAGAAGTTTTCATTTCTGTAGAATAATTTTGAAAAAACATATTATACATATATTAATTAGCTCCTTTACTCCTTAAAAGTCCAAAATTGAGAAGGCATGACTAGATAGCAATTTGTCTGGGAGAAAAAGTGAGAGTTTTACTGAATTGCATGATCAATATAAGTGAAAATAATAATACAGCAGACAAATAATGTAATATGATCTTGGCCTGAATTAAACAAAGGATAGCATCAAGGACTAGAATTGTATTATTCCCACTACATTATTCCTTGATTAGAAAATATATTTTAAAAAATAAATCTCCAGTGATATATTGTGTTTTTACATACCTACTTTTTCCATTATATCCTTCCCCACTTCTCATAGAGAATTGTATCTTATAAAAAAAGAACAAAAGAAAGAAAATCAGAAAAAAATAACTAGCACATTCAGAAAGGCAGGCATTATCTATAGTGTTCTATAGCCACTGTCCCCCAAAGAAGCAAGGGGGAGGGTAGCTTCTTATATCTCTTCTTTTGGTCTAAGCTTTTTTGTTTTGTTTGTTTTGTTTTTAGCAATTTAAAGCATTTAGTATTAATACGTTTCTTCTCTTTCTTTCCACTTATCTTGGAATTGCCATTTTATATATTATTTTCCTGTTTCTATTTGTACTTTTTTTCATTAGTTCATATAATTTTCATCTTATCTAGGTTTTATTGTACCATGGCAAAATCCCTTTACATTCATATGCCAAAATGTATTCAATCATCATCCAATCAGTAGACATGTATTTTCTTTCTATTTCTTTGCCATTGAAAAAAAAAAAGAGGGTACTATAAATAATTTGATATACGTGGAGCCTTGCTTTTTTTCTAATCTATCCTCCTTGACATATATGCCTAGAAATGGAATCTTTGAATCAGCAATTTTCCATTTAGCATATTCTTTTCAGATATTTTCCCTAAAATGTTTGGACCAATGCACAACAGTACATCATTACTCATTTACAGCATGGTGTAGTGGAAAGAGCAATGTACATTTCTTTTAAAGACCAGAGTTTGAGTTGTGCTTCAGATACTAAATAGCTGCATGACCCTCAATTTTTCTAAGCCTAAATGTCCTAATCTGTAAAATGATAGGGTTTGAGCTCAATGAAGTGTGCAATCTGTTTCAGCTCAAAATATATTACTCTATTAAAACTATGAAAGGTAACAAATATCTTTTGATTGACATTTCACTTAATGATCTATTTTATGTCATTGTTAAAAGTTTATTGTTCTTCTATTAAGAATACTTTAGGGGCAGCTAGGTGGTACAATAGATAGAGCACTGGCCCTGGAGTCAGTTGGACCTGAGTTCAAATTTCGCCTCAGACATTTAACACTTACTAGCTGTGTGATCCTGGGCAAGTCACTTAATCCCAATTGCTTTACCAAAAAAAAAAAAAAAAAAGAATACTTTATAACATTTGGCCATTTATCTACTAGAAAAAAAGCTATTTTGTTGGTATGTTTCTCTTAGGTACCAATATCTTGCTTATCACACCAATATCAGAGAATATCTGATTAAAAGATTTCCCCCAGTAGACTACATCTCATCTAATCAGTTTTGTATTGTTCATGAAAAAAACTTGTCATTTTCATGTAATCAACATTACCTATATTGAGTTTTTGCATTACCCATATTTTTTTTTTATTAAGAATTTACCTTTTATCCATGCCAGTGAAATTTGTAATCGTATTTTCTGGTAGTATTTAATTTTAAAGGGGAATACAATAAGTGTGGCTTTGAGCCAATGACAGAAATCAGAGATACACTCTTCTCTTGAGAACCTTAAGGGTACAAGGGAAACAAGGGGAAAGAGTAGAAATGTAATACACCTATCTTTCAGTCAGTGGGGTCCAGATAATTCAGTCTTATATTTGCTTTATTAGTGTATTCTTTGTGAAAGCATGTTTCCCCATTAAAAATAATCCTTATAAATTTGATTTACTTCCCTATATATTTGAGAAATGAGGCCTTTATCAGAATTACTGGCCATAAAAATTGTTTCCCAGTTTTCTGCATCCCTTCTAATTTTGGATGCATTGCTCCTGTTTGTACAAAACCTTTTTAATTTAATGTAATCAAAGTCATCCATTTTGCATTTCATAATATTCTCTATCTCTTGTTTGGTCATAAACTGTTCTCCCTTTCAAAGATCTGAAATGTAGACTATTCCTAATTCTCCTCATTTACCTATAGTATCACTTCTTATGTCTAAAGCATGTACCCATTTTGACCTTATTTTAGTATAAGGTGTAAGATGTTGGTCTATGCCTAATTTCTACCATGCTATCTTCCAGTTTTCCCAGCAGTTTTTTTTTCAAATACTGACTTCCTATCCCAGAAGCTAGATCCTTTGGGTTTATCAAACAGAACATTACTAAATCAAATTTATAACAATCCAAGTCATTCCCCAATTGAGAAATGGTCAAAGGATATGAACAGGCAGTTTTCTGTTGAAGAAATAAAAGCTATCTATTCCCATATGAAAAAATGCTCTAAATCACTATTGATAAGAGAGATGCAAATTAAAACAACTCTGAGGTATCACCTGACAACTATCAGATTGGCTAATATGACAAAAAAGGAAAATAATAAATGTTGGAGAAGCTGTAGAAAAATTGGAAAACTAATGCATTGTTGGTGGAGCTGTGAACTGATCCAACCATTCTGGAGAGCAAGTTGGAACTATGCCCAAAGGGCTATAAAGCTGTGCATACCCTTTGACTCAGCAATACCAATTTTTTATCTTTTTCCCAAATAGTTCATAAAAAAGGGAAAAGAACTCACAAGTACAAAAATATTTATAACTGCCCTTTTTGTGGTGGCAAGAATTATAAATTGAGGGGATGCCCATCAATTGGGGAATGGCTGAACAAGCTGTGGTATATGAATTAATAGAATTCTATTTTGCTGTAAGAAACAATAGGGCACCTAGGTGGTGCAGTGGATAGAGCACTGGCCCTAGATTCAGGAGGACCTGAGTTCAAATCCTACCTCAGACACTTGACACTTACTAGCTGTGTGTCCCTGGGCAAGTCAATTAACCCCAATTGCCTCACCAAAAAATAAAAAGAAAAAATGAAAAAAGAAAAAATGAAAAAAGAAAAAATGAGCAGGAGGAGTTCAGAGAAAACTGGAAGGACTTGCATGAACTGATGATCTGTGAGATGAGCAGAACCAGAAGAACAGTATACACATTATCATCAAAATTGTGTGTTGATCAAATGTGATAGACAAGATTCTCCTCACCAATCCAATGGTACAAGAGAGTTCCACAGGACTCATGATGGAAAAGGCTCTCCAAATCCAGGGGAAAAAAAAGGAACTGAAAGGAACTGTGGAATATGGATGCTGATTGGACCATACTATTTCTTTTGTTTTTGGTGCTGTTGTGTAAGGGGCTAAAATTGTAGCTATAGTATCTAAAATCTAATGAGTGGTCGCCAATAAATTATAAGCTTTAGCAGCTTTCCTACAGTAGCTCTCCAGCAGGTGGAGTCATTCCAATTGTTACAGCCCCTCTTTGTTTCTTCAAGAAACATGAGCCGTTTTCCTTGAGGAAACAGTCAAAAATAACAGAATATAATATCCTATGCTATCAAACAATATGTTAATAACAATATAGAAAAGGGAGAAAGGGGAAATTTTGTCCAGAGGGGCAGTCCCTCATGGACTGGCGCTTTGACACTGACCTGCAGAGGGAGGGCCTCTGCAGAGAATACATGTTTAAAAGGGTGTATATAATAACAGAAGGGAAAAAGAAAAACAGCAAAACCAAACTGTTCATTTAAAATCTTTGAAAGACTTTTCTCAGATGATTCTTGGGGCCCCTGGGTGTAGTCGTGGAATGGAAGTGTTTTCAGGGGTTGATGTGTGGATGCTGGTAATCAGCCAAGAAAATTTCCTACAAAATTGAGCTTAACACAACTTTAAAATAGATTTGTCAATAATCAAATCAAACAATGAAAATTCTCAAAAACATGCCTAAGGGAATACAGAATCTTAGTTGTTACACATGAAACATATAATAAAACAAAAATTGAAACATACTCTAAAACTTAATATTACTACAGACCCCCTTGTTGAGGATAAATTGATAAGACAATTGCTGTGATGTTAATTTTAAAAATATTTTTTATTTTTGTTTCATGACTTTTTGCATCATCTGCCTAATTTTCCTCATGCCATTATGAGAAATTAATTGATAACGGATTTCAAGGCCAAATTCTACACCGGATTTATCATGAAACCTGAGATAATTATGTGCTTTCCATAAAAGAACAGAGAAAGGATGGAATATGAGCATTCCCAGACTTGAGCAATATATACTGCCCATGCAGTATGCCAGGTTTAAAATAGGTCCATGCCACTGAACATATTGGAGGAAACTGAGTCAGACTTAATCAGATGCATGGGATTGAGACGTCCATGGAATCAGGCATATAAGAGGGGGCGTAGAAGCAAGGTGTAGAATGAGATGGGTGGGATGAAAACTTCCAGCCATCTATACAATATTGTGGGGGAAAAAATTAAACCAAGAGAAAACAACCTCAACATTTGTCAAAAGCCGTTCCCTCAGCTGTACCTTGACTTCATGCATATCTCCCCTCATGTGACAGTTCAATGTTTACTTTTGCATGTATTCTTCTTGTAATGGGATGGCATCTTGGCCAACTTGCATCTGATAACATATAATAAAGACAATTATTGTCTTAAATGCTAAATTCCCATAATCCAAGTCTCGTGTAGATTTAAAAATTGAGGATAATAATGATCGCAAAAAATTTGAATGTACCTGGACTCAGAATATAATATACAATTATGCAATAATTTCAAATAATACCTTTCTTCTTTACTAAGTATACAATTACTTTTGTGAAAAATCAGAACATATTTAAATACAATTTAAAATACAACACAATCTTAAAGAAAACTTCTTTTTTGAAAAAAGAAAACTTTTACAAATGTTCCCCTCTTTTTTTAAAAATATTATCAACAATAATACTTCTAGAATTAATTGAGACTTGCCATGGGAACCAATTTGCCAGGAAAATGCTTCATAGAGTTCGATCAAATAATTAGTTGAGAGAAAAAAATAACAAAAAAAAAAACAACTCAGAATATGGGAGCACAATACTCCCAGAATTAACATTGTATTATGAAATCAAAACCATCTTGCATTGCTTCAAAATTAGATGACGAATGAATAGAAGAAAATACACATGGAAGAATAAAAGACTGAAATTCAAACTAGGGAAATAAAATGAATGTAAATGACTGGTAATGTTAAACATTATTAAATGAATATGAACTTAACATTAATGAGCATTACAAAATATAAACTTGATCACATGACTGTAAACAACTTTTACAAATATTCTCCCTTTTTTTTAAAAAGCTAAGTATACAACCTAATTTTACAAGCATGAAAATCTCTATGAAAATAAACCCATACCATTAATTTCAAAATGTAGATGTAATAGCATAGAAATCTTACATAACCTCTGAACTGACATTATTTCTCTGAGTGAATTTAGAATACTTTTGATTCCAATATCTAAAATTCCCAATACTCATATTAATACCTTGTTGCTTACTTCTACATTTCTGTAAAATATGTCTTCTTGAAATATGATGATGATTGTCATTTTTATTACACTTAAATTTGTCTTCTTCAACCCCTCTATATTGTCTGTCTGTCCTTTCATAATACAAATGCTTTATAAGGTTAGTAATTAAAGACAAAAGCAGATTAATGAAATTATGAACAAAACAAGCATATCTGAAATTTAAAGGGTTTTCTAAGGTTGGTTTGGGAGAACCACAGCAGGTTGAGTCAGAATCACAGCCAGGCTGGGGAAGGACTGAGACTGACTGCTTCAGCAACTGAGTAGAATCTGCAAATGCAGGGAGAGAAAGCTGCATATATGCAAAATCAGGGCCTGAGGAGGGTGGATTAGATCTCTGGACTTTCCTGGCAGGAGGATCAAGGGGCTTGACCATGGGAGTGGTAGGAGGTGGTGCCAGAGGAGGGGGAGGGGGTTGAGTTCCAGAGGAGTTGGCAGGACCACCTCTGCCATGTGGTGCACAGCTGGGGAATTAGGCTTGGTTTCAAACTGAGGCCTGATTTCCCCTCCCCCCACTGCTTCTAGATGTGGTTGGGCTGTTGCCTCTAGGCATGCAAAAGAAGAGAAACTATTAGCATTAGAATTTGAAAAAAAATGCAGGAGTCAGAGTTTTCTCTGAAAAGGCATAGTTAGGAGAGGGGGGTCAAGATATTTATATTCCCTTGTGTGAGTACCTTGCTAGCTCTTCTAACAAAAATAAAAAATAAAAATCCACAAAAACAAAGCACCAACGTGATCTTATCCCCCATTTGTCAGGTTAAACCAAGGAAAATCAGGAACAAGGTACTTAGGGAGTTGAAAAAACCCATTTGAAAATTTAAAGGGAAAACAGCTGGTGTTTAGAGTTTAAAGGGACAGGGTAGGGCAAATTTCTTAGTGAACCAGGATATTAGCAGATGTAGATTCAGCTTTCCTCTTCATGGTCAGCCATCTGTAAGGGGCTAAAATTCTAGCTATACGATCTAAAATCTAATGAGTGGTCGCCAATAAATTATAAGCTTCATCAGTTTTCCTACAGTAGCTCTCCAGCAGGTGGCGTCATTCCAATCATTAGAGTTTTTCTTTTTTGAGGTTTTCCTTTTTGCTCTGATTCTTCTCTTATAACATGACTAATGCAGAAATATATTTAATGTTATATATATATATATATATATATATATATATATATATATATATATATATATATAAATCCTATATCAGATTAGATTACGTGCTATCTAGGGGAGGAGGGAGGGAGGGGAGGGAAGGAGAAAAATTTGAAATTAGAAATCTTATGTAAACAAATGTTGCAAACTAAAATAAAAAAATAAATAATTTTTTTACTTTAAAAAATAATTTTTTTTTAAAAATTAAAATTTAAAAAAATTAAAATTAAAAAAAAAGAATCCTTACCTTTTGGTGTTAGGTAATTACTTTTTAACATATAGATATTTTTAAAACCTCACTAGTCTTGGCCAAGGTTTTTTTTTTTTGGTTTTGGTTTCTTTTTTAGAAGTTAGAGTAGTAGTAATGTGTATTATAGTTTATCAAAGTCTGAATATATTGAGATATTCATGTGACTCAGTCTTTTGTTTGTAATAAAATTAATAATTTTCCTATGATTAGAACATTCTTGTTTCAAGTATAACTCCATCTGTTTCATAGTTAAAAAAAAATAAATTGCTGTATTTTGGAAGGGTGGGGAAATATTAGATTTTGTTTAAAAGTTCTCTTTTTTGCTTTATCCTTCTCAGATTTAAGTATTTGACTTAATTTGTATTGACAAAATTGTTAGGTAAATAAAATGTTTGTTTTCTCAATATTTGATGGTTTTTTACTTTGTTTTGGGCTCTTTTAAAGTTTGATAAAGTTCTCCTGTGCAGAATCAACTACTATTGACCATTCGGTCTGAGTGACCCCATGATTCTATTTTGCCCTTTGGGCTAACTGCAAAGGAACACATAGAAAAGGGTGATAACTATGCACAATGATCCCCATCCTATTAGTACTAATCTCATTTCCCTATGATATTGTAAAAGGGGAGGAGCTGAGGCAAACCCTATCTCCACACTGAAACTTACACCAGTTAGTATTGTGTTTCCCTTATATGAAAGTTGTTTACTTCTATCTATAAAACTCACATGCAGTTTAAATTCAGGAATCTAGTCCCACCCAACATTCTTCTGCTACTATAAATTCCTTTTTGTCTTACTTTCCTGAGTTTGCCTTATTAATCAGGGTGAGATCGGAAAAAAAAATTTCTTTTAATACTGTTATACAAATTCTCTAGACCAGGAATTTTTGTTTTCCACTCCTATAAAGCTAGTTCACTTTCCTTTTTGGAAACTTGATTATTTAAGCTATATGCTTATTATTGTTATTAATTTTATATCTAATGCTTTTATTTTGAAATTATCATTTTTCTTGTCATATAATTAGTGGTAGATTATCATACATCTTTTAAATTATTTTTCTTCTCTGGTTGTGTTTTTAGTTTTTCTTTTTTAAAATAATTTTACTTTCCCCTTCTTTTTAATCAGATTGGCTAATGGTGCATCAACTTTTTTTTAGTATTTAAAAACCTTGTGTATATTAGGATATATTAGTTATTGTTATTTTATTGTTATTGTTATTTTAATTCAGAATAGAAGGTAACAGATAAAAAAAACCCTCAGGAAAAGTTGTATTAAAAAAAGAAGACATAAGTATAAGAATTTTTATGGGAAGGATGTTAGAAAAAATTTTGAATTAAGCACTTAACTAAGACAAGAAAGGGAAAGGATAAAGGGAAGAAGAAACATATTACTAACAAAAAATAAACTGGATAGATAAGCAAAAGAGATCAGAGGACTGGGTGATAGACCCTGTGGAAACATAGTTGCAGAAAGAAAGTGCTGAGTTTAAAGAAGGGGATTAAGAAAATCTTTTTAAAAAAAATCTAATGGAGGAAAACACAAGCCTAATTCTGATGACTCTAAAGGTGAATGGACCAAGAAATCTATTAAATCTATTAAATGAAGTGGTGGCAGAATGAATAAGAAAACAATTATCCCACAGTCTCCTGAGTTATAAGAAGCATATGCTAAAAGTAATGACACAAAATAAAAATGAGAGTTTGAAACACCTATTTGAAATACAATTCCAAAAAACAAGAGTTACAATTATATTATTTTATTGTTTGGTCATTTCATTCATCCCCGACTATCCAAGACCTCATTTGAGCTTTTCTTGGCAAAGATACTGGAATGGTTTTCCATTTCCTTCTCCAGCTCATTTTACAAAGAAATTATAATAATTTGAAGGCAAAAATTGTTAATGAAACATTTACAAATCACAATACAATAAAATTGTCATGGTTGAGAGGTGGTGGTCCTTAGGTATTCCTCAATAAAGAATTATGATCTTGCACACACAGTCCAATTAGAATTAAAGAAGTCTGGGGGCAGCTAGGTGGCACAGTGGATAAAGCACCTGTATTGGATTCAGGAAGACCTGAGCTCAAACCCAGCCTCAGAAACTTGATTGACACTTACTAGCTATGTGACCCCCAGGCAAGTCATTTAACCCTCATTGCCCCACAAAAACAAAACAAAACAAAACAACAACAATAAAAAAAAAAGTAGCCTCCTAGGGAAGAAGAGAGTTAAAAAGTATTTTCTCAAAGACAGCTGAAAGGGCAAGGCTTTTTATAGAGGATAGATTGGGGAAGGGGCACTTGAAAACTGGAAAGTTCCCTTTTGGGGTGGAGTAGGGAAATCTTGGATGATTGTCATGTTCCTGAGAGTGGAGGGGGATATTTTTTGAAATGATGGTCATGACCTTTGGAAAATCTATGTCTTCTGGCTCCAGCCAGGTTTGTAGACACACCCAAGCCAACATTTCTGATATAAATCATTATCTCCCTTTACTTCCTAGGCATGTCTGTCCTGATATCTGTTCATCTTTTGAATCCACTTCTCACAGAAGAAGATCCCTCTAATTGACTGTAAGCCCATGTCATTCTAAGCCTATGTCAAAATGATAATAAATACTGGAATCTTAAAATTCTATTGTTTGAAAAATATATTTATTAAGTACTTTGTATATGTTAGACACAAAGTTAAGTGCTGGGAATACAAATACAAACAAAAGGAAAGGCAGTCCCTGCCCTTAACAAGCTTAAATTCTAATGAGAGAAAACAATATACAAAAGAAGATGAAATGGGTTGAGGTGAGGGTATGGGGTGGAGGGGGATTTGGTATAAAATTAGTCTAGAGAATAAAAGGATAAACTGAGTTAGAAATAATTATAGCTGCTCTAGGTACTTCCTCAAATAGAAATTCTGGAGAAATAATTCACCAATCAGAAAAGGAGCCTGCACAAAGATACCTTAATGAAGATATAATAATGACAACGGATAGAACATATTTGAAAATCTGTGTTCAATTAAGCTCCCTGACTCAATTAAACTCCCTGACTCTGTTTTTTTTTTTCATTTTTTAAATAAGGGTAATAACAGCATCTACCTCACCAGATTGTGGTGGAAATCAAATGAGATAATGTATGGAAAACACTTCATATTACATAAAGAACGATATAATGTCAGCTATTATTATTCTGAATGCTCCATTTTAGGAAGGAAGTGGATAAGCAAAAGTACCAAGAAAAGGGTCTAAAAGATAATGAAAGGACTTTAGATAACATATTTGTGGATCAGATAAAAGACCAGAGAGTATATGTCTTTGAGAAGACTAGACTTAATGGGGACATACTACTTTTGTTTAAGAATTTAAAAGGCTGCCATACAGAATTTATTTTCTGTCCAATCCTTAATGAAAAATATTAAGTGCAATGGGTCAAAATTGCAAAGGTGAAAATGTAGACATCAGAGTAAAAACTCCCTATGAATTAGACCTATCAAAGACTGAAGAGGGCACCTACAGTGACTAGTGGATGACTGACCACTTGTACAGAATTTTCCAGAGCATATTCATTTTTTGGTTATGTGCTGGCCACTGAGATCCCCCCTCCCCCTCAAATTCTGTAAGGATTTTTAGTTCTACAAGTTTTTCAGATAGCACTTTGGTAAAAGAAATTTCTGCCTATTTTGCTGTTGTTGTTCAGTTGTTTCAGTTGTATCAGACTCTTTTTGCCCCCCTTTAGGATTTTCTTGGTAAAAATATTGGAATGGCTTGAAATTTCCTTCTCCAGCACATTTTATAGGTGAGAAAACTGAGGCAAACAGAGGTAATGACTTGCCCAGTGTCACATAGATAGTACAGGTCTAAAGCCAGGTTTGAACTAAGAGGAGTCATCCTGACTCCTGATACTCTATTTACTGAGCCACCTAGTTGTACTTCATATAGACTAGATAAAGAAATCAGCAGATTATAGTAGAAAGAGTTCTAGATCAATAGTGAGAGGATCTGGGTTCAAATCCTTGTTCTACCATTTACTTCTTGGTTGACATTAAAGAAGAACATTAATTCCTCTCAAGTTATTAGAGGAAATGACCTTGAAATTCCCTTCTTTCAATATATCTATGATCTAATTACCTCTCCATACAAATCTTTGATACTAAAAATTAGTTATGGATACCAGTTCAAATCTAACTAAAACCTATTATTTATATCTTCCAGCTTTTGACCCATGACTTCAAAAAATAACAGATCTTTCAGATTTGTTGAATCAAAGACTGGGGAAAACTTTATATAAAAGGACATATTTACTCCTAAGAATACCTTCAGTCACTTCTAAAAATCCAAAAGCAGATGGGGAAAAAAGAAATAAAAATAGAAAAAAGGAAAAAAGGAAAGAGACACAGAGACAGAAGAAAGGAAAAAAGAAAGAAAGAAAGGTAATAATCTTTTTTTTTCCAAATAAAGAGTGATTGTTAAAAATAATTTCTATGTAACCATATTTTATTTTTATACTTTCATACTTTAAATCCTTAATTGAAATTGAATAGAGAGGAGGTAACAAATAGTTCACTTATACTCTTCCAAATAGTTCCATAATGCTTATTAATTGTAGAATTTGGGGATTTTCCAGAGAATTTCACACACAAAGTGGGTCCCTAGGGAATGGAGAAAGTTGGAAAATGGAAAATTTCTTAATTTACATTATATTTTTGGTTTCAAAAAGTTTGAGTAACATTTGAGTTGAGGATTGAGACTGATATGTAAATAGATAATGAATGACATCCTCATTATTGTCAGCTCTGTTCTACTTGTCTACCAAACTAATACATACAAGGTGGGCTAAAAATCATGATTTCATAAATTTTTTAATATTATTTTTCTTTATTTTGCCATTTATGAGATTCAGTTTTTCACAGATAATATAACTTCATTTCCTATATAAACAGAATATGATGATCTTGTATTTTAAATTAAAAACAAAAAGTAAAGTATTTGTTAAACTTTGAAATCCCTTCATGACTTTTGGTCTACCATATAGTAAGTAACCTACACTACAAATTCATATCAAATCTTTCCTCTAAAGAGCTCCAAGTACTTAACAAAGAGATCTGTGTTAAGGAAAGTTGTCACCAATAGGAATATGATTTTTATCTCAAAATATTTTGCTTTGTGTTAAATATTTAAACAATATTAAAGAATAAGGTTTTGAATTCTCATGGTGGTGCTCATGAACAAGATATTGAGTAAAGTTAATTTTAAAGCTTTATTGAATTTGGTATAGAACCCTAAAACAAAAGATTGGAACTAGGTAAGTATATATAATAGATAATTATTTATCCCCAGTTCTAAAATGCATAATAAGCAAAAATGGTTAAACTTGATACATTTAGCAATTGTGGATAGACTAAGGGAAAAAAACTTTTAAAAAATATTTGTCATAAATCAACATTGATTAAAATGTTATATCAATGTATATATTTTAACCATTCCTTATAGAAAGAAAAAATATCTTAGAGACCAAAAAAAAAAAGAAAACCCCAAAAAAATGAAACAGGAGGGGTGGAAGGTTTGTCTTTTTAAATGTAATTTAACATTCACATAAATTATATAAGAGAACTATGTATCAGATAAAATATTGGTGAACTAAAATATGTAATGGAGTGTATTGTTTCTTCAGAGATAAAATCACAGTAACTTTATCTCCTCTTAGAGATGCTTTTCCCTTTGATAATGGAAGTATGTGGAATACTTGATTATAGTATTCTGCTTCTTGCTTCTGTGCTATACTTATCATTTGAATACTTATGAACTTAGCCACATCCCAACTTCTATTTGCCAATCATTTTTTCCAAGTCATACAACAGCCACACATTTTATTATGAAGGATGGTTAGAAATTATGATCACCATTTTCTGACATCTACAAGGTTTAAAATAGCAACAGTAAGAAAAGGGGGTCATTTAAGAGTGAAGAAAATGAAGGGAGAAGAAAGAATATTAGAAAAATAAAAGGGCAATGAACAAAAAGTAAAAGAAGAAACCAAGAGGCAAAAATGGAAAATAAAAGGACTGTTTGGACTCAATACTGAAAAGAGAACAATATCTGACAGCTTTTCTCTTTTGTTGTTTTGCCATCAATTCCGTGAATATTTCTGCTGATTTTGTCATAGTATCTAAATAATCCATATCTCCTTTTGTGTCTAATATTGCACAATAATCCATTCAAGGTAATTCTAGGCATCTGCATAACAAACAATCTTAATAAACACATTTGAAGTAAGAGTAGTTCATAGACCTTTTCTGAGGACCATTATTAGGATAGGAATTAATTTTGATTCAAAGTTCAAGTTGCTTTCCAACAACTACATCTTTACTCCTTAATTCTAGGTCTCTACACAATATGAAAGAGTTGTAAATACCATTGACTAAGTAATAACTCTTTGCCCAAAATTGTCCTAAGCCCAGTAGATACAAATACAAAAGTCAGACAACCCTATCTCTTAATGAACTTTTATCTTAATAGATGTTGTGAAACCTTTCTTGATAGGCACAATAGTCTAATTTTAAAATGAATAGAAACAATGTTGTTGCTCAGTCTTATCTGATTCTTTTTTTACCCTGTGAACCATACTGTCCTAGGGTTTGGGATTTTGTTTTGTTTTGTTTGATGATAATATTGAGTGATTTGCCATTTTCTTCTCTGGTGGATTAATGCAAATAGATTTTAAGTGATTTGCTAAGGTTCACAGAGTTATGAAATGGATGAGAACAGATTTGAAGTTAGATTTTCTTGACTCCAGGCCTGTTGTTCTATCCATTGAGTTACCTAGGTGCCTCCTGAATAGACACTTAAAATAGCTAGCTTCCCTTCACTTTATTTTTAATTTTTTATTATATATATAATTTATAATATATGTATATATATATATATGTATGTATGTATGTATGTATGTATGTATGTATGTATGTATGTATGTATTTTGCAGTGCAATGAGGGTTAAGTGACTTGCCCAGGGTCCAACAGCTAGTAAGTATGAAGTGTCTGAGGTCAGATTTGACTTAAGGTCCTCCTGAATCCAGGGCCAGTGCTTTATCCCCTGGGCCACCTAGCTGCCCCGACTATTCACTTTAAAAGAGAACTAAAATCTTTACCAAAAAATGGCAACAAAACTCTCTATAAGTATCCAGTTAAAAAAATGTTAAAAGTTGTGGGCAACTGAAATTTTTAATTAAAGATTCAATGACTCACTCCTGATTAAAGATGAACCAGGTATTAATTTTACTTATAAAACCACTTAATCAGGGGCAGCTAGGTGGTGCAGTGGAAAAAGCCCCATGTCTGGATTTAGGAGGACCTGGGTTCAAATTCCACGTCAGACACTTGACACTTACTAGCTGTGTGACCCTGGGCAAGTCATTTAACCCACACTGACCTGCAAAAAAAAGAAAGAAAAAAATTACTTACTCATTAGAGATTGGGGTAGAAATCTGAAAAAGAAAATTGGAGACATGAAGGGAGTTTGGCTTGTATACATACATATATACATACCTACATGTTTATAGCATATGCAAAAAAAATTCGATTCTACTAATTCTTCAGATGAAAAATAATTCCACAAATGCCTTTGTCTTCACACTGTACTTCTTTTGCTTGCCAGTATTAAGGTTTGGTGTTCCAAATAGCTCAGTGAAAATTTTTAGGTATTAAAGTTTATGACAAATAGTGTATGAAAAGCTTATATGAAAGTTTTACCTGGTAAACTAAATGTAATAATATTATCACAGATGTCAGAATAGATCTACATATTGTATATATGTGTATAGTAACATACACATGTGCTTATTTTTGCATACATATACTTTGTGTATCTATAGTGCGACTATATGTACATGTATACAGTGTGTATATATATATATGTATATATATACAATGTATGTATCTATTTTAAAATCTGCAATAGTATTGCATTTAGTTTATCAGATAAAACTGTTTTATAAGATAAACAGTGAATTAGCACTTTATTTTTGCTTGAACATGCTTGTTTCCACTAAAATGGTTAGTATCTATTATTAATTTTAAAGTTTATATTTAATACATGTTTAATGAATGAATTAATTAGAAAGCCTTTATTCAGCACTTATTAAGTGGCAGGCATGTCAGGCATTTTGCCAAACCCTGGGGATATAAATACAAGTACGGGAGACCATGCTGTCAAGGAGCTTACCTCCTGAGGGACAACAACACAAAACTGGGAGCTAGAAGGAGAGGAGGGGAGTTGTAGAGAAGATACTCATGCTGTTTTATAATTTGAAAATGACTGGCAGTGGTGAATGGTCTGGCTCTGTCCAAGATAAAGCAGAAGGTAACTTATCAGAGCCAAAGGTCCTGAAGAAGTTCTAGAAATAGAATGTAAATTCCTTGAAAACTGAAAGTGTCTTTCTTTTTGTTTTTATTTGTATTCCCAGTGCTTAACAGTGTGTGGCAAGTGGTTAAGTGCTTAATAAATGTGTTTTGTTTTGTTTTTGACTAGCTATCAGTTTATATATGTATCTATAATCTATCCTTTGTTTATTTCTGTCTCTCCCTGTCTTTGTCCCTCTCTCTCTTTGTGTGTCTTGACTCTCTTTTCTCTGTCTCTGTCATTGTGTCTCTCTCTGTCTCTATCTCTGTCTCTCAGTCTCCCCCCCACCCCCGTCTATATTTATATCTACATATACATGTGTCTATCTTGCTTTCTTAGATTGTGAATTTCACATTTGTTCAATAAGTCCTATGTATTAATATTTTAAATATACCTGTGTGAGATTATTAAAATTAAGAAGTGACAAGTGACTTTCCTTTATAATAACAATTAAATACAATTATATTATAATAATAATTATATACAATTTAGGCAGCTATTTGGGACAGTGAATGGAGCACTGGCCCTGAAGTTGGGAGGACTTGAGTTCAAATATCACTTGAGACACTTCCTAGCTGAATAACCCTGGGTAAGTCATTTAACCCCAATTGCCTTAAACATCCTGGCTCACATCCAGTTGGCCATATAACATATTTTGCCACTGGACCCAGATGGCTCTGGAGTAGAGAATGAGGGTGGTGACTCTGCACAGCGCTCCCACACTTAAATACAATTTACAGCAAGCCATGCCATCTGCCATGGTCCTCTTTGAGAATAAAGGACAAACAACAAAACAACAATAACAACATTAAATAATTCTAAGAATTCTAACTTACAAATGTTGTTTACTCTTCCTCCTTCACTTTGTCACCAGATAATAAGACCCTGTTACTTGAACTATTACATTTGTAACATATGCAATGTCAACTTCTTGAGGGGAGTGACTATGCATACATAAGTACATACATAATACATAAATACATATCCATATATATTTGTGTAACACCTATAAGAATAAATTTCGCATAAAAGATATTAAAACATTCACTGAATGCTGTTGAATAAATGAATAACAGTTATTTCACTGACTGTATCTCAGATATGAACTCTCTCCTTTCTCATCTCAATTATCCAACTTGCCTGACTTCTTTTAGGGTTCACCAAAAATCTCACCTTATGTAAGAAACCTTTTCTAGTGTTTTTTAATCTTAGTGCCTCATCTCTAATATCCAATTTAACCTATCTACATTTTGATTCCAGATAGTTGGTAGAATGTTGTTGTTTCCTCCATTAGACTATAAGATCTTTAAGAGCTGGAAATATGATACATACATACATGCATACAAACATACATACATACATATGTATGTATGTGTATATCACAGTTATAGCACTTTAGGATCATATATATATGTCTCTGTCTTTGTGTGTCTTTTGACTGGCATATACATACATACATACATACGCACATACATACATATACATATCTATGTGTATATCTATATACATATACATATATACATACATATATATATATATGCCATTTTTTCTTTCTCTGCATTCCATGGTCCCTGACAGACAGTAGGTGCTCAAAATTTAACATGATTTACACAAAAATGTTATTGGAAGATAATGCTCCTGGGTGCTATCTAATCTTGAATGAATTATTTTCCCTTTTTCTGAAGAGCAATACAAATGACCATTCTAAAGCCATGTTATCCCCACAACCTCCTTGCCCCCCCCCCAAAAAAAAATTATTGTTTCCATTTTGGCTTTGTTTGGCTTTAAAATCTCTTTATAACCTGGCCCCCTCCTTAATCCCTTGCCAGAGCTACTTCCCTCCATAGACTCTGCAATCAAGTGACAATACATTTTTTTTACCTCAAAGAAAGACACTCCATCTCTAAATCCATGTATGTTAATAGTTATCCATCTCCTGTGAATGCTTGGAATTTTATCCCCCTTCCCCTCTCCCTTTCTTAATTCCATTTGATCCTTATTTTAGAACTGAAGTCAGTAACACCTCAATTCAAACCTAGCCTCAGATAACTTTGTGACCCTGGGCAAATAATTTCAACCTTGTTCACTTCAGTACTGCCTACTGTAAAATGGGAATAATAATACAACCTATCTTGCAGTGTTCTTGTGAGGATCAAATGAGATATTTTTTAAATTATTAGTACATGTCCTGGAAAATAATAAGCACTATATAAGTGCTTATGCTATTTCCTCATCAATAAAATTTTAAATATAGTTCCACTTGTAGTTGCTATGGTCAAAGAGTAGTAACAAACTGATAACTTTTTTTTAAAACCATTCAGATCTGTTTTCTTTTTTTCTTTCTTTTTTCTTTTTTGTGGGGCAATGGGGGTTAAGTGACTTGCCCAGGGTCACACAGCTAGTAAGTGTCAAGTGTCTGAGGCCAGATTTGACCTCAGGTACTCCTGAATCCAGGGTCGGTGCTCTATCCACTGCACCACCTAGCTGCCTTCCAGATC